>NC_041384.1:667340437-667441741 GCF_002162155.2 Triticum dicoccoides
AGTTACTACGAACACAAGAAACAAATGAAATGTTGTAAACGCAAGCTACTGCACCCATCTATGTGTCCCTCTTTCTGGATCTTACCATCACACATTTAAAGCAGCTAACATCGCCAGGGAAGCTGAAGGTCCCATTAAATATTAAGAGCTTTATTTGGCACATATATATGTCTCGGAGTGATTCTCACTAAAGATAGCTTAGCTAAGTGGAACTGACAATGTAAGAAATAGTGTTATTTTTGTGGTCAAGATGGAACAATCCAACATATGTTTTTCTCTTGCCTCCTAATTGCCTTGTGTGGCAAATTATATTTATGATGCTCAGTATTAACGCACCATCTGGCATCTACAACATGTTAGCTCATATTCGAGTGGGACTATGTGCTTCAAATTTGTGCTACATGGAAATGTCACAATAATTTGGGTTTCCACAAAAAGTGAGCTTATATTTTTCTATAGGTTCTATTCATGGCTAGACACTTGCTTCGTAGTCCTTACTGCCACGTGTAGATGCAAGAGCTATATTAAACCAGTATGGATGGAGGTAGACTAATATGATTGGTACCTCATGAGTTGTTGTTTTTATCCTTATCGTTGACGGTTCTATCATATTTTTTTGCTCGATGATGGATGCTTGATGAAACAATCCTTTTAATAATTGGGTTGTATGCATCATCATGATGTATAGAGGCCAGTCATCCCCCCTTTTTGAAAAAAAATGCGACCAACAAGGCCATGCAAACCTACAGAAAACTCGTCAAATCATGCACACATGATATTATCCCATTAAAGCAAAGAGTATGATGGAACAAAAGATGCTGCACGTCCAACATGATAATAAAGCATACTCCACTCATCGATTGGTGGGAGATGTACGTATCTAGCAGCGGACCTAGAACCTTCAAATAAAAAAGATATGTCTACCATGAACCCAAAACAACAACTTGGATGACCAAATGTATATCTGTCACAAACCCAAAGTAACGAGATGAAATATACACAACTACTACTAAACCGCCCCATAGCCTCAAGGACTACTCACACATATCACATAGATAATCATGAACGAAAGTGGAGATTGTTCCATTACTAAAGGTACAAAATAATTCACATGGTTATAATTATTATGATAGTGTAGCAAGCATCAAAGAGGTGATATATGGTGAAAATTTACTAGAGAAGGGTTGAGGTAGCATTACACCTCTGTTGGTTTCTTCTCTATTGTGGCATGTCTTTGCAAGAAAAGTAAAATATGGGGGTCCAGGTGACTGAACCAATCTACGGTAGAAAGGGCTCTGATTATGGAGGGGTAGGTGCATGACACCAGCGGGGCAAAATTAGGGCATCATGTGTGCATAAATTTTATTGCCTGATTGTTCATCTTATCTTTTATCAGTCTTCAGTTTTATTGTCCCTAAAGTTTTCTCTAAAAACAATAGACACGAGTGTATGTCATTAAAATAGGAATTGTTAGGATGATAGATAGAGGGAATAACAATGACGTTAAAATAATTTTGAAAATATGTCATTCGTATATCACACGGTAAGTTCTAGTCTTGACAAACCTATATTTTTAAAAAATAACCCACTTAGTGCTGATAAATATGATTGTGCCATCCAGTGCATGTCCCAAGAATGGCTTATATTTGTATATAAAACCCTTGGTTGACAGAACACGTGTTACCTAGTTTATTTTCTGATAAAGAGAATTTTATGAACTCAAAATGTCATATATATCAAGGCGATACAACCATGAGAGTTATAAACCCGGCCCATATGGTACATGTTTATGCATCTATAATCTTGCATGGACGTGTTTTTTCATTCACTCACAACTTCATATATTTTTTTTAATAATTGGACATCTGCTACATTTCCCCTCTATTTAAATAAAGAATTAATGCCTAAACCTTTCTATGACTATATATGATCACTTTACACTACGATTCCTTGTATATTCTGGTAGCTAGGAATGAAAGAGTTCTACCTACTGTATTGATGGCGGACAAGAAATGTGTGTGCAGATGAGAGTGGGTGCGCACCTACAAATAATTCAACACTCTATAATATCTTCATGTTTTTTTCTTCACCAACAACTCCAACTTCATGTATTTCTCTGCAAAGCATCACAATTAGCACAATTAGATGAAACGTTTGCAATACATTTCCCTTCTACTTAAACAAATAACTAAATGTCGAAACCTTTCTAGACTATGACCACTAATTTAAACTAGCATGCCCTATATATATTCTGCTAGCTTATTGATGGGCAGCATGTCTATGCAAATGAGAGTGGGTGCGCTCGTACAATAACCCACAGCCTGTAATCATATTTTCTCTTTTACCCTGACAGCTCTAACGTTTTGAGTTTTATGCAAAGCATCACAATTAGATGTCACGTTGACAACGCAACAAAGCTACCCAATGGCTGGTTTGCTAAAATTTACTTATAATTATTTTTAGGATAAATTTTCATTCTAATAATTAATTAGACAGAGAATTTGGCTGGGTTTACCTCTTGGGTGCAGTGCAAAGCAGTAAGAACATTAAAAAAAGTGTGTTGTCACAAACGAATTTCATAAATAGGACTCACTGTGTAATACGTATAAATAAAGTGACTAATCGCTCCAGCTTGTGGCTGGTTCGGTGTGGAGAGAGCTCAGAGATCCCTCAGCTCCTTGTTATTCGCTTGACAGCAATGCATGTAGAAACACGACGTTGTGCCTGGAGATACCTTACTTTTGTCCCCGCATGCTAGCGGCATGGCTAGGCGTCGGTGCTAACTTCAATTGAATCACCCATGTGTAGGTTGGGCAAGGAAATATGTGAAAAGAAAAATAAGATATCCTGGATCAAGAGAGAAATGATTGGAAGTGTGTGTGTCACGTTTACAAATATTTAGTTACAATACAAAATGCATGGCTCCAGGTTTCAGGTTCTCCGGATATGATATCCCTTTGAACTGTGGCAAGCAAATTAAGGCGATCGAGAGTGGGTAGTAGTTTGATTTGATTCTCCAGACTGATTGGTTATACTATAATGAAGCAAGCATCACAACACAACACAAAGTACATACACAAACATCTATTCTTTATACTACGTGGCTTGGGCAATATAAAATGCATGGCTCCAGATTGCAGATTCTCATGTTGCCAATTAACTGATCGGCCGTGTAGGTGCTAAGCATGTTTTCTATTATTGCCCAAGCCACGATACTCTTCCTTTTGTTTCTTAAACTCACAGCCTACGGCAACAAAAGCCTCCGATGTGAGTTATCCTGCATATATAAACCCTCCAAATTCAAACCATTACATTATCACATCTCCACTACGCATAAGAGACTATGTTAAATAGTCTTTTGGATTGTGCAATTAAACAGCTCTCGTGGTACCACCCATCTAGAGCCAAGAATGTAGAACATGAAAATCAATCTCAGTGTCCTTCAATTTTAAAACAATCAATTTCCATCGTCCTGTTTTAGTTTCTTTAATCGATAGTTATTCATGCTTTCAAATGCAGATATGAGCCAGCTGGGCTCGGAAATGAGTTGCCGATTGTTTGGATGCGTGACTGTGTACACTCTTTCCTTTTCTATGTTGTGTTGTGACACTCCTTTGAACATGAAACACATAGGTGTGCCAATTGCAAAATAATTAGCACCTTACATTGTCTGTGGGTGGGAGCAGCTGGGGTGTCCTCTATGTATTTTCATTACCCTGCCCATTTTTGTAATGTATTTATGTTTATTTATGTATTTTATGTTGCAAAAGAGCGTCTACGTGTTCCATTCATATCACATGAAGGGGTTACAACACACGTAGCATCTTTCTGGAGAAGGGATTGGAGGGACAGCTTGCCCAGAACACTAGAAAAAAACCCTATAAAACAAAAAAAAGTACAAAAGAAGTCCTTCTATGCATCAACTCATCGAGTCACCGTCTTCAACCTCCGTTGCAGCCGTTGGAGAAGGGAGAAGGTGGAACTGCGTATACAGATCTGTGGGGGCACCATCGGAGACACACTCCATTTCTATATGCTTAGATTATATCAAGACATGATCAACGACAGATAATTGGCCTCCTGTTCCGCCTTGTAGATAATATTTTAAATTAGTCTCTACTTTTTTTGACCCAGGTACATCCTAGAAGTGTGTACAATGTAGAAGCGTAATGTCATTGTCTTAGCTAAGTTACGAGTTGTTCATCTAAATAAGATAACTATCGCCATTCTATCGAATGATATCAATTGTCACGCATTTGCTTAATGAATATTACTCAGCACATATTTTTTTTCCAAAAGGGGGGAAAGCCCCTTGGCCTCTCCATCGGTCAACGCACACAACCATCATATTGTTGCAAATTATTCAACCTCCACTGTTTTAGATAATAAGGCAAAAAAGACAAAAAAAACGAGAAAAGTGCTTGGACAATCGAAAATGAATATGATTCAAAAATACATTCATGCTTCAGCAATGCTCTTCTCATGTACATATGAACGAAGGTGACAAGGGATCACCCTAAGGAACATTTTATTGTGTACTTGCCTTCTTGTGATCTTTAGATGATATCGAGCGGACAAAAGAACTATACATTGTAGATATGCTAAGTTTGCAAGATGGCCCTAAGCATTTTTTAACCCTAACGTTGATGACCATGCTCTATTTTGTGCGCGGGTGGGAGGCGATTTGCTATAGCTAGTCCCGTGGTCGGTTCCATCTTCCATGTACTTGGGTGGGGTTGGGGGTTTGGAGGCGGGTGTATTCTACTAATGCGATTACAGGTGATCCCGCCGTCCTTTGAAACATTCGTATCATATTGCTTCTTGAACTATGTAAGTTGGCTTGAAGTTAAAATTGATGACTTGGATATCTCACAATTATATTTTATGTTGTTACTTATCATTTTATTTCAAGCAACTACTATTACCGGTCTATTGTACATACAAGCAAGTGTGGAAACAAGCTGATTTTAGATAAATCAATTTGTTCTGCTATTGGTGGAAAAGAGCCCATAGAATGTAAGCATCAATATCTTATCTAATGTTCTTGGGTATGACAGGCTTTTGGTTAAGCTAAACAATTATTGTGATCTTATTTTGCTACTAATCATGGCAATCGCTAGAGACTATATATGCATGGGACCTTTGTTGCTTTTAATTTTAATGAAGAGGAAATATCATGGCTTGATTGAATAAAATGCTGAGGAGAAATATATTCATTCTCAAGTTGGAAAATTCTTACATAACATTTTCAAAATGCATGCACATTGTGTTGTTTGAGCTTAATCGCCTACTCCCTCTAAGTAAGGCCTAATATGTTTTTTAGATTTACGTTTACCAGCAATTAGACTAATATATATGAAATATACTGTACTCCGTCTGTTCCATAATGTAGTGCGTATATATTTTTTAAAATCAAACATTGTGAAATTTGACCCAATTTAAAGAGAAAGCTATTTATATATCTACAAACTAAATATATAAAATATGAAAGTACTTCTTATAATGAATCTAATGACATATGCTTGGCATTCTAGATGTAAATGTATTTCTTCAAAGATTTGGTCAAAGTTTACGAGGGTTGACTTTTAAAAAGAAATCTATATACACTACATTATGGAACGGTGGTAGTATGTCATAAGGCTGTTTGTAGTGGGGAGTATCATATACCAGTATCATGCATATGATACTAGCTAGTGTCCACCTCTATAGTACATAATATCATAGGTAGGCATTTTAAATTACGTCATTATTGTTTTGTATGGCACATATTAACATATCATTTGTTATGATCTGGTATCGATATGGTACTAACACCTTCTCTTTTCTCACCTTTTTGCGGGAAAACCATTAATCTATTCAGCTTAAATCATAGCAGTACAACGAACACCAAAATAATAAAAATTACATCCAGATTTGTACACCACCTAACGACGACTACCAGCACTGAAGCGAGCTGAAGGTGTGCCGCCGTCGCCCCTCCCTCGCCAGAGCCGGGCAAAACTTTTTAGCATGTCAGCAATATGTACATACTCGGGATTGCATTAGGCTTCATAATTGAGCTGCTTTCTTTCATGTGTACTCGATCACAAGTAAGTAGAAATTATACTTTGATGAGAGCTATGTATCGACAAGCGCAAGCTATTCATCCATGGTCGACGTATAGAATCCAAATTTACATTATTTGGATTAGTTCCTTCCTCAATTTGGAGTGTGTTTAGGGAAAACTAATCATGCATAGTCGTCCAGATGCGCGCAGCAGCTGCTGCATGCGTGCACACGTGCATCATGCTACAACCACCGCATGAAGCAACAAGATTAAGTAGGACATCGATCATATCATGCACGCTCCAGGGTTAACTTCATGGTTCTTGCTATCCTATAAGTATGCTATCTATCATCGAGCTCAAAGCCCAGAAACAAGCTAATCTCCTCCAGTAGCCAGTTAACTGACCATGGAGGTGTTAAGCATGTTTTCTTTTATTGCTCAAGCCACGATACTCTTCCTTTTGTTTCTTAAACTCACAGCCTACAGCAACAAAAGCAAATTACGCAAGAAGCAGCTGCCTCCCGGGCCATGGAGCCTTCCGTTCATCGGCAGCCTCCACCACGTCTTGCGTGGCCTCCCACACCGCACAATGAGGGAGTTGTCTCGCCGTCATGGACCCCTCATGTTCCTCAGGCTTGGCGAGGTTCCAACCTTGGTCGTCTCCAGCGCCGAGGCGGCGGAGCTGGTGATGAGGACCCACGACCTGTCGTTCGCCTCCCGGCCGAGCAGCGTGACCATGGACATCGTCGGCTGCTGCGGGAAGGGGATCGGCTTCGCACCCTATGGGGACAGCTGGCGCCAGATGAAGAAGATCTGCATCATGGAGCTTCTCAACGCCAAGCAAGTGAAGCGTGTCGAGTCCATAAGGGCCGAGGAGGTGGGCCGCCTTCTCCGCTCCTGTCGGAGTAATGGGCTACGGGTAGACCAACCCAAGCCCCATGACCTTTCAAGACATCGGGACAGGCTGCGCCCCTCAAGACCACAGGGCGAAGAGCCGTCTCCTGAGGAGTCTACGGCAAGGCGGCCGACTGCCCGCTCACGGCCGAGTCCCAGGGACGATTTTCAGAGAAGCCGGTTTTGGGGAGTCGGCCGGCAACTCCAACAAACCGTGACCTCATCAACGGGGACGGGGCAGGGGCGTGGCTACAATGAAGCCCACTCTCTGCCCCTTACCAAGGGCAGGCATGGCTACAGCGCGCCGTACTTGGGAGGATCTCCCCGCGGCATGGCACTGTTGCCTAGCCGGCCCTGACATCAGCACCACTGTACCTGGTCCTGCGCCCACGACGGCTTGTCTGTACGGCCTGGAGGCAGCAGGGCCCACCAGCCAGCGAGACCTCGGGAGACGGCGGGAGCACCGCCAGTCGGACCCAACGGGAGTCGGCCCGGGGGAGTCGGCCGAGCCCTTCCCTGGGGCCCACGCGCCATTAATCCAGAAGAGATGGGGAGTGGCCACAGTGATCGCCCGCCAGGCGGCGGGGCTGTTGCCATGACCCCATGACCAAGCTTGCATCATCAGGAGCACGGCTACAGTAATCAGTAGCCGGCAAGACCCGCCCGCGGCGGACGCGGCCTGTCGGCTCCATACCAGACCAGTAGGCGGGCCCCAGCAGTCGACGGAGAAGTCGGAGGTCGGAGACACTGACGGCTGGGCCCGCGCCCAGTCACATTACCATTGTACCCCTGGGGGGTAGGCCTATATAAACCCCACAGGGCACCCATGCAAAGGGTTGGATCCCAGTAGTTCTATACCTCACCAGATAGAGGGAGAGAGCTAGCCTTGCCCTCTCCTACCACCATACACAGCTCAAGGAGCAACCGTGTAAATCCTTGATTATGGTGATCATGCGGAGACCCCGCATAGCAGCAGTGGGGGTATTATCTCCCCGGAGAGCCCCGAAACTGGGTAAGATTCGTCGGCGTGCATGTCTTCGCCTCATCCCGTTTCCAGGCACCGGCGACGTTCTACTCGCCCCCACCATGATAAGCCATCCGTTGGCATATGTCGCACCAAACCCCCGACATTTGGCGCCCACCTTGGGGCATGGTGCACAGCCGTCCGGAGATCTATTCTGGACGGGAACCCTTTTCCTCCCAGGCGAGCGCAGCCAGCCAGGCACGCCAGGTGAAGTTTCCATCGACGCGCTGCGTGGCGTGGAGATCGCCTGCGCAACCAGCTCCTTGGCCGAACTTGTTGGCGAGGTCCGCCTCTCCGACGAACCTGCGTCCGACGCAGGCGTAGGCGGCCCCGAAAACCTCCTCGCGGGCCTCCTCGATCAACTCCACGTTTCCGGCGAGCCTGCCATAGACTTGGAGTCTGTAGGCTCCACCGACCCGATGCTGGTCGACTCCGACACCGTGTTGGTCGACGCTTTCCCCTCCAACGTGGTGGTCTACGACGAACCTCTCCCCCACGCGGAGAGCGACGGGAGCACCGTCACTGAGGTGTTGGTCATCAGTCATGACGAGTTCCCTGGTGGAAGGGCACCCGACTCACTCGGCGCGGCGCTGCAAGACCTAGCTGCGCCCATTCCAGAAGATGCTGACGCAGAGACGCTAGAAGCGCGCCACCTTCAGCTTGTTGAAGGCGCGAAGAAGCTAGCCAGCATGAGACGCTTGTCAGAAGCTTACCAGCGGGAGATGGATCGCGCTGTTGGCGGCTCGCCGGCTCCGGCAGGGCCCAGCCGCCTTGGCGCAGTTCAGCAATGCGGCGTAGCCATCGCCAGCCTGTTTGGGGCTAGCCGCCCCGTGTATGCCACGCCAGCGGAGAACATCCGAGCCGCCCAGGCAGCGGCGGATGAGCTGGACAATTTCGAGGGCGAAGATTGCCGCCTCATGATGGAGCGAGTCCAACGGCTCCTCGATGCGGCCGCCGCGTAGAACGAGGCCGGCTGCCGCACGGAAGCGCCGCAGCGGCCAAACGACGACCCGCACCGAGATCAAGGCGCGACGTCTCAGACGCCGACTGGCGGTGCCCGAGGAAGAAAGGACAAGGAGCCGGCTGTCAGCCACAGTCGGACTCGGATTACCATAGAGCGCGACCGAGACGTCCGCCCAAGAGCAGTGGAACGACGGGACGACTGTCCGCCTCCCCCTCCCCGCAAGGAGAGGCGAGTCTCCCCGCCGCCTGTTGACCATCCGACTCTCGGAGACCGCCTTAGCCGCCGAGAGGGAGTTGGGGAGAATGATGCCCGCCATCGGATTGACTGACTTCACCGGTCCCTGGCGCTGGAAGAAGAAGACGAGCTGGGTCCGCCTTGTTTCGGGCCCCGCATTCGGGACGAGCCCTTTCCCAGAGGGTTCACGCTCCCAAGAGACACGCCCAAGTATACCGGCTCTGTGAAGCCGGAAGACTGGCTAGTCGACTACTCTACGGCTGTCAGCATAGCAAACGGCAACAAGCATGTCGCCGTAAAGTATGTTCCACTCATGCTTCAGGGCACGGCCCGGACATGGCTGAATAGTCTAAAACCCCGCAGCATCAACAGCTGGGTCGACTCCACCGAGGCATTCGTTCGTGTAAGTGCATCTAGTGCCACCCCTAGTTGGTTTTGGAGTATTGACGACAAACCTAGTTGAGGGACTAATGTGTTTGTGAGAATTGCAGGATAACACAGGTAGAAGTCCCTCATTGATTCGGTTTTACTACCAGAGATGACCCCTAAAAATGTATGAAGACATTGAAGCCAAAGGTGGTATATGAAGATATTCACATTGAAGACTATGACAAAAGAAGACACGTTATGAAGCCTATGGAGCTCGAAGACTTAGATCTTTCGTAGTTATTTTTCTTTTGTGTTGAGTCATAGGAACCACCGCACTGTTAAGTGGGGTCCAGGAGAACCAGTCAGAATGACTGAAGTGATGCATAAATCAAAAACCTATGTCTTCGAGTGAAGACAATGAGAGCGAATCTTGTCCAGAGCCGGACAAGTCAGCTTTGCTTGTAGCCCAAGTAAAGTTGTCATGAGAGTTTGAAATCTGACCGTTGAGACACGTGTCAGTTCCTTAGTGACCCAGGGTCATTTCGGACAAATCAGGTCGGGTTGCCAAGTGGCTATAAATAGCCCACCCCCTACAACCATAAACGGTTGGCTGCTCAGATTTCAGTGCACGGCTTTTGTCGTTTGAGAGCAACCCACCTCGAAGCCTTTGAGAGAAAATTCCTAGCGAGGAGAAAAGCCCTAACCACCCAGAGCCAGAGAACATTGGGCATCACTTAAGTCTTCTTGTCTGTGTGATCTGAAGACTTATTACACTTGAGGACTGTGAATCCTCCAGACGGTTAGGCGTCGCATTCAGAGCATCCAAGAGACATTGTGGATTGCCAGTGAACGAAGTTTGTGAAGGTTTGGGAGTCTACCTTGAAGACTTACCAGAGTGATTGGGCGAGGACTATGTGACCTTAGCTCAAGGAGAATACGGTGAGGACTTGGTGTCATGAGCTGCGTGTTCAGGACTGGGTGTCCGGGACTGTGTGTCCTAAGGTTTAAATACCTAGCCGCTCCAACCAGACGTACAGTTGTCACAGCAACTGGAACTGGTCCAACACATCATTGTCTTCAACGAGTCACTGGTTTCATCTTCACTTCCTTTTCTTATTGTTACTCATTGTGAAGCCATTGCATGCTTGCTCTATCTTTTGTCTTCACAACGTGAATGTATGATCTGTTTGGCTTCATAACTTCTTCCTACCTGATCCTTATTACACTATAGCTGTTTGTCATTGTGCTTTCACTCTATTGAATACTTGACCATGGCTGGCCTAGTGTAATCTAACTTCCGCTGCATAGTAATAGGCATAATCTTTGATGTTTGTCTTCATAACTCCCACGTTTTGAAGACTTTCATAAAAATCGCCTATTCACCCCCCCTCTAGTCGATATAACGCATTTTCAATTGGTATCAGAGCAAGGTGCTCCCTTGTTCTGTGTGATTCGGTTTAACCACCTGGAGTTTTAGCTATGTCGACTGCAGGGATAATCAAAGTCTCCGCTGCGTGCCCCGTCTTTGATGGAACTGAATATCCCTACTGGAAGAATAAGATGCGCATGCATCTTGAAGCCATTGACGTCGACCTATGGTATGTCGTCGAGAACGGCGTTCCCAAGGCTGGAGAAGGTGTCACTGCTGCTGATGTCAAGAAGTTCACTCAACTGGACTCCACTGCCAAAAATATCATCTGTGGTCATCTGACAAAAGAACAGTATGGCCGTGTGAGTGCCTTGAAGACATCCAAGCTGGTCTGGGACTGGCTCTCCAAGGTCAATGAAGGCATCTCAACCTAGAGAGATCAAAGAATCAGTGTTCTTCGCAACCTCTTCAACCGCTTCAAGCGAAATGACAATGAGAATGTCCAGCACACATTTGACCGGCTCACTGACATCACAAATGAGCTTCAAGCCCTCGGCGCCACTGAGATCACCAAACAGGAAATCGTCAAGACGCTGCTGAGATCACTTGATAGTTCATTTGACATCCTAGCCCTGATAATTCAAGAACGTCCTGATTTCAAGACACTCGATCCGTCTGACATACTTGAGAGGCTCAACACACATGAGTTTCAACTTTTTGAGAAAAGAGATATCTACGGTCCAAACTATGAGCGAACTCGTGCCTTGAAGGCAAAAGTTGTTTCCTCATCTGAAGAAGAATCTGACAGCAGTTCTGATGATCCTGAAGACATTGGAAGGGAACTTGCAATGCTAGTGAAGAAGTTCCAAAAATTCACCAAGAAGAAAGGCTTCAGAAAATCTTCACGATCAAGCTCAAGGAATGATGAAGCTTCTGCTCATGACTACAAGAAGAAAACATGTCACAAGTGCAAGAAAACTGGACACTTCATCTCTGAGTGTCCACAGTGGGACAATGAGAACAGAAGGAAGAAGAAGAGCAAGGAATATGATTCTGACGACAAGAAGAAGAAGAAATACTCAAAGTCTTCTTCCAAGTCTTCCTCAAAGTCTTCATCACACAAGAAGAGCTCATCTGGCAAGGCACGTGCGTTTGTTGGCAAGGAAATGGATTCAGAGGAGGAGTCCGCTTCTGAGGAGGCAGAGGTGGAATCTGAGGAGGAGTCTGATTCTGGCATTGCGAGTCTGGCTACAGCATACGTCGTCAAGTCCATATTCAACACCGAAGACAATGACTTCATCACCGACACTGATGCAAATGACAAGAACGACTCCACTCCTACCTACTGCTTCATGGCACGCGGTGCCAAGGTAAACACACGCACTACTCGCTATCAAACATCTAGTGACGATGACTCTGACTGTGATTCAAATCCCAGCTACAAAACACTTGCTAAAATTGCAACTGAACAACAGAAAGCTATGGAACATATTCAAAAACTGTTAGACAGAAGCGATGATCTGTTGGGTGCTGAAATGACTTCATCTGAATCATTAATTGAAGACATAAAAAATCTTCACGTTAAGTATCAGGAACTTGAAGATCGTCTTGATACTCTCTCAACAACTCATGAAAAGCTTTTCTATGATTATCTTCAAAGGAAGCAAGAACTTGAGAAATTGAGAGCGGCTCATGAAGATCTTCAAAAGGAAAACGAGTCACTTTGCGCCGAACAGATCAGTTCCGCTCAGGAAGGATTTGAACCACCATGTCTTAAGTGCATTGAGCGTGATAATGCTACTTCTGTTGCTGAATGTTCCACTGCTACTGCTGTTGCAATATCTTCAACTGTTGATGTGGTAACTAATCCCTCTGCTGAGGATATCACTGCTATTGCTGATGAGAATGCTAGGTTGAAGACATTACTTGAAACAGGGATGTACAAAAGTCTTAAAGGACATCAGACATTATGTGATGTCCTCAAGAAGCAGATTCTGAACCAAAACCCTAGGAAAGAGGGTGTTGGGTTCGTAAGGAAAATAAATGCAGATGGCTCTTACTGGAGACCTGAGCAGTACCCCAAAACCACATGGGTTGCTGCAAAGGAACTTTCAGCAGATCCATCCAATTTATCTGGCTTCACTTGTGCTAACCCCATTATCATTGATGAATCCTTTGATGTAAACTATAAACTGTTTAAGAATCAGAATGGTGAAGTGTTTGCCAGGTACATTGGTACTAACTGCAGGAATGGACCGCCTTTGAAGAAGATCTGGGCTCCGAAAAAGTGTCTGGAAAATCTTCCTGTGAATGTCTTCATGACACCTCACTTGAAGAAGACAAACCTCAGACCAAAGGCTTCATACGGTCCAAAGGCTTCATACAAACAGAGGACTCACCTGAGTCACACTAACGCAAATGTTTTGCAGGGAAACCATACTCAGGCATATGAATATGAGAGCGGTTCATCGAACCGTCATGTTCATATGACCAAAAATTATTCTGCTTATTCCTATGAGTATTATTGTCCACCTGCAAGACTGTTTGCTAAGGCTTCAAAGCCAAAATTCTCAGATGCTGCACTTAGACTTATTGCTTCTAAGCCACCCTTGAAGATGTGGGTGGTTAAGAAAGCTTAACTCTCTTTTGTAGGGAAAGGTCTCCAGCAGAAAAACAAAATCTTCTGACGCTATTGCTGGGGACCTTAAAAATCTTGTAGGGCGCAAGATAAAATGCCCGAATGGCATCATTATGTACTTCGTTCCTGAATCGCATGCTACTCTCCCTATTAGTCCTAATCTGGATCTAAGTTTTCATAACCCACTAGTTCGTCAAATGTTTTTGCTTCACAATTCTCTTCGTGAAGCCTATCCCCCTAATTGCACTGTAGGGTACGACACCAGCGTCTTCAAAGTCTTCAAAATGGATTATTGACAGTGGGTGTACAAATCACATGACTGGCAAAAGAAGCCTTCTTATGGACTCAACCTTACGTCCATCCGACAAGAGCCACATCACATTTGCTGACACTGGTAAAAGTAAGGTATTGGGTCTAGGTAGAGTTGCAATCTCAAAGGATCAACACATGGATAAAGTCATGCTTGTTGAATCCCTTGGCTTCAACTTAATGTCTGTCTCAATGCTTTGCGATTTGAACATGATCATAATGTTTGAAAAATATCGTTGCCTAGTACTAATGGAATCTTACAAGTCTCTAGTGTTTGAAGGGTATCGAAAAGATGATCTGTACGTGGTAGATTTCTCAGTAGGGCTACAACTTGCAGTGTGTCTTCTTGTAAAAGCTTCAGAATGCTGGCTTTGGCATCGGAGGCTTGGGCATGCTGGCATGAGGAACCTCCACATCCTTGCGAAGAAGAAGCATGTCATAGGCATCGAGGGCATCAAGTTCAAGAAAGATCACTTATGCGGTGCCTGTGAAGCAGGGAAGATGACAAGGGCAAAACATCCTTCGAAGACAATCATGACTACTACTCAACCCTTCGAACTGCTCCACATGGATCTTTTCGGCCCCACTCACTACTCAACTTTTACTACTACTGCCTGCCTCTATGGCTTCGTCATTGTTGATGATTACTCTAGATATACTTGGGTGCACATAATCCTTTACAAGACTGAAGTGCAGGATGTCTTCAGACGCTTCGCCAATCGTGCTATGAACAATTTTGGCGCCAAGATAAAACACATCAGAAGTGACAATGGCACTGAATTCAAGAACACTAGCCTTGATACATATCTTGATACCTTGGGCATCACACATGAATTCTCAGCTCCGTACATGCCACAGCAGAATGGCGTCGCCGAACGCAAAAACAGAACACTCATTGAGATGGCCAGAACAATGCTAGATGAATACAAGACTCCAAGAAAATTCTGGACTGAAGCCATTGACACTGCATGCCATACAATCAATCGTGTTTATCTTCACAAGCTTCTGAACAAGACATCTTATGAACTCCTAACTGGCAAGAAGCCAAATGTCAGTTACTTCAGAGTATTTGGCGCAAGGTGCTGGATCAAGGACCCACACCACACCTCAAAGTTTGCACCAAAAGCACATGAGGGCTTTATGCTTGGATATGGAAAGGATTCGCACTCCTACAGAGTCTTCAATCTCTTTCATTACAAAGTGGTTGAAACAGTGGATGTGCGGTTCGATGAGACAAATGGTTCACAAAGAGAGCAACTGCCAAATGTGCTAGATGAGATTCCAGCTAGTGAATCAATCAAGCTAATGGGAACTGGAGAGATTATACCTTCTGAAGCTCATCCTGAAGAAGAACTTATCATCTCAGCACCTGATCAACATGAAGACAATGCTCAGCATGAAGACATTCCTCCCAACAACAACACAGATCAGCAAGAGCAAAGTCTTCGCCCTGTACATCCTTGTGTTGCCAATGAAGTGCAGATTGACAGAATAATTGACAGCATCAATGCACCTGGTCCACTCACTCGTTCAAGGGCAACTCAGCTAGCAAATTTCTGTAGGCACTTCACATTCGTCTCAATATCAGAACCCAAAAAAGTTGAAGAAGCCTTCATGGAACCTGAATGGATTCAAGCTATGCAAGGAGAGCTTCAACAGTTTGAGCTGAATAATGTATGGGAACTGGTTAAGCGTCCTGATCCACGGAAGCACAACATAATAGGCACCAAATGGATATACCGCAACAAACAAGATGAGCATGGTCAAGTTGTCAGAAACAAAGCTCGTCTCGTTGCTCAAGGATATACTCAAGTGGAAGGCATTGACTTCGATGAAACATTTGCTCCCGTGGCTAGGCTTGAAGCCATACGCATTCTGCTGGCTTATGCAAATCATCATAACATACTTCTATATCAAATGGATGTGAAAAGTGCCTTTCTCGATGGCAAGATTGAAGAAGAAGTGTATGTTGCACAACCGCCTGGCTTTGAAAATCCAAAACATCCTGACATGGTATACAAGCTCAACAAGGCACTGTATGGCCTCAAACAAGCCCCTAGGGCCTGGTATGACACACTCAAATACTTCCTGAAGAGCAAAGGCTTCATACCTGGTTCCCTGGATCCCACTCTTTTCACGAAGACATATGATGGTGAACTGTTTGTGTGCCAAATATATGTGGATGACATTATCTTCGGCTGCACCAATCAGAAGTACAGTGAAGAGTTTGGATATATGATGCAAGAGCAATATCAGATGTCCATGATGGGGGAGCTGAAGTTCTTCCTTGGTCTTCAAATACGACAACAACGCAATGGCATCTCAATATCTCAAGAGAAGTATCTCAAAGATTGCCTGAAGAAGTTCGGTATGCAAGACTGCAAAGGCTTCACAACACCAATGCCAGCCAAACATCATCTAGGTCCTGACGACAATGGTAAAGAGTTCGATCAAAAGGTATACCGCTCCATGATTGGTTCTTTGCTTTATTTATGTGCATCTAGGCCAGATATTATGCTTAGTGTTTGCATGCGTGCTCGATTTCAAGCGGCACCAAAGGAGTCGCATCACTTAGCTGTGAAGCGAATTCTTCGATATTTGGCTCACACCCCAACTCTAGGATTATGGAATCCAAAGGGCTCAGAGTTTGATTTGGTTGGATTTTCGGATGCTGATTATGCTGGTGACAAAGTTGATCGCAAGTCTACATCAGGCACATGTCACTTTCTGGGACGATCACTTGTATGTTGGTCTTCAAAGAAGCAGAACTGTGTATCTCTCTCCACTGCTGAATCTGAATACATTGCTGCTGGATCTTGCTGCGCTCAGCTTCTGTGGATGAAGCAAACACTCAAGGACTATGGTATTCATCTGAAGCAAGTCCCACTTTACTGCGACAACGAAAGCGCCATCAAGATTGCGAACAACCCAGTTCAGCACTCTAAGACAAAGCACATTGAAATTCGTCATCACTTTCTCAGAGATCATGTTGTGAAGGAAGACATTGATATCATACACGTCAACACTGAAGAACAATTGGCAGATATCTTCACCAAGCCCTTGGATGAGAAGAGGTTTTGCAAGTTACGGTGTGAGCTAAATATCCTGGAATCCTCAAATGTCCTGTGATCAGGCACACATCCTAACCCTTATGCATATTGATGACTTAGATGTGCAACACACGAAGTGAAGTATATCTTCAAATCAATGAAGATATACATTCTAAGTGTGAATACATTAATGTGGAATTTGACTTCGGAGCGCCACGATAATTGTGCGCCGTGTCTGGGTCTAATACTTCCTATATGGTGGGTAACACCACCACCAAATGTTCTATTTTAAAGTGTTTCACTCATGGCGTTACCTTGCAATGTCTTCACAGTTGATTTGGCTTCGAAACTCAACACATTTTCATGATTATCTTCACTATGTTGACTACAGATATATATATATATATATATATATATATATATATATATATATGCTAGTGTTCTGTCCTCTACAGCATTCACTTATAGCTATGTCTTCTTAGTTGGATCTTTTGAACTAAGTGAATGTGATCGGACCCTAATCTCTCTATGCTTTCTATCTCAAACTCTATCTCTCCAATTCATATGCATTCTATTGAAACTGTCGAATGTCTTCACTGCGTCCTTGTCGGCTGAACATATAGAGACAACCATAAAGTCCGCTTTAAATGCCCATTCCTCCACATAAAATCCGGAGAAGCAGGAATGACCGCCCGACAATCCAGACGTACGTGGGACGTGGAACAGACCCAAAACTTCCGCAAACTGGCCACGCGTTCCTCAGATGCGAATCGCCAGGGGCACCTGTGTAATAGCACAGTGCCGCCCCTGAGCCTATAAATTCACACTTACCGCGGTCATTATCTCCTTATTCCACCCTCGCAAGAACCCTAGCACCACCGCTAGCAGTCGACGACGCCGGCGACGAAGCGCTTCGCTGCCGCAACCTCTCCGACGCCGTCCTCACGCCGACCGCGGACATCGTTCTCTCCGCCGTCGCCGTAGGTGTCTTCCGTCGCCAAGTTAGGGTACGGAGGACTGAACTGCTCGGCATCATCTCTCACTTCCGTCTAGCAGTTCCAAGTGTGGTAAATAAAACTTCTTTTTACAGCCCCTTTGATCTCATGGTTCTGTCACTTTCTACCATAAGAAGTTTATCTTCACATGAGTTAGATCTTTCAATCTGCATCGCATAACATGCCTAGTATATTCACTTGTGCTTCATGAAGTAGTTAGATTCCTCACTTGTACTGATTTGTGGGTTCGTATAAATCTGGAACCAACTTCTTATCTATGAGTGAATGTCTTCGCACGATGAGGTCAATGTCTTCTAAACTGATTAATCTTCAAAACCTTCTGAGAATGCATATGACCTCTTCCCTTTCCCTCACACCTTAATGCTTTCATAGGTACATGTCCGTGGGAGAATCCTTCGGTTCTCATAGTCTGCATTCATTTGTAGAATTCCTACAGCAACACATAAACTCTCCTGAAGCCAGTTCCTGTTGGTCCAGCAAAAGAAAGCCTTTGAAGCCTTTGAAAGTTTTGAGGCCTTTCAAGTTAAAGTTTATGGCTTCAGAAGCAGCAGCAAGGAAAGTGGGCAGACAGCGACGCGAAGGAACTTCCAAAGATCTGCCTGAAGACCTGGCAGAAATGTATAAAACAGATCCAGAAGCGAGTTATGGGCAGCGCAAGACCCGAATCCAATGGATTCGACGCTATTGGGCAGAACAATGGTTCAAATACCGCTTCGTCACCCAGGAGTATGCTGAGAAAAGTGCCATCAAGAGACCATGGGGGGATGTCCTTTACAAGAATCTCGTATCTAGAACCAGAGATGAAACCATTGCTCAAGGCTTCTACCAATGCATGGTCCGAGGACCACAGCCTGATGATGCACATCCGTCGTCACTACTCTGGTGTCGTGACGACAATCTGTTCAAGCGCAACTTCCAGTTTGCCCAACAATCAGCGAAGCAGAACAAGAAGAAATTTGGGTTAGACTTCAACCCTGGTCCCTCCGCACCAAGGGCAGATGGCACACGCGACGCAGAACCCAATATCATCGGTCCATTTGCCAACCTTGAAGGCCTCATCACCCACATCTTAGTCCAAGGGACTGCAGTGAATGACCCTCCAGCTGACTCTGAGTCTGATGAAGCTCCTGCTATACCGAAGCCAAAGCAATCAAAGAAGCCGAAAGCTTCAAAGCCGGCCCCTTCCTCAAAAATCTCAAGGGCGAAGCCATTGGCAACTGCACCTCCTGAAGACAGTGTGCAGTCTGAAGACGTATCCCGCGTCTCCAAGCCCCAGAAGGCCAAAGTGCCTCAGCCACACACCGGCAAAGAGCTCACAGCTGTTGCCATCCTGCACAGCGAAGCCATAGATCTGTCAAGTGATGAAGATCTTGGAGATGACGCTCTAGAGCAGCTCATCAAGAGCAAAGAAGAAGCTGAAATCTTCAACAATTTGCCTCTCTTTGATGTCGCCATCATCCACAATTTCATCGACGAATAGTTTGCCTCACCAGACATCAGCTTCGAAGATCTGCAGCTGCCCGTTGGCCTCAGTGTCGCATTCCAAGGCGCTATTGCTTCAGAACTTGCTATTGCCCAGCGCATAGTTGAACTGAAGCAGAAAATTGATCATGAAAAGGCTCAGTTCAAGAAGCATATGGCCAGGCTCAGCATGCAAGAAGTGAAGAGCTTCAAGACCATGTTGCATGAGCTCAAGGAAAATTTTCTGAAAAAGCGTGCAGAAGCTCAGGGCTCACGTGAGCGGATGAAGTCTCTGGCTGAAAGATGTGTACAAGCCTACAATGAGGCTGAGAAGCGCAAGGCACTTGGGCGTCCTGGCATCGACCCCAAGATGGCCGCGAAGAAGAAGAAGAAGCCTGCTATGGCTGAACCAGAGGCATCAAGGCAAGAAGCAGTTCCAATTGTCTTCCCAACTGCAACGACTGGCTCGAAGCCAAAGAGCCGGTCAACAGCTTCTGAGCTCAAGAAGACAAGAACTGCTGAGGCTGAAGCCAGGAAAAGGAAAAGCTCTAAAGCCTCTCCTACTGCCCCCAGCAAGAAGAAGAGAAAGATCAAGAAATCTCGGGCTGCTCCCACAGAGCCCTTGATTGTTGAACCTATCTCTATGGTTCGACCCAACACAGAACGACAAATGACAGTTCATGAGCCTGCTTACATAGAGGCTCCTGAAGCTGAAGACATACCAGCAGCCGATCCCATTGCTGCTGAAGACATTGGTCATCAAGACAATGTAGAAGATGATGCAGCCCTTCCTCAGTATGAACAAGCGAGCTCATCAGCATTGGTCGTCCTCTGACGCCAATTGCACAAGATGCGTCATGGGCGGATCGCCCTCAAGAGGAAGAAGACTTTGAGGCCCAGCCCACTCCAACCCCACAAGCGTCGTCTGCGTTCCGCAGGCTTCGCAAAGGTCCAAGGCCTCAAGTCTATGCTGAAGACATTCCGGCTGCATCAGCCGAAGAAAATGAAGAAGTACCACAAGATCCCACTCCCCCGCTACACCAATAAGCAGTTCTCCAGGAGAACGTGCTTGTGACTGACCCTCCAGCTAGTCAAGCGGAGGCTGAAAATGTTGAGACTGCCACAACACACACTGAAGCCAATGTGGAGCGCTCCCCACCAAAAGCTTCAGCAGACAGCGAAGCTACTGATCCAAACACTTCTGTTCCTGAGTCTGCTACTGGTCCTCAATTTGATTACCATGTTGAGCACAGGCCTCAAGTCCAGAATCCAGTCCCAAGGCTGCCAAGATTCCCAGGTCCTGCATCAGCACCTGGCTCCTTTGACATCAATAGCTTCAGGGCAGACAATACGTTCTTCAACAGCTCCAAGAACCCCTATTCAAGGGAAAGGATTTCATCAGATAGGTTCTGGAGCTATCCTCAGCGCAGCTACTATTCATGCATCCTATACAACCAAGGTCGCATCTTCCCTCACAAGCGCCTTGATGTTGAAGCCATTGCTCGTCTACCCTGCTTAGAGGAAGCGCTGGATTGCTTCAAGCAAGTGGGTCTGCTACAGTTTATAACTGATGAAGAGCACTGGAATGAAGAGCTTCTATTGCAATTCTATGCAACCTTACACATCAAAGGATACAACAGAGATCCGAAGACTTGGGCCCTGGAGTGGATGACCGGCAATGTCCATCACGAAGCCAATGCATTCGATATCATTGAGCTCACCGGCCTGCCCACTCCTGGCGAACTCTTCGAGGAAGGTTGTCAACTACACACTGAAGCTCTTGAGAGCATATTCCAGAGGCCTGAACCAAATATGAGTCAGATGCTCTCCATGATGAAGCCACTGCCTCTTGATGCTCCTTATCCAACAGAGTTCTTCGTTGAAGACTTTGAGTACCTGCCCAGAACAATCTATCACATTATCCGGCGGACTCTCTGGCCTATTAAAGGGCACTCTCCAAATGCCAAGATCGAGGGTGCAATGAAGACTCTGATATTCTGTATCCTTCATGGCAAATGCTTCAATGCACAGGATTTCTTCATACGCCAACTCGCTGCATCAGGCTCAGATCTGTTTGGTTTAAAGTTCTATGCTCCTTGGGTAATGAGACTGATCAAGCTTCACTCTGCGATCTCATATCAGCCCTCAGCCCGCAACCATCAGATCTTCTTACCAGATGTGGATACCTCTGTTGAAGCTATATATCCTGAGCCTACCAAGCAACCGTTGAGTCTTCAGAATGCAGAACACCAGAGCTTCACTCAGAATGATGAAGGTGTTGAAGCCATCTCCAGGGTGTATCCTTTGGCTGGCACTACACGTGCGCCACACCCTGCTTCAACTGAAGCCACTGATAGTGCAACTGCTTCAAGACCCAAGAAGCGCGCTTGTGTTCTTAATGACCGACAGCTTCTTGTGGCCCTTCATCAAAAACAAGATAGGCATCACGACTGGCTAAAGCGTCAGATGAAAAGCCTCTTGGTGGATGTTAATCGTCTTCGAAATCTTGCCACCAAGAATGCTTTCGTCACTCATGAAACATGTCGTCGTACATGGAAAGGGCTCTCAATGATGTGTACTTAAGCTGAACTTGAAGAGGATGGCTTCACTGAGCGATTCAAGTTTGACACCACACCTCCTAGAAGGGTTGTGATGCGCAACACACCATCACTTGAAGACTTTGAGTTTTCTTCATCTGCTACCACAGTCACTGCCAGAATCATTGATGAAGAAGACGATGCTACATCACCGCCACCTGCTTCAGCACCTCCCAGCTCTTCTGCACCGCCAAACACCTCCAACGACCCTGCTGCTCTTGAAAACGAGTAGACACTCTATGTCTTCAAACCTTTTTGGTCCTTGCTGACAAAAGGGGGAGAAGCATATGGGTTGATAGTCTTCAAGCGGGTCCATATGGGCGGGTGCTTTATGTTTTGCTATATTTTGCTTCGTGCTTACAACTCTCGTTTTTGCTTCATTTGGTTCTTTGAGTTGTAACACTAAAACTTGATGGTCGTCTGCTACTTGTTTGCCACCCTGTTTTGCGAAGATAAATTCTGCATGTGCGACGATAAATTCCACACTTATCTCATTCCGCAGACATCCATTTTCCATTATGCATGTCATTATCTCCATATACTTTCACATGCATAGTGGATTGTCATCATAAGCTGAAGTGGATCTCCAAGTACAACCTGCCATGTGCATTTGCATTCCAAAAGCAAATTAACTTATATGCACATCTTCAGGGGGAGCCCTTGCAACTTATGAAGACAATTCCTTATCCTTTACAATTTCACAGACTATACTCCTCGTTGAAAACTTCAACTAGTTTGTCATCAATCACCAAAAAGGGGGAGATTGTAAGTGCATCTAGTGCCACCCCTAGTTGGTTTTGGAGTATTGACGACAAACCTAGTTGAGGGACTAATGTGTTTGTGAGAATTGCAGGATAACACAGGTAGAAGTCCCTCATTGATTCGGTTTTACTACCAGAGATGACCCCTAAAAATGTATGAAGACATTGAAGCCAAAGGTGGTATATGAAGATATTCACATTGAAGACTATGACAAAAGAAGACACGTTATGAAGCCTATGGAGCTCGAAGACTTAGATCTTTCGTAGTTCTTTTTCTTTTGTGTTGAGTCATAGGAACCACCGCACTGTTAAGTGGGGTCCAGGAGAACCAGTCAGAATGACTGAAGTGATGCATAAATCAAAAACCTATGTCTTCGAGTGAAGACAATGAGAGCGAATCTTGTCCAGAGCCGGACAAGTCAGCTTTGTTTGTAGCCCAAGTAAAGTTGCCATGAGAGTTTGAAATCTGACCGTTGAGACACGTGTCAGTTCCTTAGTGACCCGGGGTCATTTCGGACAAATCAGGTCGGGTTGCCAAGTGGCTATAAATAGCCCACCCCCTACAACCATAAACGGTTGGCTGCTCGGATTTCAGTGCACGGCTTTTGTCGTTTGAGAGCAACCCACCTCGAAGCCTTTGAGAGAAAATTCCTAGCGAGGAGAAAAGCCCTAACCACCTAGAGCCAGAGAACATTGGGCATCACTTAAGTCTTCTTGTCTGTGTGATCTGAAGACTTATTACACTTGAGGACTGTGAATCCTCCAGACGGTTAGGCGTCGCATTCAGAGCATCCAAGAGACATTGTGGATTGCCAGTGAACAAAGTTTGTGAAGGTTTGGGAGTCTAACTTGAAGACTTACCAGAGTGATTGGGCGAGGACTATGTGACCTTAGCTCAAGGAGAATACGGTGAGGACTTGGTGTCCTGAGCTGCGTGTTCAGGACTGGGTGTCTGGGACTGTGTGTCCTAAGGTTTAAATACCTAGCCGCTCCAACCAGATGTACAGTTGTCACAGCAACTGGAACTGGTCCAACACATCATTGTCTTCAACGAGTCACTGGTTTCATCTTCACTTCCTTTTCTTACTGTTACTCATTGTGAAGCCATTGCATGCTTGCTCTATCTTTTGTCTTCACAACGTGAATGTATGATCTGTTTGGCTTCATAACTTCTTCCTACCTGATCCTTATTACACTACAGCTGTTTGTCATTGTGCTTTCACTCTATTGAATACTTGACCATGGTTGGCCTAGTGTAATCTAACTTCCGCTGCATAGTAATAGGCATAATCTTTGCTGTTTGTCTTCATAACTCCCACGTTTTGAAGACTTTCATAAAAATCGCCTATTCACCCCCCCCCTCTAGTCGATATAACGCACTTTCAGTTCGCAACTTCACCAGCACGTACAAGCGTCCTCCCAAGCTTCGCCAGCTCTCCCTATGTGTGCAAGGTCCTGATGAGTCGACTCGCGACTACCTCACACGTTGGGCTAAGCTCCGGAACTCCCGCCAGGGCGTGCACGAGGTGCAGGCCATCGAGTACTTTACAGCCGGGTGCCGAGAAGGCACCCTCCTCAAGCATAAGCTCCTCTGCGACGAGCCAGAAACCCTCGATGAGTTGCTGATCATAGCGGACAAGTACGCTATGGCCGACTCCTCCATGAAGACGGAAATTCAAATCAGCACGACTAGCAAGGTAACCCCTCAGGCTCCAAGAACTTTGGCAGCGGATGCCGGCCGGCGACAACAGCAGGGTGACCACAAGCACAAGGCCCCGCAGCCGGCTTCCAGCAGCCGGCAGGTCACGACCGTCGAAGCCCAGCAGCCAGAAGAGCAGCCTCCGCCCAAGCGACAGAAAGGCGGCAAGCCGAACTGGTTGCCGGCCTTCTCCTACGAGCAGACCTTGGACGGACCTTGCAAGTTCCATAGCGGTGCGAAGCCATAAAATCACACCACCTGGAAGTGCCACTGGCTCACCAGGATCGCCAAGGGAGACGGCCTCCTGCCACCCCCGCCTGCTGGGCAGCCGCCTCCGCCTCCGCCTCAACAGCCGGCAGTCAGGCTAGTCGGTGCAGTACAAGACGAGTACCCTGAAGAGCATGGAGCCTATGTGGTGTTCACCAGTGTGGCTGATGATCGACGCAGCAGGTGGCTGCAGCGACAAGAGGTGAACGCGGTAGCCTCAGAGACGCCAGAGTTCATGCACTGGTCAGAGAGGCCCATCAGCTGGAGCAGGGCTGACCACCCAGAAGTGATGCCGAGTCCGGGCTCCTACGCCTTGGTCCTGGACGCCACCTTTTCCACGGACAAACGGGCCGCGCGTTTTTCACGAGTTCTGATAGATGGGGGCAGCAGCATCAACATCCTGTACAAGGACACCATGGAGAAGTTAGGAATCAAGCAGAGACAGCTTCAGAACAGCCGAACTGTGTTCCACGGCATTGTTCCTGGGATTTCCTGTTCATCAATTGACAAGATCCTGATTGACGTCCTCTTTGGGGACAAAGATCACCTCCAAAGAGAGTCTGTTTGGTTTGAGGTGGTGGACCTCGAGAGCCCGTACCATGCGCTACTTGGCCGGCCCGCCTTGGCCAAGTTCATGGCGGTCCCCCACTACGCCTACCTCAAGATGAAGATGCCCAGTTCCAGGGAAATTCTGACTGTGGCTGGCGACTACCGGAAGTCGTCCGCTTGTGCGGCCGAGAGCAGTCGGCTGGCCGAGTCCCTGGTGATTGCGGCCGAGAAGTGACTCCTTGAGCGAGCTGTGGCGATGGCCGGCAAGCAGCCGGATATATCGCCCGACCCGAAGGAGTCGGAAGCCGAAGGTTCGTTCAAGCCGGCCAAAGACACAAAGAAGATACCCTTGGATCCGGAGCACCCAGAGAGGTACGCCGTCGTAGGTGCAAACCTCGACAGCAAATAGGAAGGCAAGCTCGTCGATTTCCTCCTTGAGAATCGGGACATCTTCGCGTGGTCTCCCAAAGACATGCCAGGTGTGCCAACGGAATTCGCCGAGCACAAGTTACATGTCCGATCTGATGCAAAGCCGGTCAGACAGCCCCTGCGCCGCTTATCAGAAGAGAAAAGAAGAGTTGTCGGAGAAGAGATAGCCCGACTCCTAGCAGCCGGCTTCATTATGGAAGTTTTCTTCCCGGAGTGGCTGGCAAATCCGGTCCTGGTGCTAAAGAAGAACAAGCAATGGAGAATGTGTATTGACTACACGAGCCTCAACAAGGCTTGCCCCAAGGACCCGTTTGCTCTGCCGAGAATTGATCAGGTGATAGACTCCACAGCCAGATGCGAGCTGTTGAGTTTCTTGGATGCGTACTCAGGATATCACCAGATCAAGCTGGACCCGGCTGATAGATTGAAGACCGCCTTCATCACGCCGTTTGGAGCATTCTGCTACCTCACCATGACGTTCGGCTTGAGGAATGCCGGCGCCACCTTTCAGCGTTGCATGCAGAAGTGCCTCCTCAAGCAGCTCGGTAGGAACGCCCACGTTTACATGGACGACGTAGTGGTGAAGACGGAAAAGCGAGGAACATTGCTGGAAGACCTCAAGGGGACCTTTGAGAACCTGCGCCGGTTCCAGATCAAGCTCAACTCCGAGAAGTGTGTCTTCGGAGTACCAGCCGGCCAGCTGCTAGGTTTCCTGGTCTCTGAGCGCGGCATAGAATGCAACCCAGTAAAAATCAAGGCCATCGAGAGAATGGAGGTACCTAGCCGACTGCTGGATATGCAGAAGTTCACCGGCTGCCTGGCGTCCATCAGCCGATTCATCAGTCGGCTGGGCGAGAAAGCTCTCCCCTTATACCGACTCATGAAGAAGACCACTTTTTCGAGTGGAACCATAAGGCAGACGAAGCTTTCCACCAGTTGAAGAAGATGCTGACTACTCCACCCGTCCTGGTGGCTCCGACTCCCAAGGAACCTATGCTCCTGTACATCGCCGCCACCAGCCGAGTAGTCAGCACAGTCATTGTAGTAGAGCGCAAGGAGGAAGGAAAGGCGCTACCTGTCCAGAGACCAGTATATTACCTGAGCGAGGTACTGTGGACCTCCAAGTAGAACTACCCCCACTACCAGAAGATGTGCTATGGCGTGCACTTTGCTGCCAAGAAATTGAAGCCTTACTTTCAAGAACATCCAATCACGATGGTCTGCACGGCTCCACTTGCCGAGATCATCGGCAGCCGCGATGCCTCTGGTCGAGTGGCCAAGTGGGCCATAGAGTTGGCTCCTTACACCATCTACTACCAGCCCGCACCGCTATCAAATCACAAGCACTGGCCGACTTCCTCGTCGACTGGGCCGAGACCCAGTTGTTGGGTTTCGTAGTAATTTCAAAAAAATTCCTACGCACACGCAAGATCATGGTGATGCATAGCAACGAGAGGGGGAGAGTGTGATCTAGTACCCTTGTAGATCGACAACAGAAGCGTTCACTTGATTGATGTAGTCATACGTCTCCACGGCCCGACCGATCAAGCACCGAAACTACGGCACCTCCGAGTTCTAGCACACGTTCAGCTCGATGACGATCCCCGGACTCCGATCCAGCATAGTGTCGAGGAAGAGTTCCGTCAGCACGATGGCGTGGTGACGATCTTGATGTACTACCGTCGCAGGGCTTCGCCTAAGCACCGCTACAATATTATCGAGGACTATGGTGGAAGGGGGCACCGCACACGGCTAAGAATATGATCACGTGGATCAACTTGTGTCTCTAGGGGTGCCCCGTGCCTCCGTATATAAAGGCTCAAAGGGGGGGCTGGCCGGCCAAGAGGTGGCGCGCCAGGAGGATTCCTACTCCTTCCGGGAGTAGGACTCCCCCCTCCCCTTTCCTAGTTGGAATAGGATTCGTGGAGGGGGGAAAAGAGGGGAGAGAGGAGGAAGGGGGGCCGGCCCCCTCTCCTTGTCCTATTCGGACCAAGGGGGGAGGGGCGCGCGGCCCATCTCTGGCCACCTCTCCTCTCTTACACTAAGGCCCACTAAGGCCCATATACTTCCCGGGGGGTTCCGGCAACCTCCCGGTACTCCAATAAAATCCCGATTTCACCCGGAACACTTCCGATATCCAAACATAGGCTTCCAATATATCAATCTTTATGTCTCGACCATTTCGAGACTCCTCGTCATGTCCATGATCACATCCGGGACTCCGAACAACCTTAGGTACATCAAAATGCATAAACTCATAATATAATTGTCATCATAACCTTAAGCGTGCGGACCCTACGGGTTCGAGAACAATGTAGACATGACCGAGACACGTCTCCGGTCAATAACCAATAGCGGAACCTGGATGCTCATATTGGCTCCTACATATTCTATGAATATCTTTTATCGGTCAGACCGCATAACAACATACGTTGTTCCCTTTGTCATCGGTATGTTACTTGCCCGAGATTCGATCTTCGGTATCCCATACCTAGTTCAATCTCGTTACCGGCAAGTCTCTTTACTCGTTCCGTAATACATCATCCCGCAACTAACTCATTAGTTGCAATGCTTGCAAGGCTTCAGTGATGTGCATTACCGAGAGGGCCCAGAGATACCTCTCCGACAATCGGAGTGACAAATCCTAATCTTGAAATACGCCAACCCAACATGTACCTTTGGAGACACCTGTAGAGCTCCTTTATAATCACCCAGTTACGTTGTGACGTTTGGTAGCACACAAAGTGTTCCTCTGGCAAACGGGGGTTGCATAATCTCATAGTCATAGGAACATGTATAAGTCATGAAGAAAGCAATAGCAACATACTAAACGATCGGGTGCTAAGCTAATGGAATGGGTCATGTCAATCAGATCATTCAACTAATGATGTGATCCCGTTAATCAAATGACAACTCTTTTTACATGGTTAGGAAACATAACCATCTTTGATTAACGAGCTAGTCAAGTAGAGGCATACTAGTGACACTCTGTTTGTCTATGTATTCACACATGTATTATGTTTCCGGTTAATACAATTCTAGCATGAATAATAAACTTTTATCATGATATAAGGAAATAAATAATAACTTTATTATTGCCTCTAGGGCATATTTCCTTCACCAGTACCTGCCTCCAGCGCCTGACTCCACCCATTGGCGGATGCACTTCGACGGCTCCAAGATGCACACCGGCTTGGGAGCCGGCGTCGTCCTCACCTCTCCCAAAGGCGACAAGCTCAAGTATGCACTGCAAATCCATTTTGCCGCCTCCAACAACGTGGCCGAGTACGAGGCATTCATTCACGGGCTCTGGCTTGCCAAAGAGCTTGGCATCCGCCGGATCTTGTGTTATGGCGACTCGGACTTAGTGGTCCAGCAGTCATCTGGCGACTGGGACGCAAAAGACGCAAACATGGCGAGCTACCATTTCCTCGTGCAGCAACTCAGCGGGTATTTCGAAGGGTGCGAGTTCCTCCATGTGCCAAGAAACGACAACGACCAAGCAGACGCCTTGGCACGAATTGGCTCTACCTGCCAAGCAATTCCATCTGGCGTCGCCCTTCAACGCCTCCTCAAGCCGTCTGTCAAGCCTTCACCAGAATCAGACTCCATCTTTGTGCCGGCTCCTCCCGAAGACGGCGGATCCGACTCCAGGGCTCCGGCAGTCGGAACGGGGACTTTGGTGGGCGACTCCAAAGCTGTTTCAGTCGAGCCCGGCCCGGGGACTGCGGTGACGGACTCGAAGATTCCAGAACTCGGCCCAAGGACCAAGCCAGTCGGCCTGGGGACTTCATCAGCCCAACAAGCGGTTGTTGACTCCAGCCCGCCGCCTCCCAGCCCAGCCGCCCTCGTCCAAGTCGCAGTCCTGATAGTCGACGAAATAGCAGCACCCTCATGGGCCCAGCCCATCCTCAAATTTCTGGTGAACAAAGAGCTACCAACTAATGAAATCTCAGCTCGGCAAGTACAACGCCGGGCAGCAGCCTATACCATAATCAATAGAGAGCTGGTCAGGCGCAGCGTCACTGGTGTCTATCAGCGTTGTGTAGAGCCAGAGCAAGGCCAGGCGATCCTCAAAGACATCCATCAAGGCGAATGTGGCCACCATGCGGCTTCAAGAGCACTCGTCGCCAAAGGTTTTCGGCACGGTTTCTTTTGGCCGACTGCCTTGGAAGAGGCCAAGGAGTTGGTCCAAAAATGCAAAGGGTGCCAGAAGTTCAGCTCCAAGCCGCACCAGCCGGCTTCCGCGCTCAAGACCATCCCCATTGATTGGCCTTTCGCAGTTTGGGGTCTAGACATGGTGGGACCATTCAAAACAGCACGAGGTGGTCTAACTCACCTACTTGTCACAGTGGACAAGTTCACCAAGTGGGTGGAAGTGAAGCCAATTAAGAAACTGAACGGTCCGACTGCCGTGACCTTCATCACTGATATCACAATTCGGCACGGCATACCACACAGCATCATCACCGACAACGGCACAAATTTTGCCAAAGGCGCCTTGGCCCGTTTCTGCGCAACACAGGGCATCGGACTGGACCTAGCATCCGTTGCCCACCCGCAGTCAAACGGCCAAGTGGAGCGAGCAAACGGCCTCATCCTGTCCGGCATCAAGCCTCGGTTAATCGAGCCTCTGGAGCGCTCGGCTGGCTGCTGGCTCGACGAGCTGCCAGCCGTCCTCTAGAGTCTGCGCACGACTCCAAACAAGTCAACCGGCTTCACGCCCTTCTTCCTCGTCTACGGTGCTGAAGCCGTCATCCCAACGGACATAGAGTTCGACTCCCCACGAGTCACCATGTACACCGAGGAGGAAGCAGAAGAAGCACGACAAGACGGCGTCGATCTGCTGGAAGAGGGCCGGCTGTTGGCACTCAGTCGGTCCAGCATCTACCAGCAGAGCCTGCGCCGATACCACAACAGGAAGGTCAGGCCAAGATCTTTCCAAGAAGGTGACCTTGTACTCCGGCTGATCCAGCGAATAGCCGGCCAGCACAAGTTGTCGCCGCCATGGGAAGGCCCTTTCATCATCAGCAAAGTACTAGGCAACGACTCCTACTACCTGATCGATGCTCAGAAGCCCCGAGCACGCAAGAGGGACGACTCCGGCAAGGAGACAGAGCGGCCATGGAACGCAAATCTTCTCCGAAGATTTTACAGTTGATGCAGTATGTACCATGCTACCTTTTGTATTAAAATACCAAGACTTCGGGCCCCCCGAGACGAGCTCGGGGACTGCCCTCTTTTGTCTATATGATAAAAATTATGCCTACAAGTATGTTACCCTTTGTCATGCCGCTTGGCACCGGGCTCGACAAGTCGGCCCGGGGACTTGCCGCCTTGCACTATGAAATGCTTCCTGCAGTCGGACAAGTAGTGTGTAAACGCCTAAGCTGTCTCCTGACAGAAGCCGCAGCTCGCAGAGCGACTGTACGGTGGGCAGCAGTAAGGTAGAATGGGCATTCGCATGAAAAATGGCTAAGGACCCAAAGCATAAAACATAGCTCAAGACGGCTTCCAAGCCCTTCTCGCAAACTGACTCTCGGACAGTCGGATTGTCGTTTTCTATCCAACTTGCTCAAACAATCTTAAAATCGGCTAAGTACTTGCTTTCCCAAAATAGCCTAGCACTTGATCCAGCAACAGTATGAAGAGCGGCTGTCCGATTGGTAAGGCAGGCAACTAGGAGAAAGCGGCAAAGGAAAACAGCCAAATAGAACAATGATCAACAAAAGATAGACATATATGTATAACATAGGCCCTTGGCCGAATTGTCAAGCAGAGGTTCAAAATACACCCCGCGGGTGGAATTGTGCGAATTAACAAGTTCCTCAAAAGACTACTGAAGCAGATAAAACAAGAGACACTGCGGCAGCTTAGGAGGCGGCAGACGGAGTCGGGGGTCAGAGGAGGCGCCAGCGTCAGTCGTCGGGGCGGTCGGCCGGCTAGTCTCGGCTTGATCGCCTCCGGCAGCAGTCGGATCGGTCGCACGCGGCTCGTTGCTGGAGGCGCGGTCGGGCTGAGGCTGGCCGTCTACTCCGTCTTCTGGTGCCTCCGCCTCGCCCTCACCCTCCGCCTCGTCCTCCTCCTCGACGCTGGAGCCGATCACCTCCGCCGAGTCTTCGCCGTAGTCTGGGTTCATCCCAAACCACTCCGGCGGGACCTCCTCGCGGTCTTCAGACCGCTCGGGGACGAAGATGCTCGTGTCGGTGTACTCAGCGATCACCACAGCACGCTTGACGAGGGCGTCTTCCGCAGCCGCCAGCTCCGACTGGGCCTCCGACCGAAGCGTGGCCAACCGGTCTAGATCTAGCCCCGGGTACCACGCCTTGACGAACTCCAAGGCCCGGCACGCTCCAGCCCGGGCCGAAGAGCCCTTCCAGGCCTCGAGGCGACCAGCCGCGACCTCCAACCAGTTGGCCGTCAGGCTGGGGGTGCACAGAGCCTGCATATCCGGCCAAAGGGCGAAGATCGCCTGGGCGCCGACGCGCTGAAGCTGGCGCAGCATCCGGTGAGCCGGCCGGAGGCGAGCCTCGATACTCAAGATGTGCTCATCAAGAGTTCGGGGGGCATCGGCGGCGATCTCTGCGCCCTCTGCCCTTCGACTTGCACGATCGGCCTCGATGGCTTGGATAGCGGCCTGAGACTGCCCAGGGAAGAAGTCTGCAAAAGACACGAAGAAACAAAAAAGCGAGTCAAAAACCAGGAGTCGGCACGACCTAGGTCGGCGGCTCAAAGAAAGAAAACAAAGAGACTCGCCATAAATGATGTCTTCGATCTCGTGGAAGCCGGAGGACAGCATCGCCTTCTTGTCAGACTAGGAAGAACGCTCGCTCACGAACTCGGCCAGGAGGGCGGCCTCCGTCTCCTCCGCCTCCCTCTGCGACTTCGCGAGCAGCCCCTTCTGCTCTGCCAACTAAGCAGTCAGCAGATCTCGCTCCGCGGCGAGCTTGCTGCACTCCTTCCCTTTGGCGAGCAGGGCGGAGTTGCTTCGCTCAGCTACTGTTGAAGAGCAGCGTTGGCCCCTGAAGGAAAGAAAGAAATACAGCAGTCGTCAATAAAGTAGGTCGCTAGGGAGATCCAGCCCGACTGCTCAGCAGTTGGCCCGAATCTCGAGGACTACAGCCCGCGGGTGCGCTAGCGCGCCCCCGCTGAGAAGAGAAAGAGGAGGAGGACTTGGCCAACTCTCCGGCTCTCCGCCAAGTCAGCGGTCCGCTTGCCCAACTCTTCAACATTACGGTTGAATGTGGTGACGCGGAGGTTGTGGTAGTCCTGCAACAAGCGTTTCAGAGAAAGTTAGTACCCAGAAGCTCATCAAATTGGAGTTCCGGGCCGCCTGCTCAGCAGCCGACCCGAAACTCGAGGACTACACCCAGTGGGTGCGCTGGTGCGCCCCCATAGAGAGAAACAAGAAAAAACAAAAGCCCAAAGAAAAGACATACCCGGACGGCCGCCCGCGACGCCAAGAACGCCTTGGTGCAGCTCTGGAGGGCGTCGCCCTCAGCGCGGAGCTTCGCCTGGACGTCCAGGAGCGCCCGGTTCAACGGCCCTGTGCCGCCTCCCTGCACCCACCCAACAGGTGCGGTGCTCGTCGCCTCAGCGTCTGGAGCCGCCGAGCTGACGGTGCCGGCTTCCAGGGGCGGGGGGGCGAAGTCGCCTTCTCCAGACGACGGCGCGCTAGGGAGCCGATCTGGAGGAGTAGCCTTGCCACGGCCTCTTCTTCGGTCGACGGCACCGGAGGGTCCGCTGGCTGCTCGCCTTGCACGCCTTCATACGGCGGCGGAGGCGGCGGCGGAACGTTCGCGCCCGGAGTAGAGGACTCGCCGCCTTCCCTCTCCTCGACGAGGTTCTCCCTGCCAGCTCCTCTAGTCTGCCCCGTGAACTCCGGCGGCGGCGGCGCAGAGTTCAGCGGGGTAACAAGCAAGGCCGTCTGGTGGCGTGCGGCTTCCTCAGCCCGTTGCTTCGCTGCGGCGGCGGCTTCGGCCTCCGCTAGTTTTTTCTTGGCGGAGGCCTCCGTCCTGTCGGCCTCCGCCTTCTCCAGGCGGAGGGCTTCTTCTTCATTGCGCTTCTCCTACGCATTCCGCTCTGTCACCTCCCGGAGGTCGGCAGCGGGGTCTATCTGTCGAGTGGTGGCGGGCGTCTCCGCTGACCCCATGATGGAGGCGGCGGCGACCCGCACAAGAGAGAGGGGAGCCCTAAAGAAAGAGGGACGAGCAGAGACTCAGACAAAGCACGAAGAAAGAACGAACTTTGAAGACAGAATACTTACACATAGACCAACGGCAGCTTCTTCACTTCCTTACGGAAGCGGATGGCCTTCGCGGCCGCCTCGTCCCGCCGGGTCGCTGCAGCCGAGCCCTTGGGCTTCTTCGACCGGCTGCCGAACAAAGTCGGCGCAGCCCGGCGCTTCTTCCCGCCGCCTGGAGCGCCCGACGCGGCAGAAGAGCCCGCGCCCGGCTGGCTGGCTCCTGGCCGACGGCGAGGGGCGACTCCTTCCTCGACGTCGTCTTCAGGCCAGTCGGCAAAGGTGGCCGAGGGCCTGAAGTCGCCTGCCGTCCCTCCTCCTCCCTCGGCGTCGTCTTCCAGAGCCGCCGCCCCCAGATCGGGGTCGTCGACGTCGCTCTCCGCCCAGTCGGCGGCAAACTCACGTGCCGGCCCCGGGTGCCGGCTGGTGGGTGAAGAAGGGGATTCTAACCAAAAAGCAGACTGATTAGAACAAGACTCGGCAAGAAGAAGACAATCTGAAGAAAAGAAAGGCGACTCACCACGGGCGGGGGGTTGGCGTGGGAGTATGGCTCCTTGCCGAATCGCCAGTCCTCCGGGAGCCTGCTGTCTGAGAGATAGTTCACCATCAGGGCCACCTCTTCGTGAGGCATGTCCTTGGTGCACATCCGACTCGGGTCGCGGCCCCCGCTCATCTGGCATATCAGGTGAGGGCGGCCTTGGAGTGGGAGAACTCGGCGCGAGACGAAGGCGGCCATCAGGTCCGGGCCAGTCAGACCCTCCGACTGCGTCAGCACTTGGAGTCGCATGCTGGCGCCGGCTCCCGCAGGCGTCAGCGACCTGGCCCGGTGCGACCAGTTGGGCAGTCTGCCAGCCGGCGGGCGGCTTCGAAAGCCGGCAGATTGACCTAGTCGCCCCGCGTGGCGACGTTCCTGACGTAGAAGTAGGACCACTGCCACATCTTCACCGACTTCAGCAGCGCGATGGAGGGGAACTGGTTGTCGGCTCCTGTCCTTCGCACGGCGATGAAGGCGCCGCACTGAGCCGGCACGCCCGCGGCCTGGGTGCCGAGCTTGGAGAAGAAGAACTCCCCCCAGAGCTCGAGGGTGGGGAGGACTCCCAGGAAGCCCTCGCACAGAGCCACGAAGGCGGACAGCAGCACCACTGTGTTGGGGGTAAGGTGGTGCGGCTGGAGTCCGTAGAACTCCATGAACGACCAGAGGAAGCTGCTCGCCGGCAGCCCCAGCCCGCGCAGGTAGTGCGAGCGAAAGATGACCCGCTTGCCCTCCCACGGGGCGGGGGAAATCTCCCCCTCCGGCGCGAGACGCACCTGCACGCGATCCTCGCCGGGAAGCCGACAGGTCCGGCGGAGGAACTCCATATGGTCTTCATGGACCTCAGAGCCGTCCCAGGTGTCGGAGCGCACCGGGGGAGGCGCGGCAGCAGAGGAAGAGCTCATTGTCGCGAGCGGTCACCACAGCGTGCGCCGGAGCTTGGGCGTGCGGCGGAGCGAGCGAGAGAGAGAAGAAAGAGGAAGCAGGAGAGCGAAGGAGCTGCGAGGAGGAAGAAAGCAAGGAGCAGTAGGAAGGAGGAGCACGTGTGTTCCCCTCTTCCCCCTACTTATAGCCCTCGGGGCTGCGAAGCCGAGGGGGCGGGCGTGGGGATTTACTGCGCCCACAACCCCACGACCCCACGATCCCTGCAAAGTTACTGCGCGCAGTAACTCCACAGGAATCCTAACCGTCCACCGGGGCGACAACGGATCCGCTCGGGCGCCGAGGCGCGGTAGTGGCGGGCCCCGCCTACGGGCCTGTCCCGTCGCGCGCGTGGGCTGGCAGGACGGCCTAGCCACGTGCCCTTGTGTGACAGGCCAGGAACGGGCGGCTTTCTCTCGAAGCTTAGCTAGCCCGCCAATTGAAATCCCGCCGCGACATTTGAACTACTGAGCAAGTCAGAATTGAGTAAGTCCGAGTTGGGCGAGTCCGACTCCTTCTAGTCAGCCCGGCGGAAGTCAATCAAGGCCATGAGTTGCACCCGGAAAGAGAAACTGCTGAGGCTTCTCGGCCGATCGTCCGCGGCGCCTCACCAGCTTCGGGGACTACTATCGGAGTAATGGGCCACGGGTAGGCCAACCCGAGCCCCATGACCTTTCAAGACATCGAGGAAGGCTGCGCCCCTCAAGACCACAGGGCGAAGAGCCGCCTCCTGGGGAGTCTACGGCAAGGCGGCCGACTGCCCGCTCACGGCCGAGTCCGAAGGATGACTTCTAGAGAAGCCGGCTTTGGGGAGTCGGCCGGCAACTCCAACAAACCGTGACCTCATCAAGGGGGACGGGCCAGGGGTGTGGGTACAATGAAGCCCACTCTCCGCCCCTTACCAAGGGCGGGCATGGCTACAGCGCGCCGTACTTGGGAGGATCTCCCCGCGGCGTGGCACTGTTGCCCAGCCAGCCCTGACATCAGCATCACTGTACCTGGTCCTGCGCCCACGAAGGCTTGTCTGTACGGCCTGGAGGCAGCAGGGCCCACCAGCCAGCGAGACCTCGGGAGACGGCGGGAGCACCGCCAGTCGGACCCAACGGGAGTCGGCACGGGGGAGTTGGCCGAGCCCTCCCCCAGGGTCCACGCGCCATTAATCCAGAAGAGATGGGGAGTGGGCACAGTGATCGCCCGCCAGGCGGCGGGGCTGTTGCCATGACCCCATGACCAAGCTTGCATCATCAGGAGCACGGCTACAGTAACAAGCAGCCGGCAAGACCCGCCGGCGGCGGACGCGGCCTGTCGGCTCCGTACCAGACCAGTCGGCGGGGCCCACCAGTCGGCGGGCCCCAGCAGTCGGCGGAGAAGTCGGAGGTCGGAGACACTGATGGTTGGGCCGGCGCCCAGTCACATTACCATTGTACCCGTGGGGGTAGGCCTATATAAACCCCCCCAGGGCATCCATGCAAAGGGTTGGATCCCAGTAGTTCTATACCTCATCAGATAGAGGGAGAGAGCTAGCCTTGCCCTCTCCTACCACCATACACAGCTCAAGGAGCAACCGTGTAAATCCTTGACTATAGTAATCATGCGGAGACCCCGCAGAGCAGCAGTAGGGGTATTATCTCCCCGGAGAGCCCCGAAGCTGGGTAAGATTCGCCGGCGTGCATGTCTTCGCCTTATCCCGTTTCCAGGCACCGGCGACGTTCTACTCGCCCCACCATAATAAGCCATCTTTTAGTATATGTCGCACCAAACCCCTGACAGCTTCATTGCGGCTGCCTCTGGTTTCGTCAACCTCAGCAAGAAGGCGTCGGCGCTAGCGAACGACATCGTCGCCATGGCCATGTTCGGCGGCAAGTGTGCAAAGGAGAAGTCCGAGTTCGTGCTCGCCTACGACCAAGTAAGCGAGCTGGTGGCCAGGTTCTTACCGCTGGACTTCTTCCCGTCGTCGCGGATCGTACGGCGGCTGAGCACCATCGAGCACCGCCTCCGCGGGAGTTATGGCTGCATCCAGCGCATCATTGCGAGTATCGTCGAGAGCCGCAATGCGGAGATCACCGCCAAAGGGGATCAGGAGGATTTCCTGGGAGTGCTGCTCAGGCTGCAGAAGAAGGATTCACTTGCTTTCCCTCTAACCCCGGAGACTATTGGTGCCATCATGTTTGTGAGTACTCCTTCCATTTTGAATAGTACTACGTAGAAGAATAATTTGGCCTCCTACGCTATTAATGTGATTCAAGTAGTCTTGTTCTCACTTACAAGAAAGTAGTCTTGTTCGTATATGCCTTTGTTTCTAATGAACTCGTGAGAGAGAACTAGTATTTCCTCCATTAGACTAGTTTGATTGGTTATGTCATCGTCACTCTTATTTCCTTCAACAGTTTGTGTCGTCTTAATCTCCTAAAAGAATATAGTGTTCTAATATATTTTGTTTATAATTTTTATAAATTGTGCATAACATAACTATTGCTTCAGGACATATTTGGAGGCGCTACTACAACCTTAGGATCCACTGTAGAGTGGGATATGTCGGAGCTGTTGAAAAAACCCGAGACAATGGCAAAGACACAACTAGATGTTCGAAGCGTTCTAGGTGCACTACGAGGTGTCATCACTAATACCGACCTTGGTGGACTGAACTACATGCGAATGGTTATCAAGGAGGTTCTTAGGTTACATCCCCCCAACCCTATGCTTGTCCCCCGTGAGTCGAGGGAGGACTGTGAAATCATGGGTTATCACATTCCCAAAGGCACAAAGATACATGTTAATGCATTTGCAATTTCTCGGGATCCAAGATAGTGGTACAACCCAGAAGCGTTTAACCCAGAGAGGTTTGAGAATAGCAATGTTGATTTTAAAGGAACAAATTTTGAGTTCACCCCCTTCGGGGCAGGTCGTCGACAATGTCCTGCGATTCTGTTTGGCACGTCTGCCGTGGAGATTGCATTGGCGAATCTTCTCTACCACTTTGAATGGGTGCTTCCTCATGGAGAGAGTTCGCATTTGTTGGACATGTCTGAGACTTTTGGGGTGGGAGTAAGGAAAAAGGCAGAGCTGCATTTGAGAGGTACTCCATATGTACACTCCGGTTATATATAGGTATATGGACGTGGCTTGTTGCCCCTTGAGATCTCTCGTCGTCATGTTCTTCCACTTGTATTTCAACTTGATAATAAGAGTGGGTGTTTACGCCAACATGTTAAGTTAGTTTGATTTACTTGTCTGGTGGTTGATGTGGTCGCGTTGAATGTTGTAATAATAACATTGTGATGATTGTGTGTATTCTCTTGGTGTAGATGCAGATTGCAATAATATTTCCTTTCCATCAAATAAAGATATGGACATGGAATTTAATGCATATCGATATGTACACAAACAAGTGTGCTGATATACGCCCAAAATTATACTGTTAGACCTAAATATTGTGTGTCATTAGAGAGGACAGGCTGGAGTAACTTATACACCACCTATTAAGCCGGATGGGTGATATTTGTTGACATCAAATCCCTCGTATCTATAAACACTTATGTGGGGGGTATAGGGAACCTAGTCACTACCTCCTCCTCCTCTAACTCAGCCCATTCCCATCCTTGGACCACCCTCTATCTCCCTCGAGATCCTAGTTTTTCTACATGCTACACCTTGCATATGCATGGAGAAGAGAAAGGTTCATGTGGCACGTTTGAAATTATAGTAGAGTTAAATTACAACCCTCTGCTTCAATATCGTTTAAAATGCAACTCCTAACTCTAAGCACCGCTAAAACACACACCCATATCTCTTTTTGAGGGGTTTTGTCTAGCTTTGCGCAAGTGGATGCCAATTCAGCATGTCCATATCACCCATTCTCTCATGCCATTCAACTATGCCAGGTCTTTGTATGCCCACACTCAAGCCATCAGGAACCCTAGATGGTGGAGGCGTCGTACTATCGATCTCACCGTCGACGAACACATTCAACCTTGTCTCTACCCCAAACTCCAACGTCGACGTATCTCTGTCTGCGAAAAGCTCAAAGTTGGAAGACCGGGCTTCTTATTCGACTACAGGTATAAAAGTCCTGATTAAAGAAAGGGATAAGTCGCCCTAGCAAGGCATCCCATTCTTTCACCCCTCGTTGCGTTCTTCGATCTCTAGACCGTCGCCGCCCGCGACCTAGCCAAGATTCTCAAATATGTACTAATGCACAGGGACACCTCAAGGTGTGCACTGGGGCGAGGTATGGGGAGAGACAATAGAAAGATGGGGTAGAGGAAGCGAGGTGGATATGTCGCCCTACCTCCTTTACGGTTGAAAAGGACCACATGTATCTCTAGGTCGATAGTTTAACCAACATAACACAAGTTATATATGTCACTATACCTTTAGGAACTTCAAATGGTATATTTTCTAATGGTATTTCTCTTATGATATATAATTTGTATCACATTGGTCAAATTGTTGATCTAGGGATGTGCATAGGCCTTATAAACCGTAAAAGACGGAGTATAACAGAGGAGAGATAGAAAGAGAAAGAAGAATGAGAGGAGACTGATAGGTGGGCCCCATGTGCACCCTCGTAATTGACATAACAAGACTCACCATGCCAAACGATGAATTGTTGTCCACATGGGCAAAAAACCATGCTTGTATGTTGCCAAGAAAACAAGGATGTGTCACATCGGACTGTCTGACAGTCATTTGTGATCTGAAGGCGTTTGAATATTTTGGTGCTTGTCGCATCATTTTGAAAGATATCAGACAAGCGTCTATCTTTGTCCATGAAAGACATAAATGTGATGGGGGGCTTATAGGCTAGCTGGAATGGCTACTACACATTCGGTGGGACGCCATATATAACTGTCCGATCCACCAGATCATCAATGTATTCCCCAAAACATTTCAATTTGAAATAAAGTAGTGTTGTTCTTCTTAAAAATAATTAATAATTTTCTCTGTACCACTGACACATGGCCGACTTATATTATCTCTTGATAGTGGATCATTAAGCATCCTCGGACTATTGAATACTTAATCACGTTTTCAATTATTTGTTCCATCAGCTGGTGTTGTTTTTATACCATAGAGCCATTTGTCTTTGTGCTCCATTCACTTTGTGGCAAGTGCTTTGTACGTTGCTTCAATTAGTACATCAACTTATTGGGAAAGATTTGATTTCACTTTCTAAGATTTAATAATTGCATCCCTGTTGGCAGATGGACAAATCGAAATGTGATTCACATGGCCGAACATACAAGGAGCTATAGGAGGTGCAAGTTATGCAAACCACGTCCAACAACTAAACTAATTATTCCAAGCAGAGGGATGTTGAATGATCTGCTTTCGATTATAAAAAACTAAATTACTATTCCATTTCACCAAATTATCTTTGGTGAAACAAGACGTTGGACATAAGAATTTTAAAGGAATCTTTAACACAGCAATCATCTGTTCCAAACAACAAAACAACTTTTTTCTATTGGAATCTTATCCTCTAAAATTCTCTGAACCATTGTTGCACCACGAGCTACACAAATATTTGTTTTTGGGAGTTCAGTTACAAACTGCCCACATGTCTTGCAATTTCTGGGTATATAGGCCCTTGACTACCATGTACGTGTACTCCCTCCGGTCCATTTTAGTTTGCGTCTAACTTTTTTTCATTTTTCCCGTATTACTCTGCGCATTCCCTTTTTCTCTCGGCGCTTTCCAATTCTACCCCTCCTCCCGCCTCTCATGCAACCAATCCCATGCATGCATTAACTGCTTTCCTTCCTACTGTTACGCTAGTGGGGGGACAAACCTGGAGACCGGATAGGCAACCGAGGAGGACTAGCGAATCACGCAGCACAATTATTACGGCCCAGCTCTCCACATGCCTGCAGCTTTACTCTAGCAAAGGGCAAATTAGTCCAAAAAACAAAAACGCTGCCCTCCTTGGTATCCGGGTGTGGAGTTATGCGCTGAGTAAAAAGGACCGGAGGGAGTACATGCTCTGGCACTGCATTTTCTCTTGTAATCCAATACCCAATATTATTGGTCTGGCTCCTCATTCGAGTTCACATTTTCCATGATTGGCTATTAGCTTTCCCACGGATGTGAATTTTTGAGACATGGTGGCACGCGATCCGTAATCCTGGGCGTCCGCATGCGTATCACGATTACTAATTAATATAGGGATTTTTGCAATACGATGGCAATAACTCAATGATACATAGGAATATACAGCCGTGGGTGGGCAATGACGCTTTAAATTCGTATGGTACAACATTGCTTGGTAGTTGAGTTGTGGCACCCCGTACATTTGCAGATGTGTTGAATTAAATTGGTGCTAGGTAACTTGATGGCCTGCATGTCGGTCTTTGCAGTGAATTAAATGCAGCCTGTACTAATGGAATGGGGTGTGTGAGGCCGGCATTTTAAACACAGATTGGCTAGAGACTTGTTCTCCGGGGCAAGAAGAACTAGTGCTAGAAAAAGATGTATCCGGCATCAGATGGGCTGGACAAATCATGTTGGTTCCGAATTTGTTCTGCTAGCAGGAGTTTGTTCTGAACTTGTGATATCTGCGCCCAGGAGTTGATTTGAACGACGCTAAATCTTATCATCAGATTGGCTGGAGACTAATTCTCTCGGAGCAAGTTCCAAATAATGAATGCTCCTCAACCTGTTGCTGAAATTTCATCAGCAACAACATTATAACAATATCAAGGTTCTCTGAATCAAAGCAACTTATCCTAGTTTTCTTTGGATGGAGATCCAACTGAATCACACTAATAGTTTTTGCAACTGGTACACGCTCACCCAATCCCATCGAACATGTTTCAAAGATAGTATTTCATAGTAAAGGGTTCCAAATAAATCCATTTGAAAAATAATAATAATAATAATAATAATAATAAAGAGGATCGCCATGGAAGGGAAACATGGAAAACAACACTTGAGGATGCAGAGGATCCACATGAACCTCAACTTATGGTGACTACTACGAGTAGAGCAACCTCATTGCCATGGGTGTCGCTGGAGGAGCAAGAGAGAGAGTGAGAGAGAGAGGAGGGAGAGGAAGAGGAAGAGAGAGAGAGATGGACAGTACATCAACAATGCCCTATCTCCAAAAAAATAAAAATAAAAACTCTACATCTTCATGTATTTGTTCTGGCTAGCAATGGCATGAACAGAGAGCAAGAACTAGAGAAGCATGAGAGTGAGAGAGTAGCTACACAATGGACAAGAAATGGGGAGAAGATGCATGTGATGGTGCTGGTCGCTCCTGGATGTATGCTGCAAATAAACGAGATATTCCCTCCTATAATCAATAGCATGGGATCAGTGTAGTTATTGTGTGGTGGGCATGCTCACTTATTGATTGTGGAATACTGAAACTACACCACGTTGACACCGTGTGCATAAATCGCTATACATGCTCGTCGTACAAAAATTGCACGAATCACATGGGAATGAGCGGACATGGTATCGACCTCACGTGGTTGCATGTTCACTCATGATTTATCGCTTCCCCACTCACTAATTTCCTAAACATAAAGAGATGTATGAAACTAGACTTCTAAATCAGTTACAGCCAGTGCCGGTAACAGGTCATCATGCCAAAAATTTGAGGGGACACTTATGGACCCAATGGCATACCAAAGTTTCTTTGTATGAACCCAATTACCCAAACATCATGCCGAAAATTCGAGGGGAATATGGACGGAGACTGTTTTGAGGGGAGTTTTATGAACCCAACCATCGTACCCTTTTTTCTGGATATGATTGTTTATTTATGTTTCTTTTTTAAAGGAAAGCGGTAGGTGTGGCTAGTGTTTTTATGCATAAAAAGTGTTTCCGGTCGAAGTTAGAAACAACATATCCCATGCCTTTAGATACGACTTCACATCACTTCTAGTGCTGTTATCAAACTGGCCTTACCTCATTACCACAGCAACCATCCCTGCTTCTTGCAAACAGAAACCTATTCTAGGCCACGTTGTCTTCCTTGTCATGAAACTTCACCGGGACCATTACCTCCCTATCGTCAGTGACCTCCACTTGGAACTCCGAGTACCATTTTCTGTTGTCGTACTCGCTGAAGGCATAGTCGTAGAACTCAAGTCTAGCCTTGTAATGAGCTGCATCTATTTCTTGATTCATGCGGAGGAAGGGATTGCTAGTAAAGAATTCTTTGACGGGCGGGGAAGGGATAATATTCTTCATGAACACGAGGTATCTCACGCTAAACCTCCGTGTCTCCGTTTTCATCATTCTCTCTTTGCCCCACCTGCTGGCCTTCATATTCGATTCGGCATCCACCGCCATCTTCTTCATTGTCTCTCTGCCCCACGCAATGAAATTGTTGCCCCTTTTTCCATTAGGTGTCAGCCACTATCTTTTTGTTCTCTCTCCACTCCATGCAATGTACTTGACGCCCTTCTCTTTTGATTGGGCATCCGACAACATCGCCTTCACCTCGCTAGGTTTGGGGATCATCATCGCATTCACCTTGCTGGGTTTGGGACTCGTCGCCTTCTTCTCGGTAGGTTTGAGGCTCATCGCCTTCTTCCCTATCATCATATTCGACACGACAGCCACCCACATCGCCTTCTACTTCATCAGCATCCTGAACGCGGCAGACGCCCCCATCGGCTTCCTCCAGTTGGGCTTGCATGAGGGAAACAAGCAACGAATCCTATTTTCAACTCTGAATCTCCTACTCATGATGAGCGAATGGTAACAAATCGGACACATCTTCTTCTTCCTCATCCTGAAAGTTGTAAGCGAAGGAAAATCCTATTTTACGCACTTTGCATCAAAGCTGTCCGAGAAAACACACATGCTAGCGACATGACAGAGCGATTTGGGCCGGCACATATGTAATATACCTACAGCACTTTCACGTTTCGGTTTTGGAAAACTTCTAGAGGGTTTCCAGCCAATTTTTTCCTGGTTTTGGAGCCTTCTAGAATGTTCCTAAACCGGTTTTCCCTTTTTCTTTTTCCTTTTTCTTTTTTCTATTTTTGTTTCTTTCTCTTCTTTTATTTTCCTTTTCCTTTTTTCCTTTTCATGTTTACTTTCCTGATTCAAGTTTTGTTCAGAAATTTTTTAACATGTTTTCCAAAAAACGATCACTTTTCAAAAAAAATTGTTCCTCTTTTTAAAAAATGTTCATATATTCAAAAAAATGCTTGTGTTTTCATAAATTTGTTCCCATTTCCAAAAAAAATGGTAGTTTCAGAAAGTATTCCCGTGTTCAAAAAATGTTCAAATATTCAAAATATGTTTGCTTTGAAAAATTGTTTGGTTTTTTCAAACAAAATGTTAATATTTTTCAATAATTATTCGGTTTTATCTAAAAACATAAATTCCAAAAAATTCTCTTTTCAAAAACTGTTTTTTCACAAATGTTCTTTTTTTGAAAAATTGATTTTAAAAAATGTTACTTTTTTCAATAATTTAAGATTTTTTAAAAAAATTACCGTGTATTTCCAAAGTTGTCTAGAATGTCAAAAAATGTTACTGATTCAAGTTTTGTTCAGAACTTTTTTAACATGTTTTCCAAAAAATGATCACTTTTCAAAAAAATGTTCCTCTTTTTAAAAAAATGTTTATATATTCAAAAAATGCTTGTGTTTTCATAAATTTGTTCCCATTTCCAAAAAAATGGTAGTTTCAGAAAGTATTCCGGTGTCCAAAAGGTGTTTTCTTTGAAAAATTATTGGTTTTTTCAAACTCTAAAAAACATAAATTCCCAAAAAATATCTTTTTCAAAAATTGTTTTAGAAAAATGTTATTTTTTTGAAAAAATGTTTTAAAAAATGTTAGTTTTTTTAATAATTTAAGATTTTTCGAAAAATGTTTGTGTGTTTCCAAAGTTGTCTAGAATGTCAGAAAATATTCCTGCTTTAAACATTTCTCGCAACGTCAAAACCAAACAATTTTCTAATGTGCAATTTTTTATTGAAAATACGGCATTTTTGGAAAATTGGAACATATTGTAAAAACGCAAACAATTTTTGAAAATCCAAACATTTTCTCAAAATGCTTACAAATTTTTGGAATTTTGGATTTTAAAAGAATAAATAAGGAAACAAGATAGAAAAAGAAAATCCAATAAACAAACAAACAGAAGAAAATCGCATTTGAATGTTCAGAACAAGGGCAGTACTCTGGCCGGCGCACCGGCGCGAGTTTCGGCCTGTCCAACCCGAGCCACTCGATCTGGACGCGCGAGACCGTCTGATCAGTCCCGCATCCCCTTTTGTCATCCTTCGCACAGGGAAAAAAGGGGAGGAAAAACCGAGCGCCGCCACCGCTCGCGGGATCCCGCACGCTAGCCCCCGCTGCCCTCCTTTGGACCCTCGTTGCTTCTGCTCGCCGCCGGCGCTCGCAGCCTAGCCGCCGCTGGCAAAGAAAAACGCCACCCGCCTTCACCGCCACCGGCGAAACAAAAAATGCCGGTTCCAGCAAAATCGAACGACGGTTGGAGCAATTTTTAGGCTGGTTCTAGCAAAATCAAAACAAGAAGCAAAGGGGTGGTAGCAAAAATTCTTGATGCTTCGAGCAAGACTCTGGTAGTAGCAAAATGACAACTCATATAGTAGCAAAAATCCGAGACGGTTGCAGCAAAAAAGAAAGCCATCACCGCCTGGTGGATGTAGCAAAAATTATCTTCGGTTCCAGCAAAATCAAAATATGATTGTAGTAAAATATGTCTTCGTTTCCAGCCGGCTCGCTGAGGCCGCTCGCCGGCTGGATGATTGTAACAAAAATCAATTGCGAAAAAAGAATGATTCCAACTCTACTTCAGGCGGTTCCAGCAAAACCAAAAGTTGGTTCCAGCAAATTCAAGAGCTGGTTCCAGCAAAAAAGAAAAATGCAAAAAAAGTCAAAACGCTCCTCGTCACTGCAACTCCTGAAGAAATTTGGTTCTAGCAAAAAAAGCATTGGGTTCCAGCAAACTGAATCACTGGTTGTAGCATATTGCTTCTCGAGCCCGTTGCAGCTGAGGAAGAAATGTCGGTTCCAGCAAAAAAATGGCTGGTTCCAGCAAAAAAGATTGCTGGTTCCAGCATCCTCGATCCATGCTCGTGCGCCGCATGCTCATGGTAGCAATTCTCAACGCAGGTTGCAGCACGCCACGCTGGCGTTTACAGCTCCTCCATGGCCGGTTGCAGCACGACATGCCGGTTCATGGCGTGGGGACGACTGCCTATTCCAGCTCGTCGGGCGTGCCATTGCAGCATCCCACAAAGCGGTTCTAGCTCGCCGTTGCCACGGGCGCAACTCACCGTGGTCATGCGCTTATCTCGCTGCTACAATGGGCGCAGCTCACCGAAGTCGTGTTTCCCTTCGTTAAAGGGGAAAGAGGAGGTGGTGGTGGCCGCAGCCATAGTAGGATAGAAGAAGAAGAAAATATGGTGGCAGCCATGGCCAGCCGGCACCGCCTGTCGCCGGTGGTATAGGGCAAGCAGAGATGAAGGAAGTGGGGGAAAGGGGAAGGCGGGGGAGCACAGCTCGCGTGCGGAAGAGATGGTGTTCGTGGCGAGGAAGAACGAGTGGATCTGGTTCGTCCTGAAGAGATAAGAGAAGAGAAAGGCGGTGGGCCATAAGCCGGTTTGACGCGTGTACCCTGCAGTGCGCGCGTGGCTAGCGAAGGGACCGGCCCAAGTTTGGGCTGGTTTGCCGGCTGCAAACGTTTACCTCAGAACAATGTGTTAGATCCGTAGTGGCTGATAGTTCTTATGATTCGTGTTTCCTAGTTAGACATCGGAGCTTATCAGCCCAACGCCCTAGTTGGAGGTGCAAGGTTCGTTCCCTCACACAGGCACATTCCTTTTCTGTATAATTTCGGGCCAGCCCAGTCGGGGGTTATGTCCCCGTGACACATCCATGGAGGACATTTCCTATTTAGTGCTACAAGGTTCGTTCCCTCACACAGGCACAAAAATTATCTTCGGTTCCAGCAAAATCAAAATATGATTGTAGTAAAATATGTCTTCGTTTCCAGCCGGCTCGCTGAGGCCGCTCGCCGGCTGGATGATTGTAACAAAAATCAATTGCGAAAAAAGAATGATTCCAACTCTATTTCAGGCGGTTCCAGCAAAACCAAAAGTTGGTTCCAACAAATTCAAGAGCTGGTTCCAGCAAAAAAGAAAAATGCAAAAAAAAGTCAAAACGCTCCTCGTCACTGCAACTCCTGAAGAAATTTGGTTCTAGCAAAAAAAGCATTGGGTTCCAGCAAACTGAATCACTGGTTGTAGCATATTGCTTCTCGAGCCCGTTGCAGCTGAGGAAGAAATGTCGGTTCCAGCAAAAAAATGGCTGGTTCCAGCAAAAAAGATTGCTGGTTCCAGTATCCTCGATCCATGCTTGTGCGCCGCATGCTCATGGTAGCAATTCACAACGCAGGTTGCAGCACGCCACGCTGGCGTTTACAGCTCCTCCATGGCCGGTTGCAGCACGACATGCCGGTTCATGGCGTGGGGACGACTGCCTATTCCAGCTCGTCGGGCGCGCCATTGCAGCATCCCACAAAGCGGTTCTAGCTCGCCGTTGCCACGGCGCAACTCACCGCGGTCGTGCGCGTATCTCGCTGCTACAATGGGCGCAGCTCACCGAAGTCGTGTTTCCCTTCGTCAAAGGGGAAAGAGGAGGTGGTGGTGGCCGCAGCCATAGTAGGATAGAAGAAGAAGAAAATATGGTGGCAGCCATGGCCGGCCGGCACCGCCTGTCGCCGGTGGTATAGGGCAAGCAGAGATGAAGGAAGTGAGGGAAAGGGGAAGGCGGGGGAGCACAACTCGCGTGCGAAAGAGATGGTGTTCGTGGCGAGGAAGAACGAGTGGATCTGGTTCGTCCTGAAGAGATAAGAGAAGAGAAAGGCGGTGGGCCATAAGCCGGTTTGACGCGTGTACCCTGAAGTGCGCGCGTGGCTAGCGAAGGGACCGGCCCAAGTTTGGGCTGGTTTGCCGGCTGCAAACATTTACCTCATAACAATGTGTTAGATCCATAGTGGCTGATAGTTCTTATGATTCGTGTTTCCTAGTTAGACATCGGAGCTTATCAGCTCAACGCCCTAGTTGGAGGTGCAAGGTTCGTTCCCTCACACAGGCACATTCCTTTTCCGTATAATTCCGGGCCAGCCCAGTCGGGGGTTATGTCCCTATGACACATCCATGGAGGACATTTCCTATTTAGCGCTGCAAGGTTCGTTCCCTCACACAGGCACATTCCTTTTTCGTATAATTTCGGGCCAGCCCGGTCGGGGGTTATGTCCCTATGACACATCCATGGAGGACATTTCCTATTTAGCGCTGCAAGGGCGACGTGAGGACAAAAAAGGCGCGCTTTCTATGGGAATTGATCCCGTGACCTCACAGTCGTTTACCTATTGCACTAACCACCCCATTACCTCGTGTTACTTGCTCAACTACTACTTCTTCGCCACTTTCTTCTTACAAAGATTCCTTTTTCCTATTTCTTTTTCCTTTTTATTCGGAACGGTTTAGTTATGTTTTTTGTTCTTTTTCTTTTTTCTTTTCGGAACATATTTTCTTTTGCTAATTTGAAAGAACCTTTTTTCAAAATCGTTGAACTTTTTTAAAAAATCGGTGAACTTTCTTTCACAATCGATGAAATCATTTTCAAAATCAATGAACTTTTTTTCTAAATTGATGAACATTTTTTCAAAACCGATGAACTCTTTTCACAATTCATGAACCTTTTTTCAGAATCGATGAATTCGTTTTCAAAATCGATGAACTTTTTTCAAAATCGATGAACTTTTTTCAAAATTGCTGAACTCTTCTTCAAAACCGATGAATTATTTTCACAATCCATGAACTTTTTTTCAAAAATGATGAACTCTTTTTCAAAATTGGTGAACTGTTTATCAAAGTCGATGATTTTTTTTCAAAATCAGTGAACTCTTTTCCAAATCAGTGAACCTTTTTCAAAATTGATGAAGTTTTTTCAAAATAACTTTTACCCAAAAAATCAATGATTTTTTTGCTAAAAATCAATTATCTTGTTTTGTTAAAAAGAATAAAAAATTATATTTATTATAAGGTAACGTTTTACAAAAGGAAACATTAACTAGGGCGGTTTTCTCTGCAGTACATAGAAGAGCTAGGATGGTCTAGTGGTTATGGCGTTAAGCTATTTATGTTGAGGTGCAGGGTTTGAATCACAGGGACACCATATTTTTGTTTTTTTTTCATCGTGTTTTCTTATCGAGTCTATTGATGGGCCGGCCCGCTAGGCGTCGCTAGCGAGCGCCAGTAGCACCAACGGGCACCTACAGCGCCGTATAGGGGCTCCCTCCATGGAGATGTATTACGTCTCCCTTACAGGCTGGCAGTATTTGGCAGGTGCAGTACAGTAGATTGACTATTTTCCACAATTTAGCATTGGTTTTTCTGTTTCTTTATTATATTTATTTTGTTTTTGTTGTTTCTTTTTGGATTTTCACTTTGTTCCACTTTTTTCTTCGGTTTACTTTGTTTTTTCTTTTTCTTTTTCTTCAACGAATCTCTATCTTTTTCACACACTAGTAATCGTGTATGTGCACACACGATTAGTTTGACAGTAATATTATTTTCAAGATTAACTATTATTAATGTTGATTCCAAAATTAATTGTGTTTAATTTAATTAATGTCATTTCCAAATTACAATTAATGCAATTAACATGTTTTCAATTTATTGATGATGTGATGGCTACATCTTTCAAGCAATATAAGAGGGTGCTTGGATCCAAGGGATTTATTTTAGTCAGACTAAAAATAATCTCTTTAAGAGGCTAAAGTTCCAAGCACCCCTGACTAAAGAGGGGCTAAAACTAATCTTGAGATTAAAATATTTTAGTCAGGGGTACCCCTACTAAAATGTGGATTAGTCCTCTCTCTCCCCATTTAACTCCTCTCATGCGAGTTCTGGATTGGAGGGTTTGAAGGATAATAAATGCTCATTAACTTGATTTTAGTATCTTTAGTATTTGGATCCAAGCATGAGTGAGGCTAGCAAGTTTTAGTCCCACTACTTTTAGTCATGAGACTAAAACGTATCCAAGCATCCTCTAAGACATTGGATGGCTCTGATTATTTGGATTCACCAAACTCGTGTTTTTATAAGTAGTAGCACATAGATGATTTTCTCCATACGACCGACTTATATTATCACGCGATAGTGGATCATTAAGCATCCCGGACTATTGAATACTTAATGACGTTTTCTATTATTTCTTCCATCTGCACGTGTTCTCATACCATAGAGTCGTTTGTCTTTGCGCCGCCATGAATTTGTGGCAAGTGGTTTGTATGCTCAGCTTTAATTAGTACATCAACATATTTGCAAAGATTTGATTTTATTTTCTAAGATTTAATAATTGCATCCCTATTGACGGATGGACAAACTGAAATGTGACTCACATGGCCGAACATATGAGATACCGCTATAGGAGCTAAAAAGATTGCAAACCATGCCCGACAAGTAAATTAATAGTCCAAGAAGAGAGATGTTGAATGATTTTCTTGTGATTATAAAAAAACAAATTCCAATTATTCCATTTGGTGAAAGAAAAAATCCATACAAATTTTAAACAAATCTCTAACATAGCAATCGTTTGTAATATTTATTTTTGTTTGGAATCTTATCCTCTAGAATTTTTTTATCCTTTGTTTCACCATGAGCTACACAAAGATTTTTTTTAGAGGTTAGTTACGAACTACACACAGGTCTTGCAATTTTTTTGGCTATTAATTAAGGCCCCCGAGTGCCATGTACTTGTACATGCTCTGGCCTCTGGCACTGCACTACATCTTCTCTTGCCACACCCAACAATATACGTTTAGCTCCTCATTCCAGTTCACATTTTCCATGACTGGCTATTAACTTCCCCCACTCACTGGTTTCCTCACCATACAGAGATGTATGAAACTAACGAAAGCGGCTAAATGGCTCTCGAGCTCGTCTGCTCCTGTGCATGAACAGTAAAATCAAAAGAAATACTTGAAAAATTACAAAAATCCAATTTTTTTTGGATGGAAGATGTGTTAGTGTGTGAGGTTCGTGCCAAATTTCAGCTCATTTAGACATTGGTGCTGCCCTCAGCAAAAAAAATTGGGGACTGTGAAAAAGTTTACTATTCGTGCACTATTCAAGAGCATTTTTTTTCCTGAGAGCTGCTCAGATGTCCAAATGCGCTGCAATTTTGAGCAGACCTCACGCACTAAAATATCTTACATGCAAAAAAATATGTAATTTTTTGAATCTTTTTAGTATTTATTATGATTTTAGTGCTCACCGAGATCAGATGAGCTCGGGAGCCAAATCGATATTCGGAAACTACACTCCTAAATCAGTTATAGCTAGTGCCACTAACATGTCATCATGCCAAAAAATTGAGGGGACTCTTATGGACCCAATTTCATGCCAAAGTTTCTTTTTAGGAACCCAAATATCATGCCAAAAATTCAAGGTCAATATGGATAGAGACTGTTTTGAGCGGAGTTTTATGAACCCAAACATCATGCCCTTTTTTCTAGATATGGTTGTTTATTTATTTGATTTTTAAAAGGAAAGCGGTAGATGTGGCCATTATTATTTTAAGCTTAAAAAGGCGCTTTAGATCAATTTAAGGGTTCAACAGCAACGACTATGGCTCCAAGGTGCTAGTCCTATAAGCATTTGCACCGAAACTTTCTGGCTGTCATCGACAAGGTCAGGCCAACCCTCTGATAGGGAAGCGGCAATAATGATGCATGAAGGGCTCGTTCTGGCGGCCATAGTTGACGTTCAGTGGTCTAGAGATATCGATGTAACTGTTATTATGCTTAGGATGATTTGGACTTCTAGTGAACTTTTATAATACATATCAGGGGCCTTTTCACACACAAAAAGATAAGTCATAACAATGTGAAATCGCTCCTCGAGGATTCAAACCTAAGAATTTAGCTTGCACATCCACTTCCCCAACCAAGTAAGATGGGCTCTCTTTTTTCTCTACCTCTTATTAGTTGTTTGATATTCACTTTTTAGACCAATAACTATTTAGGTTCCATACCAGGAGTGTTCGAGAAGTGAATTACTAAATTTTGTTCTAGTTTGAAACTTCATAATAAGATAGAATTATATCATTTATCTACTTAATAATAGTCACTAATATGAGCATTGATCATTAAGATTTCATATATTTATCGATGTCACATGGGGTTCGTAAGAAAATCAATTTGTTAATTTTCTTATTTTGCTTCTTCCATATATTTAGTAGATACAACATATATAATTGCATTTCTTATCTACCTAACAAAAATCTGTATATACAATTTATTACGATTTATCTAATTATGCATTTCATGGTCATACCAAAAGCTGATTTTTTATTTTCATGGATTTTATACATATAATGAATTGTATTTATTATCCACTGAATAAGACTACTATTACTATAACAAATACGGGACCCATCAGAATTCAAAGGTAAATATAATTTAGACTTTGTCGAGCACCACATTGTTTTTACTATCTTTTTTTTTTACTTTGTAGACCCCAAAAATTGTCACTTGATTCTTTTTGTATACGACTCCCCTAAGACTCTCATCTATATCTTCACATACGGATTATTCTAAAATTCGTTCAACTCCGGTGAAACATTAAATGCCATCAACCACCATGAACCCCACCCCCAACCCACCCAAACCACTCATTTTGAAACAAAAGGACATATTTTATATGTGGGTCTCATCAATCATAAAGACAAGAAGATATATAGGGGAACTTGAGATGAAAATGTTGAATGGTGCTCGGCCTCCATGGAGGCCGAATTTGAAATGATTAGAATTCATATTTGTATGTTTCAAAAAATTGAATACAAATTACACATATACTTAGAGAACAATGTGCAAGTGCGTAACTTTTCAGGACTAAATGCATTAAAATAAGCGCTACACACAAAAAAGAAATATGCGGCTTTTTTGTACATGCACTGTTCATCCTTAAAGTTCATGAATTTCTTTTTTTGCGCAACTTTCATTTCAAGGTATTCTATCCTGAAATTTTACACACATACACATTACATCCATTTATACTTGTACACATTCTTTTCTAGATTTTTTTAAACTAAGAAGCTTGAATTTTGAAAGCACTACTCAACTTGAGAGATCCCAAATATAATGGAGCGAGATATAGGGGCATCCCCAAACTTGGAGAGACAAAAGGGGAACTGTTGGACTAGCGTTTTCTCTATTTATCTCTTATTTTAGGTATATATAGGGGACATGATAGACGGATTGTTGAACCTGCTCATTGATATGTTTTAAACGTATATACTTATCCGAACACTTTTATGTAGTTTTTCCCTAAACTTGCATGAATGTATGAAATTTAACCTGACAGACGATGGTTTAAGAAGAATTACCTTGATGTTATTTATCGATGCGGAAAATAAACATTTCTAGAAGAATCCAAAAAAGAGAGATAGGTTTTGAATCAGAAGAGGCCAAGTACAAGGAGATATGGCCAAGGAGCACCACAGGACCTTAAGTGTGTGGGCCCCATAGGCAGTGGCGGAGCTTGAGCATAATCCAAGTGGGGGCCATTACTTTAATGGGAGCAAATTAATCGGGAAGGAGGAGCTAATCTCTAGTTTAAACACTAGTTAGGCTTAAAATATAGCATATTCTTTGGTGGATGCACAAATAAAGGGGGAGGGGGCATGGCCCCTATTGGTCTACATGAAGCTCCGCCACTGCCAATAGGCACCCCTTGGATGTCAGAATGTGCCTGTATAGCTCCTTCAGCGTAAAAAAACTAAAGGGACTAATCACATAATTTTTTTCTTGGAACAGAGACCATTGTAATTGTTGTTCTTCATCCAAGAGGGTTGTCTTAATTGTTGTTCTTTATCCAAGAGGACTGTCTAGAGGCAGACTCTGCCTCTGAAGAGGTGATTTTATCCCCATCGACTCCATCAGCCCGTACTCCATCATCTCCGTCACATTTCTCTCAAACATGTGTGAATAACCCGATGTAGGCATATGTAGTGGATGGGAATTGGATGATGTTAATCTGGTAATAGTGCTAAGATTCATAGGGCTTTGGTTCATGGTATGATGATTGTTCTAGAATTGTTATTGTTATGGCTTTGTTATGATTAATGCTTATTAATAGAGTTCAGGTGGTATGATTTCATATCTTAACCATATATGTTTTCATGGTATTTATGTGTTTGGATTGGACTTGTAAGTTGTATGCACCTATTATTGTCTTGAACCACGACCCATAGGGTGACAAACCGGGATATAAATGGGACCAACTCCCTCGATTTGGACAACACCTCTATTGCTCGCAATCGAGCTGGTCCATTGCTTAGTGAGAAGGAAAGAAATGGATCGTCTTGCCGCCATGCATGATGTTTCTCGAATGATCAGCCGGATGTGGTAACCTAGTGCCCAAACAGTCGTCTACCTCTGCTCCTCAACTCATGCACAACGAAACGAGGACGAGGGGGTGGCGTCAGCTGAATCAGGGGAGCTTTTTCTACTTATCAACTTTCAGCGTATGTGCTCCCTATGCCACACCAATAGTGCTCCCCACAAATGTGCCTCCTATCTGGAGGCTGAGTTAGCCATCCATGTCAAACTGACTATGGACCCTATGATAGAACGGGTCAAAACACTAAACGAAGTGCAAAAAAGAAATAGAATAAACTTGCTTCAATGGGTATTTTGAAGGAATTTCTACTAAACTGAGTAAATAAATTGTATCACAAAATTTACGGAAATGTTAACGATCTATCGTCATCTCAGAGGGTTTTTTTGAGCGAACACGTTGTGACACGTTTAATTTCCATGTACGAATCTCAAAGCAAGATAGGTGCCGATCAATGTTCTCTCCCACGCCCACACATCTGAACTGACAACGAGCTGATGGCACTACACAGTTCGCTCAAGATGTCAATCTAAGCGAACACATCCGGGGTGACAAATTGTGTTTGTAGAGCATGGCATTTTTTACCAGTTTCCTTTGATGTAACACGAACAATTTGGTTCTGCCACCATGGCAAATAACAAATTGAACTTTTTAGGCTGGCAATTCTTACAGAAAATCCTTGAACACTCATGGCAATTATGCTGTAGCTTGACAAATTCCTAGCAATCTTTTCTACTAGTATGTCATTGTTTTCTTTACAACACGGCAAATCTTTATACAATAGCACAGCAAATATATTTGTTTTAGCATGGCAATTCTTGAGCATTCGCTGGGTGTGATTTTTTGAGGGAATACTCGCAGATCGCCGTGTTCGATCGGATGACCTCCCTGTAACATCAGCTCGAATAGTTAAATGTTTGGGTCCAAAACTTCAGCTCGAATAGTTAAAAATATAAAGTAGATTTTACTATTTATGAAATGTAAATACTAGTATATATGTGAATGGCCAGTACTACGCGCGGGCAGACCGGCCAGGGGTTCGGCCGGTTGCATCCAAACCGTACATGCAAGCGCTGGAGGCCGTCAGATTAGCCTTATCGCTTCGCGCAAAGTCAACTCTCACATTCTTCCTCACGCACGCATTCCTCGCCAGAAGGAAAAGGGGGAACGCCGCGCCGCATGCAGCCCGCACGCACCCAGGCCACCGGTCAATCCCCGACCACCTGCCCCGCCCCTACCACGCAGATCGCCGCCCTCGCCGCTGGTCGGAGTTTGCCGTCGTAGTGTTTCCACTTCCGCTCCCCCCCCCTTTCTCCCCCGTGTCCATCTCCTGCGCCCCTGCACCACCTCCTCCCTCCCGGTATCCTCCGCATGCTTCTATTGCAGCGTCGGCCAACTCGCCGGCGGCAGCCCGACAACTCCCCCATGTTCGAAGCTCTGAACTCGTTCACGGTCACCATTGTAGCATCTCGCAGACGCGGTTCCAGCTCGCCACCGACACCGTTGTAGCATCTCCCCCCACGTCCAGAAAAAATCTGGTCTCGTTGTCGCCATCATTGCAGCTCGCTGCGGGGGCCATTGTAGCATCACAAGGATAAGGTTCCAGCACGCCACAGGCATGGTCGCAACATCCTGCTTTGTAGGAATCCAGCTCGCCGCGCCCGTCGTTGCAGAACACCATGATCACCATTGTAGCGTCCACAAGACTTGGTTCCAGCAAAACACGAACTCGATTGCGGCTCCACAAAAACGTGGTGCCAGCATCCCTACAGTTCACGTAGGCACCGCCGCGGTCGAGGACATTGTCATGGTTGCAGCTCACCGCTTAGCCGTTTCCAGCACGCCAAGCGGCCAGTTCCAGCAAAACTCCATGGCCGCTTGCAGCTTGCCGGCGTGCTCGTCGCCGCTCGGGCTGATGCCACAGCTCATGCTCATCGGTCACATCTCACACTCGTAACATCTCAGTCACTGGTTCCAGCAAAAAATGAGCGTTGTTCCAGCAAAATCAAGCAATGGTTCCAACAAAAAATCATCTTCACCGTTGAGTCGCAATGCCGGTTGCCACTTGCACTGCCGCCGGTTGTAGCAATTTGAAACGCTGGTTGTAGCACGGCGTGACACGACTGTAGCAAAAATTCCCGACCTCGGCTTGTGCAATGTAGCAAAAAATGCCACACCGGTTGTAGCAAATGGAGACACCGATTGTAGCAAATTGTGATGCCGGTTGTAGCAAAAGCCGGAGCCGGTCGTAGCAAAAAATGAAGTCTGTTGTAGCAAAAACCAAGTCGCCGCACGCGCTATAGCTTCGCTCGACGCTAGTTGCAGCTTTCTGGGATGTGGTTGTAGCATTCTCTGCTTCCGTTGTAGCAAAAACCAAGTCGGCGCACGCGCTGTAGGTTTGCTCGACCGTGGTTGCAGCTTCCTGTGAGGTGGTTGTAGCATTCTGCGCTGAGTTTGTAGCAAAACGTGAGGGTCATTACAGCTTCAAGGGTTTGGAACAAAAAAAGGTATGGCCGTCGTCGAGGGGCGCATCTCCGGTGTGAATGGATGTAGGAGCCGTCTGGCCCTGGTGTGGAGGATTTGTGGACGGGGAGGTGCACGCTCGCCGGGCGGAGAAGAAGGAAGGGAGGAGGGCTCTGCGGGAGGAGGCGTTGCGCGCGAGAGAGAGAGGGGAGAGAGAGAGATGCAGGGGAAGGACGATACAGGAGGTGGAAGAAAAGACGGAGAAGACACGCACACACGTGAGCAGGGCCCACATCCCACGTGTCGCCAACCGAATCGTTGCGAGGGAGTGCGCGTGGACGCGACCGGCCGAAGCTCCGTCCCAAAACGTTTCCCTATGTGAATTCGAATAGTGATATTTATATTTATCCAACGGTATAACACAATAACGCAAGCCCCAAAGTGAACCATATGAACACATATAAAAAGGAAAGTTAACCATGAAAAGTACGTAGTATACAACGATGAGAGCTGCGTGCTCAGCCTTCAGATTTCCACGGGAAGCTCCCTGTACGGCGACGCCAACAGGTGCAGCTGGTTTTTCCTCCTCGCCGTCGAGCCGACGATCATGTCTTCGAGCTCATCCGGCCGCATTCCGTTGGGGAGGCTCCAGTTGAAATAGTAGAGAAGTCGCGCAACGATGAGCTCCAACACGGCGAGCCCGAAGGTGTCTCCAGGACACATCCTCCTCCCGCTACCGAACGGGAGGTACTCGAACTGCAAGCCTTTGAGGTCCCCCGCCGTGCCGCCGTCGAACCTCTCCGGCCTGAACTCCTCCGCGTCGGGCCATTGCTCGGGGCTCCGCGCCATCGCCCACGCGTTGACGATGACCTTGGTTCCCTTGGCGACCTCGAACCCACCGATGTCGCAGGTCTCCCCGCAGAGGCGGGGGAGAAGGAGCGGCAGCACCGGGTTCAGCCTCAGGCGGCCCTCCTTGATCACCATCTTCATGTAGCGTAGCTTGTCGATGAGACCCTCATGGTCGTCCGGGCTCTTGCCGTCGAATGTTCGTCGAACCTCAGCCTGCGCTTTGGCCATCGCATCGGGGTTCCTCATGAGCTCCGACATGATCCACTCGGCGGCCGACGACGTTGTCTCCGTGCCTCCGGTGAGCATGTCCTAAACCACGACGAACATGTATGACTCAAAGAAGAGAAAACGCCGGACATGGTTTAATTTGAGAGCATATATGTCACCACTTACCAATAGGATTGCTTTGATGCTTGTCATGCTGATGGGGACCTCAAGCTTCCCCTCATCCTTGATCCGAAGCAAGACACTCAGGAGGTGTTCTTCTTCATCTCCGGTGGTCTTCGACGTCGTTGCTGTCTTCTTTTTCTCTGCTCGATGTGCCTCGCACTCAGCGATCATCTTGTCAAATATGGCGTCGAGCTGACGGCGCGTTCGCCACAGCCGGCGTGTCAGCCCAGTGGCGACGTCCACGAACCACAGAGACGGGAAGAGGTCCCCGGCGCTGAAACCCCCGCCTTCTTTCACAGCCACTCCGACGACCGGCATGTACTGCTCCTGGAGTTCCTCGCCACACAGCCGGCCGAACGTCGCCTTTGCGGTGATCGAGATCGAGCTCGAACAGAGGCAGAGCAGCCTCCCGAGGTTGACCGGCTCGCCGCCTCGGCCCGCGGCGCCGACCTTCCTCATGAGGGAGCGGGTCTCGCTGTCCCGGACAGGCGCGAGCTGCCGCACCTTGTGCGCGCTGAGGAGCTCGACCATGCAGAGCTTGCGCAGCATCCGCCAGTACGGGCCGTACGGCGCGAAAGCGATGTCCATGTTCCCGTAGAGGATGATGTCCGAGGTGAGCATGCTCGGCCGCGACGCGAAGGTGAGGTCCTTGTCCCGGAGCACCTCCTGCGCCGCCGCCGGAGAGGAGATCACGACGGCGTCGACTTGGCCCAGCCGCAGGGACATCACCGGGCCGTGCTTCCTGGCCAGGTCCCGTAGCGCCGCCTGCGGCTGCGAGGTGAGGAGGTGGAGAAGGTTGCCGATCAAGGGGAGGCACCATGGACCTGGAGGCCGCTTCTTTTTGGATCTGCGGCTAAGCAAGGACGCAAGGATCACCAGTGAGACGACGGAGAGGAAGACGGTGGCTGCGCTTAGCTCCACGTGGATGTCTTGGCTTGGTTTGTTTTGCTGAGGACGAACAGCAAGACAATGCTCTTGCAGTTTCATAAGCCTTGCGATGTCTGGCGGTATCACCTGTCAACTGCACTATGGTAGTATGAATTAAATTCAAATATAATTTATAGGTGCATGTGGAAACATACCATTCTTTTATCTAACATGTGGAAAGCAAATGACAATAAAAAACATTTGAATTTATGAAAGTACATACTTTCGAGTTGGATATACTAACAAATTGTCCGTGCATTGCATGATTCAAAGTACAAAAATACATGTGCACAAACTTAAAGGAAAAACACTCTAGTTTTTATGGTCTTTTGTCCATGAGGCTCTAGGACCTGATGTTCTCGGACCTGACTCTGGAAAGCCCTAGACCTGGCAGGGTTTCTTGAAACTCAGATCAACCGGACCGGAAGGAGGAGACGCCGCTTCTGGTTAGTGTTTATGGCGATGACCTGGACCATCTGGAGGACACCTAACAAGATGGTATATCGGTCTTCTTACGGCGGGCCTCTGACTCTACATTTAAACTCTTGGCTTTTTCGCAGCTCTGACACATGCTCTTTAGAGCATCTCCAACAGGCGTCGGACGCGCCGCGCGTAAAAAACAGATTTGCCGCGCGCGCATCGCCTGATTTGGCACGGCGCGCAGCGCTGGCTCCAGCAGACGCGCTAAAATGCAGCGCGTGTGCGCCGTTCCAGCAGCGCGCTAAAATGCAGCGCGCGCGACAACATTTTCGGAAGCATAAAAATAAAGATAAATTGCATAGATAAAAAATGAAGATAAATTGCATAGATAAAAAACAATACAAAAGTATTTTACATCGATGCAACTAGATAGATAGTTCGAAAACATAGATAGATAGAACTACGGTGCAACTAGATAGAAACTACTACGGCATACTAGATAGAAACTACTCCAAATCGCTACCACCACCATCACCATCATCATCCTCGTTGGTGTTGTCCGAGGTATCGAACCAAATGTCGTCCCAACGTTTATCGTCTGACGTGAAGATCGACCTCCCACCTGCTGAAACGATGTCGCACTGCGCATTCACCAATGCCTTCCGCCGACGCCGGTCCGCCCGCTCCGCGCGGCGCCTTGCCGTCCTCTCCGCCCAGTAGGCACGCTCGTCGGCGACGTCCTCCGGGTGGCGACGGCGCCACTCCGCCATGGCTCGCTCGTCCTCCTCGGCAATGAGGAGGCGGCGGCAGCGCCGAGCGTGGTCGGCACGGTCCATGTCGGTGATGAGACGCGGCGGAGGGGCGACGCGCTGCGCCTGCTCGCGCGTGAAGACGTCCCGAAAGTTCATCTGCGTCCGGGGCCTATCCAACCGCCACGCCGCCGCGTCGTACGCGCGGGCCGCCTCGTACGCGCTCCGGAACGACCCGAGGCCGAGTCGGACGTCGCCAGACCGGATCTCGGCGAAGCACCAGCCGTTGGGGCGCTCGCGGACGCCGCGGTAGCCCGACGAACCCGGCGGCGCGGCGGCATGGTGGCGCGGTGGTGGCGCGGAAAGCGGCGAAGCGGCGAGGTTGCGAGGGGAGGGCGCGTGGCTGTGTCTGTGCGCGTGGCGAGCGCGGCATTTTATAGGCGCGCGCGAAGCGGCGCGTTAAATCTAGCGCGCCGCGTGCCGCTTTCTCCCGTGCGCGCGCAACCGCTTCCCACGCGCGGTAACTTCCCGCCACCGTTGGAGCGCGCGGAACCAGCCGGCGCGCGCTAAACCCAAATTTTATCGCGCGGGTGCGTCTTTTGCAGCACCTGTTGGAGATGCTCTTAGGTAGCAAGACCAGGAATGGTTTAGCAGTATGATGGACGTGATGACGGTGACAACATGTCGCCTTGCCTCGCTACTTAGCCCGTATGTATTGGCCGCATGGTGGCCTTTTAACTCAGAGTTGGTGTTGTTGCCCCAGTAAACTTATTTTGTATTTGACTTGCCTTGAACTTGTTGTCCAGATATGATGGTTGCTTTATATATAAAGCAAAGCGAAAGACTTCTGAGACTGTTTGGATGCGGTAAGGCAGGAATATAGTCCGTTTGAATAGACGGTGGGCTATGTTGCAAAAAAATGTCATAACTTAACTTAAATGTGTTAGATGCAGATCTAATGATCAGAAATAACGGATAACAGATACACCACCGTCATGAACCGAGTTTATTACAGAGGTAAAGATAAGTGCATGACTACGCCGAGTACAATCTAAAATTACCGTGTTGACCGATCAGCTTGATAAACAATTGGATGAGCATTATCCAACTGGACAGCTCATCCTGCTTTGTTGGAGAATAGCATTGTCACATGGACAGGTCATCTTTGATTTATTCAAGAAATTAGATTGTTTTTTCCCAGATAATGGATGAGAATAAATAACCATCATCTATGCATTTCAAAGATAGAGACAACCTAAATAATTAGATGGTCAACACAGCAAGCAAAGATGGGCTGTTTGGTTCTAGGACTAGCATTGCCACACCTTGCCACACATTTTTGCCAAGCTTGTCTAAGGTTAGTTCATCAAAATGAGAGCCACAAGTTGGCAAGCCTAAGGAAATCTTGCCATCCTTTTTGTGTGTATGCCATGTGGGATCCAAGTGTGGCTTGCCTAAGGTGTGGCATGAACCAAACACTCACCTAAGTTGGTTAAATTTGCCTAACCTTAGTTGTGGCAATCTTTGACTAAGTTAGTCACAAACCAAACAGCCCCGGAAATAGCAGCAAGCAACGTCTATTGCGAAAAATGTTGGGGCTTAACTCCCAGATAGCTTAGTACAACCTATTGTTCCAAGCCCCCACCATGATGTGCTCCTGGTGCTTTCTACGCTGCAACATAGACCAAGACCGTGACTGGTTGATAGAGTAAAACCTTTAGAAAACTAGCTACTAGTAGATATTAATGGAAAGAAGAAAGAAAAAACATATTAATTCTCTCAATAGCCTAGCCTATGGAGTCAACCCAATAGCCCTGCATCGAAGACATATTAATTTTCAACTAACTTAGAGCATCTCCAGTCGCGTCCCCAACAGGCCCCTCCCCCTCAAACGACTTTTTCGCCGCTGGTGCCGAAAAAATGCCCCAGTCGCGCTCCCAGAAGGCCGAAATTCGCCGGTTCGACCCGTTTTTGGGCCCGGCGTTTGCAGGCCGAACCCGACGCACTGGGGGGGGGGGGGCGCTCGGGGGCTCCGGTGCAAGAGAAAAGCACGTCTGGCCCACACCGTCAGGCGAAAAGTCAAATCTTTCTTCCCGATTCGCCTCCCACCCCCCGCGCGCTCGGCCGCTAACAGGTTGTATCCCGGCGCCGCCCACCGCCCCGCCATCACTAGATAGCCATCCCCGTCGGAAAAAGAGCATAGGTTTTGGCGTGGTAGCCCTTCTGCCAGTAGCTGGGTGATTTTTCTGCCGTTTCCGACCGCGGAGGGGCAGTTTATCGGCAGGTACGCGCCCACCACGCCCGCAAGGTGTTCAGCGATTTGCCTGCCTCGGCAATGGACTCGGACAACGAGGAAGCACTCGCCGCGCTGCTGGAGAAGGAAGCCGAGGCCGACGTCTAGGAAGAGGAGCATCTCATGGTCCTCGCCGCACTGCTGGCAAGCAATGAAAAGCCGCGGCGAGGTGGCTTGGCGCCGGGGCGGATGAAAGCAAAGAACCGGCATCGTCTCGAAGGCTACTGCATGCTCTAATCCGACTACTTCGCCGATGCTCCACTGCACGGCACAAAACATTTCGGCGCTGTTATCGGATGAGCCGAAAGCTTTTCCTCAGGATTGTGAATTCCATCCGGGAGTTTGACAGCTACTTCAAGTGCAAGAAGGATTGCACCGGCAAACTTGGATTCACCTCGATCCAGAAGTGCACGACAACGATGAGGATGCTTGCATACGGAGCTCCTGGTGATTCACTCGACGACTATGGGCGCATGGCCGAGTCCACCACCATTGAGTGTTTCTACAAGTTCTGTCGGGCAGTGGTGACAGTGTTTGGACCGCAATACTTGCGAACACCCAATGCGGAAGACACTACTCGGATCCTAGCACAGAATGTAGCAAGAGGATTTCCTGGGATGCTCGGAAGCATCGACTGCATGCATTGGAAATGGAAGAACTGTCCATTTGCTTGGCAGGGGATGTACAAAGGCGCCAAAGGCGGTTGCAGTGTGGTACTTGAAGCGGTGGCCACACAGGACCTCTGAATTTGGCACTCCTTCTTTGATATGCCAGGAACTCACAATGACATCAATATGCTGCAGTGCTCCCTTGTCTTTGCCAAGCTTGTTGAAGGTCATTATCCTCCGGTGAACTTCGAGGTCAATGGGCGGCACTACAACAAGGGGTACTACCTAGCTGATGGCATCTATAAGAGGTGATCTACATCTATCAAATGATGTGCCAAGAGGCAAGAAGGCCCACTTTGCCAAGGTGCAAGAAGCTTGTAGGAAGGATGTCGAGCGGCCATTTGGTGTGCTCCAATCTCGATTTGCTGTTGTCCGGTACCCTGCTCAGACCTGGTCGAAAGATCAAACGTGGAAGATCATGACTTGTTGCGTCATCTTGTACAACATGATCATCGAGAGCGAGCAGGAAGAGCCAGTGTTTGTCACTGAACCATACTACAGGCAGGGTCCTCTAGCCAAGTTGATCACTATCTACCGGAAACCTGGGCTGCCTACCTCAGTTTTCATCAGGAGATCTGAGACTCACAGGTGCATCATCAACTACAGCAGGATCTATTGGAGCACCTATGGAGGCTCAAGGGCGACGTCGGGCTCGACGTGTGATGAAATATGAGTTTTTATTTGTTGAACTATATAATTTGTATTGAGCTATTTGTTGTTGCACTATTTTGTTGAACTATTTGATTTTTGTGATTAACTATGTGATTTGAAAAATATTTATGTTGAGAATTCAACGCCGAACCACGCCGAATATGAGCCGGTTCTCATCCATATTGGGCCTTTATTCGCCAAAATTGGGCCGAAAACTGGACCAATATCGGCGCCTAGGAGCGACGGCTGGATGCCCAACCGCCCCCAGCGCCGATTGTACGCCGGCTCGCCCCCAAGCGGCGAATTTTATGCCTCCTGAGGGGCCAACGGCTGGAGATGCTCTTAGTTTCTGAAAGATGTTGTGCATATGATCCAAGGCAATTCCTATTCGCCACTCATTATGTGAAAAAGAGGTGATCCGCACACAACTCTAATGTCTTGGGTCACACCCATTACGAGGTTAGTTGTTGTCTCATTTTGTGTTTCCACTTTTGTTTCTACTTATTCTATTTTTTAATTTCTAATTTTTACATTAGTTAATATTTTTTCTTGTTATGTTAGGTTTATTTATTATTCAATTCAGGTATTCATTATTTATTATAAAAAGGTTTAAAAATAATCTCCATAGGTATTCCTTTGTCATATTAAAATTTTCTTGTTCATTGACAAAATATTACCATTATTAAGGTCCTCATGTTTCGTCTTGGTTAGGTGAACATTTATTCTGATAATCATGAATGATTTTTGGGCTACATGAACATATATTCCTTTTCATATTTTCTTTTGAAAATATATTTATTTCACTAGTTGTATGATTTAAATGGAAAATTATTTACGTGTTGGTATCCATTAAAGAAGTAACTTTGATACAGCATATTTTAAATGAAAGATATATTTTGTTAAACATGTATAAATTGAAAAATAACATGTTGGAAATGTTCAGGAATACATAAAAACAATCATCTAGTTTAAAAGAGACCTACTATTCCCCGACTAACTCAGAGAATAGACAGAAAACGCACACCCCTCCTTCTGCCGCACTAGATTCGGCCTGGCCAAAAGCACGGCGACGCTCCACTGTTTCTGTTTCGGTTTTTTCCTTCTTTAAAAAAGGTTTGGGATTTCAAATATAATCTGAATTTCGAAAATGTTCCAATGTTCAACAAATTCTCATGAATTGAGAAAATATTCCCGGATTATAAAAATAGTCATGAATTTGAAAGAATGTTCCAATTTCAAAACAAATGTTCATAAAATTTAAAATCCTTTGAATTTCAGAAAATGATCACGAATTAGCAAAATGTTCCTCGATTTCCAACCTATTATTGAATTTTTTTTGAAAAAAAAATCAAAAAAATATAAAAAGTAAATAAATCAAAAATTGTTCTTGATTCAAAAAATGTTCACCAATATCAAAAAATTCAAAAATGTTCACGGACTTCAGAAGTTGTTTACAATATTCAAACTAATCAAGAATTTTGACAAAAAGTTTTCTGATTCAAAAAAGTTCATGATTAAAATAATGTTCGTGAATTTAAAAAATGTTCATGAATTTCAAAAAATAATATTAAGTGTTCCTGAAATTCAAAATTTGTTCTCATTCAAAAATTGTTCCTGAATTTGAGAAAAAATATTCATAATTTTTAAATAAAGCAAAAAAATAGAAGTAGAAGGAAAGGAATAACCAAAAAAGGAAAAAGGACAGAAGAAAGAAAAAAACAGAAATTTGTTCTAGGAAGGTTCTAGGTGTGGAGGACACCCTGGATGGGCTGGCTCATATAGCACAAGGGCGCTTGTGTGTGGCCTCGGGGGTGCGCGTTTCATCTCTATCCCCTGCGGTACACGGGGGAATAGGACCGCCGATTTAAATAGGGTTAATGGATTTGTATATGATTTAAATGGGCTGAGATGGGAGCAAGGACCTCCCCATGGTCCAAGGCCCGAGCCCGAGCCCCTGCTAGAAAGAAGATCACGCTATTGGTGTCCAAGTGGGCCTGGACCATGCTGCAACGATAGTACGTATCTGACTACAAACCGCTACGCGGCGGACACTTCCAGAACTCCCTCCATGACAACGGTCTAGCAGAAGCATAGCCAAAGCAACCAGAGTGTTCGTCATCGTCCCTGCCTCTCTTTCCTTGATTGTACCAACTGCGACCATCCAAGAAGAATCACCGCCAATGCCTACGCCACCACTGCTCCGGATCGTGCACCTAAGCCGGTCTCACTCACCGCCCGACACCGCGACAGAGTCGGCGGCAAGCGCGGTGGACGGAGGTCGTGGGGTGGACCTCGCTTTTGTGGGCCACGCACTAGGGCTGGACCCCGCCAGCGTCCGCCTCAACGGCTACTTCGTCACCCGCGGCCCAGGGCACACCTCCACGGCGGTCACCTGGGGTGCGCTCATTTCCATCTTGTCGCATGCGGGATGTCCACGGACGCCGACCCAACCACACCCGTCCCCGTCAATGGTAGGTTCGCGCCTTCTCCACCACGCTAAGATACGCCTCTTATACAGTATAGTGCTCCCTCTGTCCCAAAATTCCTTTCTTAAATTTGTCTAGGTGTGATATGTATCTAAAATTAATTAGATATATCTGTATCTAATCTAAGACAATTTTTTTTGAGATGAAGGTTCTTGCGGTGCCGCCGTGTTCTTTGAGGAAACCCCGGTTTCCTGATTCATGGCACTACGGGAGATAGAGAGCAACAAGCTGGATGGAAGATTGGAAGATTACGTGTTTGCTTTGTGACATTTAATCTGTCAGTTTGTCGTTGTGGACGTACATTGTGCGACCGAGAGTCCAACCAGCAACCTGTTGATCTCTGATTCTTTGAAATTGCTCAATTTAGCTACTTCCTCTGTCTCATATATAAGATATTGTTACAACCAATGTGTGAGTATAACATGAAAAGATTTTCTAGCGAAACCAGTTTCTATCCGATCAGATGATGTCGCCCATATTGCTTGGGAATGTGTGCACATATTACTGTAAATCAAGCATTGTGTGACACATATACATCATACTACTTTCTCTCTCTGCTTCAATCCATCCAACTTTCTTACTTAGCTATGTGACTCTGTGATGTGTGGGACAGCTAGCGAGGGGAGCCCACAGCAGAGTGACTAGTGGGAATGTTTGACATTAAAAGGTAGTATTACATCCCACCCATCCATGCTTTCAGTTTGATTATATCCAATTCACAAACCGTTTGGATATTGATACTTTAAATCTTCAAGGTAAGATCAATTTTAAACACATTCGAATTTTTTTCATATTCAAAATATTTTTTCGTTAAATGTTTTCATTCTTTTTCCATCTTGATATCAGTACTATCTCATTCATGTTTCATTTCTACTTTTAGAATTTTGAAATAGTTTTTCATATCATTTTGTTAAATTATCTTTCATGGTTAGGTTGGATTCTAAAGTGTTTTTTCACATATTTTCTACACAATTTCATTTCTATGTCATCACAAGTTTACATGTTACATTATTTTTAATGCATTCCCTTTTTGCATGTTTTTTGTTATTATTACATTCCACAATTCATTAATGTTTCATCTCGGATTTGATGTAAGTTTCATCATGATTTATTACATTCTCTTTTGCATGTTTTTATTATTGGTTCATCGTGGTTTCATTAATGTATCATCTCGTTTTTTTGAATGTTAGGACAATAGGAAAGGCTCCTACTGCATGTATATATGTTCAAGCCAGCAAATTCTTACATATGTACAACAAGTGAGGGAAGTAGGAGTTCTATCAAAAGTGCAACAATGTGAAATAATACACAATGGGCTGGATTAGGGGACAACCTCAAGAATGGCATAGACTAGTTCCCTTTTGTGGGAAGGCACTCTATAAATAAGATTGTGAAAGTCATTCTTGAATCTTCTTTTCCAGGCGGTGACCGAGGGTAGCACTTGTCTAAAGTGATTGTTGTTTCGTTCTTTCCACAGGCTCCAAGCTGCCACCAAGAAGATCTCCATGGTCATCTCATATTTCATATAAGTTCCTGAAAGGATCGATATAGTTGACTAGAGGGGGGGGGGTGAATAGGCAACTAACAATTTTTAACTTTTCTTTACCAAATTAAACTTTGCATCAAAGTAGGTTGTCTAGACATGCAACTATGTGAGCAACTTATATGATGCAACAACAACAAGCACACTACCAAGCAAGGGAAATAACACAAATAAGCTTGCACAAGTAAAGGTACGAGATAACCAAGAGTGGAGCCGGTGGAGACGAGGATGTGTTACCGAAGTTCCTTCCTTTTGAGGGGAAGTACGTCTCCGTTGGAGCGGTGTGGAGGCACAATGCTCCCCAAGAAGCGACTAGGGCCATCGTATTCTCCTCACGCCCTCACACAATGCGAGATGCCATGATTCCACTATTGGTGCCCTTGGAGGCGGCGACCGGACCTTTACAAACAAGGTTGGGGCAATCTCCACAACTTAATCGGAGGCTCCCAACAACACCACGAAGCTTCACCACAATGAAACATGGCTCCGCGGTGACCTCAACCGTCTAGGGTGCTCAAACACCCAAGAGTAACAAGATCCGCAAGGGATTAGTGAGGGGAATCGAATTTCTTTTGGTGGAAGTGTAGATCGAGGCCTTCTCAACCAATCCCTAGAAAATCAACAAGTTTGATTGGCTAGGGAGAGAGACGGGCGAAAATGAAGCTTGGAGCAACAATGGAGCTTAGGGTTGGAAGAGGTAGTCAACTCAGAGAAGAAGATACCCCTTATATAGTGGAGAGACAAATCCAACCATTATCCACTTAACCATCCCGCGACATGCGGTACTACCGCGCCTGCCAAGCGGTACTACCGCAAGGCCTCACGGTACTACCTCATCCCCTTGTGGTACTACCGCAAGGCAGGGATGGACCAGCCTGGGAAGGTCATGGACAAAAAACGTTTGTGGGCAGTTCCGCTGATTTTCAAATAGTGCAAAAGTCCAACACGGTACTACCACTGAAGGCAAGCGGTACTACCGCGCGGGGAGCGGATGTAAAAAATTACATTCGCTCCTACTTCCGCTATTGGTGATGTGCCGGACCAGGGCTCACGGTACTACGGCTCCCAAGGAGTGATACTATCGTGACCACCTGCGGTACTGCCGCAAAGGCATGCGGTACTACCGCTCCGAAGAGCAGTACAACTGCAAGCCTCAGAACAACAACAATAGGAAATCTTCTTTTTGCACAAACATGAAGAAACGGAGGATGCTCCAAAGTGCTAAGGAAAAGGCGGTGCCAAGAGGAGTAAACGTGTACGTGACGATTCCACCCAAACCTTTCCAAAGCGGACCCCTCTTAATAGTACGGCTTTCCTACGACTCAAATCCACCAAAAAAGGAACGTAGAAAAACGCCATCTTCAATAATCTTCGAGGGGCTCCTAACCGTCTTGTGCCTAGTCATGAAATATCTGAAATACTCGAGACACACGATTAGTCCGCAAATGCATTGTCATCAATCACCAAAACACCTTAGGGATAAATATGCCCTTACAATCTCCCCCTTTTTGGTGGATTGATGACAATACGGGATTTGCACAAGGGAGAAAGAATAGAACATGAGCAAACCATACATCTCTAAAATATAGACGGGCTCCCCCTAGATGTGTGCTATTTAGATGAGTGCTTTGGACTGCACGACACACATACTAGGATCAAAACTCCCCCTATATTTTATAGACATGGCTTATCTTGAAATAACAATGCTATCACTAAGCATGATAGTAGATAAGAGCATGAACTAAGTAGAATAATATATCATAAGCTCAGTAAGGTGCGATAGATAGAGTGCATATGTCTTACACCATATGATAGATAAGTCTCACACACTCAAATAAACTCAAACCAAACCAAAGCAAACAAGGTTCAACAAACCAAACACAAGCGAAGCAAACACGACACGACACGACAAATCCCTACACTCTCTCCCCCTTTGGCATCGAGACGCCAAAAAGGCAGAGAGGACACCTACAATACAAGTGGTGGCTCAAGCAGAGTAGTCGCTCGCACGCTCCTCGTCGGACTCAGCAGTGGGAATGTGCTCCTCCTCAGAATCAGTCCACATGTAGCCTTGTTTTGCCATCCATTCAGCCTCTGGAGTAATGTGCTCCTCGGAGCCGCCAGAAACATCCTCTCCAAAAACCCTCATGATCTTCTTGTCGCGGCGGCGACTCTCCTTGGAGGCCACGTGAGTCCGATACTACCCCTTGGCCTGCATGCAGAACAAGGCCTTCATCTTGGCCTTCAGCCTCTTCGCCCATGAGGGCTCAATGGAGGGAGGTGCATATCCCGCAGAGCTGTCCTCAGCTGCACTCTCCTCCTCAATCTCCTCCTCATCAGCAGCCCTCTTAGTAGCCTCAGCCTCGGCACGAGTAGTAGTGTTAGCCCACTGGGGCTTGATGTGGAGTCTGATGGAGTCATGACGGATCCAGTCAGGGGCCAGAAACTCCTCAGTGGGATAGATCTTCTCCCAAGTCTTCGATATCAGGAGGAACATATATGGACCATAGATGGGTACCTTGCGGGTGAATACCGTGAACCGAAGCTCACACCACATGATATGTGAGACATCAAGTGGTCGAGTCTAAGAAACTCGGGCCTCCTCACAAATGAGCAACGTGTCCACAAGAAAGGCATGCACCTTGTCCTTGTACCCAATGCGAGGAAAGAGGGAGTGGCGGAAAATCCGGTGCATGATGTCAAGGAACGGGTTGAGCACCCACGTCGACTTGCCACTGGCTAGTTTCTTCTCAACATAGAACAGCAGAAGCTTGTCCTTGTTAGCTGACTCGGCGTTGGCATGAGGGCGAACACCAACCGGCGTGTGGAGCCCCTCATCAGGCACTCTGAGCAAATCCATGAACTCCTTCCAAGTAGCAGTCAACTGACGTCCATTGGTCATCCAAGTCATCCTCCGATCCTCCCCAGAATGAAAGTGGACCGAAGTAAAGAACTGGGCCACCAGCTCAGGGTCATAGTCCAGGTGGAAAGAGATCACATCCTCAATGGCAAACTGCTCCACGAGATCCAAGGCCTCACCAAAGTAGTGACGATGCATATCATCCCTCATGTGGTGCATGTCGATCCAGTGCACATCCACATACAAGTTCTGCTTGGCCTTAATCACAGCCAGGTAAATGAGATTCTACTGCTTGGTCCAGAACAGTTCATTCCCTCTGAAGTTGGCACGAGGATTCGTATAAGGGTTGATCTTCCTTAGAGAGACAAACTCAGCAAGAGGTAACTTATCCATGTCCTTTGATGGTGCCTTGACCTTGCTAGCAATGGTCTTGACATTGCGCTTGGGGGCATTGGAGCCCTCCAGAACATCCTCTTAGTTGCGCAGACGTTTGGAACCGGTGTCACGACTTGGATTGGAACGAAGAGCAGGGACACCGGAGCCACCACCTAAGACACACACAAAACACAAACACACACGAGAAGCGAGATGGGTCAAAACAAAGACCACATCAAAACACAATAAACCAGTAGAAAGTGCATATGGTAATTGCCATGAAGAAGATTTGACAGCAGCGGTAGTACGGCCTAGTCGCGCGGTACTAAAATTTCAGTGCTTCTCCTAGTCGCGGTAGTACCGCGCGGTGGCATGGTAGTACCGGGGCTCGGAGCGGCAGTGGAGCTTTAGTACCGCGGCCCGTGCGGTAGTACCGCGCTCGAGGAGCGGTAGTACCGCACGGCATCAGATCCGAACAAATGAATCTGAGAACAACCGTGACAATGAGGCGGTACTATGGTTGATCAAATCTACCACGGGACAACATATCAAGTACACTTTCTATGCACCACTACTCTCCTACATCCTACTCTTGCAAAGATTTGGCCTAAAATCTCAAGAATCAACATGCATCTCACCAAAACCTAGAAGCGAAAGCACGAAAAAAAGAGAGAGGGATTTGGGGAGAGACCTTGATCCATGGCAAGAGGAAGTGGTGCGGAACGATCCCACCGGTCAGAATCCGAGGAGAGCGGCCGGGGACGGAGATCCGGCGAGGGTCTCCGGCGCCGTTCCTGAGCAGGAGAGAGAGAGGCAGTGGGGAGAGAAACAGATGAATGGGTATGGGGGAGTTGGAACTCCCCCTGCCCGGGTCTTAACCCCACGCGCCCTCGGCAGCGCGGTAGTACCGCACCTCATCGCGGTAGTACCGCTGTGGCGGAAGAGCCGCACCGAAGTGGTAGTACCGCTCCCCAAAGCGGTAGTAAAAAATTACTGCCGCGCTGGGTGCGGAAGTACCATGCACTCCACAAGCGGTAGTACCATGGCCGGCCGCGGTCGTATCGTGAGCTCAAAACGATGCAAGTTTCAAACAAAAAAAGAGAGAAAGGGGATACGCAAGAAAACTACAAGCGAACGAGACACCGCAAGAACACGCTCAGCACAAAGAAAAAAAGGCAAGAGACAACAAGGACCAACCACGAGACACAACCTCTCCAAGGAGAGGGCGGTGGCCGGAGCCACCTATGTTTGAGTCAATTGGCATGGCACCGTGAAGAATTATTCTTGGGCCCATGACCAAAACTCGTCTTTGAAGCACAAGTGCCATAAAAAATGGCTAATGTGAAAGAGTTGATCAATTTATGCGTAATGGGGGAGGGAGAGTTCATTGAGAGAATAACACTCCCCCTATGTCCATGCCTACACCTAAACAAGATAACAAGTTGAGTATGGTGGGGTGTGCACGGGTTCAAGCAACATTGCTCGAATCAATGATATTTAGCTCATGCCTTAACTCGCGAAATCTTGCTTCATCCAAGGGCTTCGTGAAGATATCTGCAAGGTTATCAAGAGTGTTGACATAGTTGAGTTCGATCTCCCCTCTCCTAATATGATCCTGGATGAAGTGACACCGGATCTCGATATGCTTCGTCTTGAAGTGTTGCATCGGGTTGAGAGAAATCCTGATTGCACTTTCATTGTCACACCAAAGAGGCACTTAGTCACAAATGACACTGTAATCCTTTAAAGTTTGGCTCATCCATAAGAGTTGTGCACAACAATTACCGGCCGCCACATACTCTGCTTCGATGGACGAGAGAGACACACAACTTTGCTTCTTGGAAGACCAACTCACCAAAGAGCAACCGAGAAATTGGCACCCTCTGGAAGTGGACTTCCTATCCACTTTGTCTCCCGCCCAATCCGAGTCCGAATAACCTACAAGATTGAAGTTTGCTCCTCTTGGGTACCATAAGCCAAAATTTGGGGTATGAGCCAAATATCGAAAGATTCGCTTGACCGCCACGAAGTGACTTTCCTTAGGTGCGGCTTGAAACCGTGCACAAATTCCCACACTCAACATGATATCCGGTCTAGATGCACAAAGGTAAAGCAAGGAGCCAATCATGGAGCGATATACCTTTTGATCCATAGCTTTACCATTGGGATCTATGTCAAGTTGGCATTTGACGGGCATAGGAGTGGACGCCGGCTTAACATGACTTAGCTTGAGTCTCTTGAGCATGTCTTGAGTGTATTTGGCTTGGTTGATGAAGGTCCTTCCTCTTCGTTGCTTGACTTCGAACCCGAGAAAGAACTTCAACTCTCCCATCATGGACATCTTGAACCTGGAGGTCATGAGTGCGGCAAATTCCTCATTGAAAGCTTTGTTAGGGGAACCAAAGATAATATCATCAACATATAGTTGGCACAAAAACAACTCCCCTTTGACCTTCTTAGTAAAAAGAGTGGGGTCGATTTTCCCAATTACAAAACCACGATCTTGCAACAACTCGGTAAGGTGGTCATACCACGCACGTGGGGCTTGCTTAAGGCCATAGAGTGCCTTATCGAGTTGATACACATGATCGGGAAAGTAGGGATCCTCAAACCCGGGGGGTTGCTTGACATATACCAACTCATTAATAGGACCATTAAGAAAAGCACTCTTCACATCCGTTTGTTGTAACTTAAAGTTATGATGAGAAGCATATGCAATCAACATGCGAATGAATTCAAGACAAGCAACGGGAGCAAAGGTTTCACCGTAGTCGATACCCTCGACTTGGGAGTAGCCTTGTGCTACCAAACGAGCCTTGTTGCGAATGATAATCCCATGAGCATCTTGCTTGTTCTTGAATATCCACTTGGTTCCAATGACATTGTGGTTCCCCATTGGCCTTGGCACCAATCTCCACACCTTATTGTGCTCGAAGTTGTTGAGTTATTCATGCATGGCATTGAGCCAATCCGGATCTTTGAGCGCCTCATAGACCTTTTGGGGTTCAACACAAGAGACAAACACATGATGTTCACAATAGTTTGCTAATTATCTATGAGTGCTTACCCCCTTTATTAAGATTCCAAGCACATTTGTAATGAGATGATCCTTGGTGGAGAGCTTGGAAGCAATCTTGGCGGCACGGCGCTCCAATTCCTCCTCGGGGGTGAGACGAGGAGCGGTCACTTGATCATCTTGAGCGTTGTCTTGAGCTTGTTCTTGATCTCGAAGAAGCTCTTGATCTTGAACTTGCTCGGAGGAGAGAACTTGACCTTGAGCATCACTTGATGTTACAACACCATCTTGAGATTAACCTTGCCCTTGGTCTTGTTCTTGAGGTTGAGGGCCTTCACTTTGTTCTTCGGAAGCGTGTGGGCCTTGGGTTGGTGATGGCTCCACTTGAGTCGAGCATTGTCCTTCTCCTTCGGCCACAAGGGGTTCCTCAATGGGTAGGATGAAACCAACACCCATTCTTCTTATGGCTTGGGGAGGAATTTCATCACCTACATCACAAGTGCCACTTTGCTCCACTTGGGAGCCGTTATTCTTATCAAACTCCATGTTACATGTCTCCTCAATAAGTCTCGTGGACTTATTTAGGACATGGTAAGCATGGGAGTTTGTAGCATAACCAACAAATATGCCCTCATGAGCTCTAGCCTCAAATTTAGACAAACGAACACCTTTCTTGAGAATGAAACACTTACACCCAAACACCCAGAAGTACTTGAGGTTGGGCTTGTTCCCGATGAATATCTCACATGGAGTCTTGTTCAAGCCTTTGCGGAGGTAGAGCCGATTTGATGCATGACACACGGTGTTGATGGCTTCGGCCCAAAAGTTGTATGGAGACTTGAACTCCGCCATCATGGTCCTTGCCGCATCCATCAACGTCTGGTTCTTTCTCTCCTCTACACCATTTTGTTGAGGGGTGTATGGTGCGGAATATTGATGCTTGATCCCCTCATCACTAAGAAACTCATCCAAGGTGTAGTTCTTGAACTCGGTGCCGTTGTCACTTCTTATTGTCAAGATCTTTGCATTGTGTTGACGTTGAGCTTCATTTGCAAAGTCAATGACGGTTTGTTGGGTCTCACTCTTCCTCTTGAAGAAATATACCCAAGTATATCTTGAATAATCATCCACAATCACCAAGCAATACTTCCTACCCCCAAGACTATCAAAAGATGGATGCCCAAAGAGATCCATGTGAAGGAGCTCCAAAGGCCTCTTCGAGTAAATGATAGTCGTGGGAGGGTGAGCCTTTTTATGTAGCTTACCTTCGATACAAGCACTGCAAGCACGATCTTTGGCAAAGGTAACATCTGTTAGTCCACGGACATGGTCCCACTTGATAAGACTTTGCAAAGATCTCATATTGACATGGGCTAGACGGCGATGCCAAAGCCATCCCACGTCAAATTTAGCCATTAGGCATGTCGCGGTCTTAGTGAGTCACCCCGAAAAGTTAATCACATAGAGACCGTTTTTGACATGCCCAACAAAGGCTACTTTAATAGTCTTGCTCCACAAGAGGGCCACGGTATCAACATCAAAGAAGGTGGCAAAACCCATGAGTGCTAGTTGACGAATGGAAAGTAATTGTATGCAAGGGACTCAACAAGCATGACCTTCTCGATCGTAAGATCATGAGAAATGACAACCTTGCCGAGTCCCAATACCTTAGAGGACGAGCCGTTACCCCACTCGACATTGCTGGGCATGGATGGAATCTTTTGCACGTCCACCACCAAGTCCTTGCTTCCGGTCATATGATTAGTAGCTCCACTATTGAGCAACCATGATCCCCCACTGGAAGCAAACACCTACAAGAGATCAATGCTTGGTTTTAGGTACCCATTTTGTAATGGGTCCTTTGATGTTAGTAACAAGGGTCTTAGGAACCTAAATAGATCATTCAATGTACTCATAAGGAGAACCAACCAATTTTGCATAAACATGCCCATCACTAGCATGACACAACACATAAGAAGGGTTAAAGTCGCCGACTTTGTTTGTAGGGGAAGCGTTGCCCTTCTTGGCATCACAACCCCTCACGGTGTTCTTCTCCTTCTCCTTAGGAGCTGCTTGAGAGGAGGATGTCGTTTGGCCTTGTCATTATTCTTCTTGTTCTTGGACTTGGGCACGTACCCAATCCCTTCTTTGGCCACAACTTCCTTTTGGTTGCTCAAAAGGTCGTTGAGGTTCTTCTCGCCTTGTATGCAAGACACAAGACCCTTCTCAAGTTGCACCTTCAACTTAGCGTTCTCCTCAACAAGATGCACATGCTCACAACATGGGTTAGTAGCATTTGCATTATCAATTAACATCATACGAGGAAAAGTGGCTTTCTCCTTGGTTAGCTTTACTTGAAGTTGATCATGAGACTCTTTGAGGCTAGAATGAGCACTCTTCAAGACCTTGTGAGCCTTGTCAAGTAGGTCAAACTCCTCTTTGAGTCTAGCAAGATCAACCCCAAGCTTGGCCTTCTCAAAGTTTAGCACACGAGAAACAACAAGAGCATGATCAAAATCTTTCTTTAACTTAGCGTGATCAACGTTGTGTGACTCCTCAAGAGACAAACAAGACCACACTCTTCCTCAAGAGCATTGGAAAGATCCAAAATCTCATCGGCATACTCACGACTATGCCCCTCCATCTTGGAGATAGTATCTTCGTGAGCCTCGATCATGTCATTGTCTTCACCAAGTTGTTCCAAGAGAGCAACGAAATGCTTCCTTGATTTACTCTTGAGTTTACCCATAAAGGACTCAAACTCATTTTCCTCCACATTAGATCCCTCATATTAATCAATGCAATCCATCAAGGAAGGATTATTAATGATGGTAGTTTTGATGTTGGGGGTTACCTTGTTGGTGGCTTTATCCATGAGGCACTTGGCGGTGATGTTCTCGTTGGGTGAGTCTAAGAGAGACACTCATGGAGTTGTTGCAATGGAAACGGAGGCCATGGCAACCGAATCACCATCTTAATCATCATCATCATCCTCATGGTACTCTTCTTGAACCACCAATGCCTTGTGAGAAGTCTTCTTGGTGAAGTTGCTCTTGTTTGGGTAAGACTTGGCATTGTCCTTTCGGATGAGCTTGCCACCATTGTCTTCCCTCTTCTCATACGGGCACTCCGCAACAAAATGGCTCACATTGCCACAATTATAGCAAGTCCTCACACATTGCTTGCTCTTCGTGCCACTTGAGTTGTTCTTGTTGAAGTTTGGCCTTGAGTTTTCTTGCTCCAAAATTGCCTTGAAGAAAGTGTCATGTGTTCATGATAGGCATACTTTGTATCTTCAGGGTTGCTTTCCTCTTCTTCGTCTTCATCTTCTTCTTCAACACAAACCTTGGCCTTCAATGCAAGGTTGGGCTTCTTTGCCCTTTGAGAGCGAAGCACCGCATTGTCGGCGGTCTTGTCCAAGATACTCATAGCCACAAACTCATCCAACACTTCACTTGAGGACAAGGTGTGGAAGTCCGGTCTTTGGCGAATGATGGAGGACATGGCCTTGTGGTAAGGCATCATTGCCTTGAGGAATTTGCGCTTGATCCAATTGTCATCCGTGTCCTTGCTCCCATGATCTCGGAGTGAAACCGCGAGTTTGGTTACTCTTCGATAAAGCTCACGAGGTTCTTCATCTTCCTTCATTGCAAACTCATAGGCTTCATCTTGCACCACTTCATAATTGGAGAGTTGAATGCTTGCGCTTCCCCAGTAGAGAGAAACAACTTGGTGCCATGCATCTTTGGCTATGGCGTAGAGCCGGAGGTGAGGAAGATCTTCGGGTGGAATTGCATCTTGGATGATGAAGAGAGCATTCTCATTGAATTGATTATCCGCGGCTTCTCTTGGAGTGAAGTTGCTTCGGTCATGTGGATAGAAACCTTCTTCAACGATTCTCCCAATATTAGTATTCACATGATTTAAATGACGCTTAAACCGATAGACCCAAGAATCAAAATCCTCATTTTTCACAATCTTAGGGGGAGGACCGGCATGATTCAAATAAGTGGAAGGAATCGGTCCACAATAAACAAGTGGAGGTTCCACATGGGCAAAGATGTCGGTGCCATTTTTACCACTAGAAGAAGGAGTGTCGGTGTCAAAACCGGCGGATCTCGGGTAGGGGGTCCCGAACTGTGCGTCTAGGCCGGATGGTAACAGGAGGCAAGGAACACGAAGTTTTACCCAGGTTCGGGCCCTCTCGATGGAGGTAAAACCGTACGTCCTGCTTGATTAATATTGATGATATGGGTAGTACAAGAGTAGATCAACCACGAGATCAGAGAGGCTAAACCCTAGAAGCTAGCCTATGGTATGATTGTTGTTTTGTATGTTGTCCTACAGACTAAAACCCTCTGGTTTATATAGACACCGGAGAGGGTTAGGGTTACACAAAGTCGGTTACAATGGTAGGAGATCTACATATCCATATCGCCAAGCTTGCCTTCCACGCCAAGGAAAGTCCCTTCCGGACACGGGACGAAGTCTTCAATCTTGTATCTTCATAGTCCAGGAGTCCGGCTGAAGGTATAGTCCGACCATCCAGACACCCCCTAATCCAGGACTCCCTCAGTAGCCCCTGAACCAGGATTCAATGACAACGAGTCCGGCGCGCAGATTGTCTTCGGCATTGCAAGGCGGGTTCCTCCTCCAAGTACTTCATAGAAGATTCTGAACACAAAGATAGTGTCCGGCTCTGCAAAATAAGTTTCCACATATGGCCATAGAGAGAATAATATTTACACAGATCTAATCCGCTGATGTATTCCATAGTGCGACATCGCACCATGGCCAAGCCTTTATTCGAATCGTTTTATTATACCACCTCAGCGCGTCATGCAAGGCAGTTTCCTTGGCACGTCTTGTTAAAGCAGAGATCGTGTCCCCTTATTTCGGGATTCTCATCAATACGGGCGTGGGTAACCCAACCGCTTCTAGGACTCCTAGACTATAGGCAAGTCCAAACGGCCACAGAGAGGACGCTTGATATTCACCCTCTTTATAAAGGGGCAAGGCTCTTACTTTTTTTCCCTTCGGTGCTCAATCGAATCCTTCCCCCACCTCAAGCTCAAACACCCAAGGTTCAGGTCAGGTGCTCTGAACCTTCAATCATGTCCAGATCTAGCCTTCAAGGCCGATGGATGCCTTCCTCCGTCATGGAAGAAGACATCAAAAAGTTGAGGGAGGCCAGATATCTGACCGCCAAGGTTGTGCATCGGCTGCCCGCCCGAGGGCAGGCCGTCCCCTCCCCCGAACCCAATGAGAACGTCGTGTTCGTCTCCCACTTCCTCCGAGGTCTAGGCCTTTCTCTGGATCCTTTCATCAGGGGTTTGATGTTTTATTACGGGCTAGATTTCCATGATCTAGCTCCGGACTCCTTTCTTCATATCACGACATTTATTGTCGTGTGTGAGGCCTTCCTCCGGGTTACCCCTCACTTTGGCCTTTGGCTCAAGACCTTTGAAGTAAAGCCGAAGATGATCAAGGGGCAACATGCAGCGTGTGGAGGTGCCTCAATATGCAAGATGACGGGAGCTCCATGGCCCAAAGGTTCCATTCCAGCAGTGTCTGAATTGTGGCAACAGGAGTGGTTCTACATCACGGCTCCTAGAAGTGCCAAGTGGGCGGCCGCCCCAGTTTTCCGCTCGGGCCCTCCACCACAACTGATGTCATGGATCAGCAGAGGTCTGAGATGGGGTCCAGCCAAGGACGTGCCTATACTGCAAAGCCGCATTCGAGATCTCTTCAATGGAGATTTTAGTTTGGTTGTGGTAATACAAGTTATGCTGGTTCGTCAAGTCCAGCCTTGCAAACGCCGGCCCCTTCGCTTGTGGGAGTTCAATCCCGAGGGGCCGCGTGTCATTCAAAATTTCCTCGGCCTGATGCACGAGGAGATGTACAAGTCATTCTTCGGACCTCAGGTAGAGTGTCCGGAAATTACCGAGGACGTGGGCCTGAGCAGTAACCGCGCCGCCGAACAGGTAAGGAATCTTCCAGCCGAACATACTATCTCTCACTTGTTACGAAGTTATTTCTGAGAGTTTGCTTTTTGACCAGGACTGGCTGACAAAGGCGAAGTTGATTCGGTGTTCGGCCCCCCTCCCTGAGTGTTTGGAGAATCCGGTATTGGAAAAGATGCTCCATGTTGCACCTTGCCCGGAGCCCTTGAAGGAAGATACTGGGGAGGATAATACGGGCGGACGCGGGCCCCCAACGCTGCCCATTCTAACCGAGGGAGCGAGCGTCTCCATGAAGGAAGACGACCGGAGGAGGAAAAGGACTGCGCCCGGGGATTCGGAAGCCGAAGCTTCCAAACGGGAGAAGAAGTCTCCCACAGAGGGTCCTACCTCGGGGGGTGCTTTTGTCGCACAAAGTCCGCGGGGGGATCAATCCTCCAGCGAGTCGTAAGTGACTCGAAATACTTTAATAGTACAGGTATGCCATCTTTTTCTTCTGAGAAAATAACCACCGCATATATCTTTGCAGTTCGGGTCTTAGACCCTCTCAAATGAGCTCGTCTTCGGGGGATCTTCTTCCAGAGATGATGGAGAGCAAAACGCCCCCTCCGGACTCCTCCGCTCTGGAAGCGGGTGACCCCGAAGTGTCGTCGCGGAGGGCCTCTCCGGGTCTGGTGAGGCCAAAAGATAATCCCATTGACCCCCGAAGCTCCCAGTGTCCGGCTCCCAAAGAGAGCGGAAAAAAGAGTCCGGCACCGTCTGGTGTGCGAACGGATGTTCTGAGGGGGTTGGTGGGGTGAGTGGCCATCTCAGATGAACACTGTATGCTGATGAATACGGTGATGGAGAGAATCTCATCCGCCGAAAGCGGATTGCATGAAGCTTTTATGAGTCTACTGACAGGCTTTGAGGTACGTAAAATAATGTATGATAGTCCTGCACATGCTAGGTGTGCCCTGTGTAGATAGTAGCCCCTGAGACTCTGGTTGTCGTCGAAAACGACGACGAACAGAGGATCATATTCCAAGTAATAACCATACTACCTCTATGTGCAGGTGATGGAAGCTCTGGTGGCTAGCCGGACTAGCGAGTTTGCCCATTTAAAACGGCAGTTGAATGCGGCAGACGCCGACATCGAGTTTGTTAACCAAAGGCTTGACGAGGCACAGGGTAAGTGTCATTATCTGGTAAACGCCACATAGTAAGAGCAGCATGATGCCAATATCTTTAATATGTTGTGACTGCAGATGGAGCTGCCACTGTTGAGGCCTTGCGGGCAGAACTTGCCCGAGCCAAGGAACAAGCGAGGTTTAGTAATGCGGCTGCTTTGAAGGCGGCCGAAGAGTTGAAAACCGAGAAGGCCGCGCATGGCGAGAGCCGAGATAAGATGGCCAAGATGGCCATAGAATTAAAAGCCGCCGCCGACCGTTGCCGGGTTCTTGAAAAAGAAAACCTAGCGAAGGCATCGGACCTTGAGAAGGCTGCTGCGACGAGAAAAGACATCCGCTCTGCTATAAGGGCGAAGAAGGAGGAGCTGCGGGAAGCCGGGGATATTGTAGCTGGGAAATCCTTTATGTTGCGGAGGAAGTTCGGAGATCCACGGTATGCCTCTCTGGATCGGCTGTGGAGTTCGAAGGATGTGTATATGGATTTGGCGGCGAGCGCTGCCGATGCGACCAAGTACTTCCAGGGTCAGACGGGCCGTGAAGTGGACCAGCTGTTTTGGACACAATTCCATTCTCCCGAGCGTCCGCTTTCATTGACTGACCAATTAGCCGAATGGGCCGAACTGAATAGGTTGTCTGGACTCGCCATGAGGTCTGTTGTGGATCAGCTATGGCCGGAAAGGCCAAAACCGAACATCTATTTCAGCTTGGTGCAGCAGATCCTTGACGTGGTGCCGCGCATTAATGCGGTGAAGAGGTCGGCGTGCATAGAGGGCTCACGGATGGCCTTTGCCCTTGTTAAAGCATACTGGGTGGAGATGGATGCTACCACTGTTGCAGCGCGGGATTCGGCCATAGGTCGAATGGTTGCTGAGCACTACTTTGAAGAAGTTCTTGAGGGTGCTCGTTTGATAGTGACCCAGTGCTCAAAAAATATTATGTTTGAGTGATATGTAATCTCATTGTAAGCGAAATGCTTTTATAAATTTTTATAAGGCTATTTTTATACTTTTGCCTGAAAGTAATATGATGCCTCCTGGGCGGCCGTTTATGTATACATGTGTATAACCTGAAAGATTGCAACCGCCGGCTTCGACCCCCACGCATATAATGCGAAGGTGCTCGCAAAAAACACGCGTTCACACTTAACCCAACGTCTTGGTCCTATTAAGGAGGTGATAGCAGAGCAAGCGAGGCAACCGGACTATAATGCTTTAACACTTTCACTTAGCCATAGGAGTTTGACAGTGGGGCTACTAGATAGCCCCTGGTGGCTCCGCACTCTCCCGATCCCGGGGTGCGTACATGCCTGGCCGGAAGACAGCCCTTTGTTAAGGCGGAGGAATTCTAACATTCCAACAGGTCATCGAGTGGTTGACCAGTCTCACGCTATATCATGACAGTCAGTTTTCGGCTTTCTCTACTGAGGTGCTCGTCCGGATGAACCAGGGCACAATCGCAGTAGTTCTCCTGGTGCTACCTTAGCCGTTAAAGCGGAACATAAGGTTCTCCTGATGCATATAGGGCCAAACTCGCGACGCCGAACACTCCCTAAGGTATTCGGTCTTTGTGGTATAAACCGGGCCTAAATAATGGCCTTTGTAAGAATCCCCTTGTGTCCAGGTACGTGCATTCTTCTGGCGTGGCCACATGCCAAGACGTCAGCATCCTTCTCAACGGTGGATATGTATCAACAAGAGACAGTAAAAAGGTTTACGCAGGGTCTTAATGTAAAAAGAATCCTTGGGGCGGGTCTCTGCTGCACGTCTGCGCCTGTGTCTCCGTTGTGCTGTATCCTGGACGGGTGTAGCACGATGATCGTTTGTAAAAGAGAGGAATTTAGGTGAAAAAGTTGTCGTGCAAAAAGGATAGTTTTTAAAGAAACCATGTATAATTCAAGATGAGAAGAAATTGCCACTTGTCTGTGCGCGTTGAGCCCCTTGTATTGATAAATAGGGGTGTGACCATTTATTCGATATAAATAGCGGCGCCGGACTTGATTAGTTGTGTCTGAGGTCTTGACAACCTATTGGATGCTTTCGCTGGTCCGGGCGCCTTTGTGTGCGGCTGCCAAGGTAGCCGCGCTCTCTTCGGTGCGCAGAGATCGCTTGATATTTCCTTTCACTAAAATGATGCCACGTGGACCGGGCATCTTGAGTGTGAGGGAGGCGTAGTGTGATATTGCATTAAAGCGAGCGAAAGCTTCATGTCCGAGCAGTGCTTGATAGCCACTTTGGAACGGAGCAATATGGAAGGTTAAATGCTCGCGACGGAAGTTATCAGGGGAACCGAATATAACTTGTAGTAGGAGGGAGCCCGTACAATGAGCCTCTGGGCATGGCGTTACTCCTTTAAAGGTAGTATTGCTATGGCGAATTTTTGTTGGGTCTAACCCCATCCCGCGGATTGTATCCTGATATATTAGGTTTAGACTGCTGCCACCGTCCATCAAGACTCGTTGAAGTGATATCCGCCAATTACTGGGTCTAATACCAGGGCAGGCCATCCTGCGTGTCGGATGCTTGCTGAGTAATCACGATGGTCGAAGGTGATCGGTTGAGACGACCAGTGGCAGGACTTCGCGGTGACAGGCACTTGGGTATATTTTCCTGGGAGTGCCGCGTTGTTTTTTCCCTTGATCACGTGTAACACGTTTACTGTTTTGACTTCTGGTGGAAATTTGTTTTGTTCCCCAGTGTCTTGCTTGGGAGGCTCGTCCTCGTCTTTACTTGGTGTATCCTCCCCCTTGTGTACGGCGTTGAGCTTGCCGGGCTGCTTGAAGACCCAACATTCTTTGTGGGTATGATTAGCCGATTTACCAGGGGTACTATGGATCTGACATACTTGGTCCAGAATTTTGTTGAGGCTGGACAATTCATCCCTGGTGCCTTTAGAGGGCGGCTTTTGCTGACCTGGCCGAGAGCTTTCGAATCCGGCGTTTACTGTTGTGCCCTTCGTGCAGTCTTCTTTATTCCGGCGTTTGTTATTGCTATTGTGCCGTGATTTCCCGTTTCCATCTCTAACTTCAGATGTACTGGGGTCGCTAGTGCTACATCTGGCTAGCCAGCTATCCTCACCCGCGCAAAAGAGGGTCATGACGTTTGTTAATGCAGCCATCGTTCTCGGCTTATTTTGGCCAAGGTGTCTGGCGAGCCATTCGTCACGGACGCTATGCTTAAAAGCTGCCAAGGCTTCGGCGTCCGGACAGTCGATAATCTAGTTCTTTTTAGTAAGAAACCTGTTCCAAAGCTTTCGGGCTGACTCTCCGGGCTGTTGAGTTATATGACTCAAATCATCCGCATCCGGAGGTCGGACATAAGTCGCTTGAAAATTTGCCCGAAAGGCGTCTTCGAGCTCTTCCCAACTTCCAATGGAGCTTTCGGGGAGGCCTTTAAGCCAGTGACGAGCTGGCCCTTTGAGTTTGAGGGGTAAGTACTTGATGGCGTGGAGATCATCTCCTCGAGCCATATGGATATGAAGGATGTAGTCCTCAATCCAGACCCCAGGGTCTGTTGTTCCGTCGTATGCCCCTATGTTTACGGGTTTGAATCCCTCTGGAAATTCATGGTCCAGCACCTCATCGGTGAAACATAGGGGGTGTGCGGCACCCTTGTAGCTGGGTGTACCGCGTTGTTCGGATGTTTGTTGTGTTGCATTGTATGCTGGGGCGCGCTTGCGTGGTCCATAGATGGATCTTGTTGTGTCGTCCTTTGGGTGCGAGCCCTCGCATGGGTCGCGTGTTGTATTTTGAGTGGCGTTGTATGCCGCTTTGTGTTGGTAGAGGTGTCGTCTATCCGGCCAGGTGGCTCCTTTGATATTTGGTTGTGGGGGGTCTGAGGCCTCCTCATCGAATTCAGGTAGCAGCTTCCGCTTTGGGTAGCTCTTGGACGGGCGATTGTCGCCGTACCTCGCTGCTGTGTTGAGTATTTTACTCCATCTGATTTGGAGTGTGTCTTGCGTAGCCTTGAGCCTTTGCTTCTGCTTTTTAAGACTCCTCGCGGTGGCAACAAGCCTTTTACGGGCATTCTGCTGCTCCGGGTGCCTGTCCGGCGTTATGTCGTCCGGACTATTATCCTTGATAGAATTTGTTTGTTCGGTTTGATTATCCGGATTGCCGTTGTCCGACAGCGGTTCGCCCTGCTCCAGCGTTGGGTCTGTGTGATTGTTATTTCTATCGAGGCGGGATTTGGGGCGTCGCCGCTTTGACTGTTTCTCGAGGGAACAAGCCTTCGGTGCGTCCTTCCGCTCCTCGTTGTCATCTTTTGGTGCGTCCACCATGTATACGTCATATGACGAGGTGGCTTTCCCGGGCCCAATAGGCGCTGGTTCTTCATTGTCTCTTTCATCGGCGTCCATACCATTGATGTCTTCGGAGTCAAAGTCGAGCATGTCGGTTAAATCGTCGACAGTGGGTACAAAGTGGGTGGTGGGTGGGCTTTGAATTTCTTCATCGTCCGTATTCCAACCTTGCTGACCGTAGTCCGGCCAGGGCTCTCCTGATAGAGAGAGAGAGACTTTAGTGTCTTCAGAATATCGCCGAAAGGCGAGTGCTGAAAGACGTCCGCGGCATTAAACTTCATGATCGGCGCCCAATCGGATTCGATCGGCAGGGGCGCGGAGGGTTCGGAGTCCGGAGAGGAGTCCGGCTCCTTGGAGTCACGAGTCTCGCGGATTGCGGGGCTGGTGTTCGGCTTGATCGCCGTTGGGATCGCAGCCCCCGAGGCGGCATCCAACCACCCATCCTTGATCGGCACAGTTGGCTCCGCATTAAGGGTCGAAGCCGATGCGGGTGCGGCCTCCAGGACACTGTTCGGCGGCGGAGCTAGATCACGCTCGTCGTGGCAGTGCGACGCGCTCGGCAGTGGCTCGAATCCGTCGAGGATCAAGTCCCCATGGATGTCAGCCGTGTAGTTTAAACTTCCAAATCTGACCTGACGGCCAGGGGCATAACTTTCGATCTGCTCCAGATGGCCAAGTGAATTGGCCCGCAGTGCGAAGCCGCCGAAGACGAAGATCTGTTCGGGGAGGAAGGTCTTACCCTGGACTGCATCGCTATTGATGATCGTAGGACCCATCAAGCCTAGCAGCGACGACATAGAGGAACTCTCAGTGAAAGCACCAATGTCGGTGTCAAAACCGGCGGATCTCGGGTAGGGGGTCCCGAACTGTGCGTCTAGGCCGGATGGTAACAGGAGGCAAGGGACACGAAGTTTTACCCAGGTTCGGGCCCTCTCGATGGAGGTAAAACCCTACATCCTGCTTGATTAATATTGATGATATAGGTAGTACAAGAGTAGATCTACCACGAGATCGGAGAGGCTAAACCCTAGAAGCTAGCCTATGGTATGATTGTTGTTCTGTATGTTGTCCTACGGACTAAAACCCTCCTGTTTATATAGACACTGGAGAGGGTTAGGGTTACACAAAGTCGATTACAATGGTAGGAGATCTACATATCCGTATCGCCAAGCTTGCCTTCCACGCCAAGGAAAGTCCCTTCCGGACACGGGACGAAGTCTTCAATCTTGTATCTTCATAGTCCAGGAGTCCGGCTGAAGGTATAGTCCGACCATCCGGACACCCCCTAATCCAGGACTCCCTCAAGGAGCCTTTTCACTAGTAGCTTCCCCCTTGTCGGAGTTAGCATCCGTCACCTTGTTAGTGGGATCACCCACTTTCAACGGTGCAGTGGATAGTTTAAGCCCTTCAGTGAATTTAGTAAACATGCTTTCAATCTCGGTCGTCATGGAGGTTTTCAATGTCTCCAAGGTCACATTGAATTCCTCATGAGAGATCGAGGTTCCCCCATCGCCCGTAGACGAGATCAGATTCACACCGGAGTGCTCCTCCACACCGTCTACGGTGTCAACCATACTCTTCGAACGGCAAAGTCCTTAGTAAAGAGTGGAGGCTCTGATAGCAATTGAAAGGATCGATATAGTTGACTAGAGGAGGGGGTGAATAGGCAACTAACAATTTTTAACTTTTCTTTAGAAAATTAAACTTTGCATCAAAGTAGGTTGTCTAGACATGCAACTATGTGAGCAACCTATATGATGCAACAACGACAAGCACACTACCAAGCAAGGGAAATAACACAAATAAGCTTGCACAAGTAAAGGTACGAGATAACCAAGAGTGGAGCCGGTGGAGACGAGGATGTGTTACCGAAGTTCCTTCCTTTTGAGGGGAAGTACGTCTCCGTTGGAGCGGTATGGAGGCACAATGCTCCCCAAGAAGCCACTAGGACCACCGTATTCTCCTCACGCCCTCACACAATGCGAGATGCCGTGATTCCACTATTGGTGCCTTTGGAGGCGGCGACCGGACCTTTACAAACAAGGTTGGGGCAATCTCCACAACTTAATCGGAGGCTCCCAACAACACCACGAAGCTTCACCACAATGGAATATGGCTCTGCGGTGACCTCAATCGTCTAGGGTGCTCAAACACCCAAGAGTAACAAGATCCGCAAGGGATTAGTGGAGGGAATCAAATTTCTCTTGGTGGAAGTGTAGATCGAGGCCTTCTCAACCAATCCCTAGAAAATCAACAAGTTTGATTGGCTAGAGAGAGAGATCGGGCGAAAATGGAGATTGGAGCAACAATGGAGCTTAGGGTTGGAAGAGGTAGTCAACTCAGAGAAGAAGATACCCCTTATATAGTAGAGAGACAAATCCAACCGTTATCCACTTAACCAGCCCGTGACATGCGGTACTACCGCGCCTGCCAACCAGTACTACCGCAAGGCCTCACGGTACTACCGCAAGGCAGGGGTGGACCAGCCGGGGAAGGCCGTGGACAAAAAAACGTCCGTGGCCAGTTCCGCTGATTTTCAAATAGTGCAAAAGTTCCGACACAATACTACCGCTGAAGGCAAGCGGTACTACCACGCGGGGAGCGGATGTCAAAAATTACATATGCTCCTACTTCTGCTACTGGTGTTGTGTCGGACCAGGGATCACAGTACTACAGCTCCCAAGGAGCGATACTACCATGACCACCTACGGTACTACCGCAAAGGCATGCGGTACTACCGCAGGGGCCTGCGGTACTACCGCTCCGAAAAGCAGTACTACCGCAAGCCTCAGAACAACAACAAAGGAAATCTTCTTTTTGCACAAACAAGAAGAAATGGAGGATGCTCCAAAGTGCTAAGGGAAAGGCAGTGCAAAGAGGAGTAAATGTGTACGTGACGATTCTACCCAAACATTTCCAAAGTGGACCCCCTCTTAATAGTACGGCTTTCCTATGACTCAAATCCACCGAAAAAGGAACATAGAAAAACGCCGTCTTTAATAATCTTCGAGGGGCTCCTAACTGTCTTGTGCCTTGATATGTCTCCGTCATATCTATAATTTTTTATTGTTCCATGCCAATATCCTACAACTTTCGTATACTTTTGGCAACTTTTTATACTATTTTTGGGACTAACATATTGATCCAGTGCTCAGTGCCAGTTCCTGTTTGTTGCATGTTTTTTGTTTTGCAGAATATCCATATCAAACAGAGTCCAAACGGGATAAAATTTGACGGAGATTTTTTTTGGAATATATATGATTATTGGGAAGAAAAATCCAGGCGGGACGGTGCCCGAGGTGGCCACGAGGAAGGGGGGCATGCCTGCTCCCCTGGGCGCGCCCCAGACCCTCGTGGGCCACCCGCATGGCGGTTGACGCCCTTCTTTCGCCGCAAGAAAGCAAATATCCGGATAGAGATCGTGTTAAAATTTCAGCCCAATCGGAGTTACGGATCTCCGGGAATATAAGAAACGGTGAAAGGGAAGAATCTGAGAACACAGAAATAGAGAGAGACAGAGAGACAGATCCAATCTCGGAGGGGCTCTCGCCCCTCCCACACCATGGAGACCATGGACCAGAGGGGAAACCCTTCTCCCATCTAGGGAGGAGGTCAAGGAAGAAGAAGAAGGAGGGGGCTCTCTCCCCCTCGCTTCCGGTGGCACCGGAGTGCCACCGGGGGCCATCATCATCACCGCGATCTACACCAACACCTTCGCCATCTTCACCAACATCTCCATCACCTTCCCCCTCTATCTACAGTGGTCCACTCTCCCACAACCCGATGTACCCTCTACTTGAACATGGTGCTTTATGCTTCATATTATTATCCAATGATGTGTTGCCATCCTATGATGTCTGAGTAGATTTTTGTTGTCCTATTGGTGGTTGATGAATTGCTATGATTGATTTAATTTGCGTGTGGTTATGTTGTTGTCCTTTGGTGCCCATCATATGATTGCGCGTGTGCATCACACCATAGGTTAGTTGTTTGTTGACAGGACTATGTATTGGAGGGCAAGAGTGACAGAAGCTTCAACCTAGCATTGAAATTGATGCATATAGGATTGAAGGGGGACCAATATACCTTAATGCTATGGTTGGGTTTTACCTTAATGAACATTAGTAGTTGCGGATGCTTGCTAATAGTTCCAATCATAAGTGCATAGAATTCCAAGTCAGGGATGACATGCTAGCAGTGGCCTCTCCCACATAATACTTGCTATCAGTCTAGTAAAGTAGTCAATTGCTTAGGGGAAATTTCGCAACTCCTACCACCACTTTTCCACACTCTCTATATTTACTTTATTGTTTCTTTATCTAAACAGCCCCTACTTTTTTATTTACATACTCTTTATTATCTTGCAAACCTATCCAACAACACCTACAAAGTACTTCTAGTTTCATACTTGTTCTAGGTAAAGCGAACGTCAAGCGTGCGTAGAGTTGTATCGATGGTCGATAGAACTTGAGGGGATATTTGTTCTACCTTTAGCTCCTCGTTGGGTTTGACACTCTTACTTATCGAAAACTGTTGTGATCCCCTATACTTGTGGGTTATCAAGACCTTTTTCTGGAGCCGTTGCCGGGGAGCAATAGCGTGGGGTGAATATTCTCGTGTGTGCTTGTTTGATTTATCACTAAGTAATTTTTATTTGTTGTTCTTAGTTGTTCTCTATCTTTAGTTATGGATATGGAACACGAAATATCAAAAAAAATTAGGTGTACTTGCTACTCATGGAGATGGGGAACCTCCTAAAACCCTCAATGCTGGTTATGTAAAAATATTATGTACTACTTTAATAATCCTGAGAAAACCCCATTCAATTATGTAATGGGAGTAACGTTGGATCAACGTGAATACTTTAGGGATTACCGCTTGACACAAAAAGGGAAACTATTATGGGATCAAATTCATATATTGAATTGGTATGCTAGGCAACTATGCTTGAGATATGATTATACTTGTTGCTCTAAGGTGAAGGCTCCACACCTTCCCTTTTCATGTGAATTTAATGATAATGAAACCTTAGCTTCTTATGCTAATGGTGTTGGGGAACGTAGCATAAATTCAAAATTTTCCTACGTGTCACCAAGATCAATCTATGGAGTCATCTAGCAACGAGGGAGGAGTGGATCTACATACCCTTGTAGATCACGCGCGGAAGCGTTCAAGAGAACGGGGTTGATGGAGTCGTACTCGTCGTGATCCAAATCACCGATGATCCTAGCGCCGAACGGACGGCACCTCCGCGTTCAACACACGTACGGAGCAGCGACGTCTCCTCCTTCTTGATCCATCAAGGGGGGAGGAGAGGTTCATGGAGATCCAACAACACGACGGCGTGGTGGTGGAAGTAGCGGGATTCCAACAGGGCTTCGCTAAGCGCTGCGCGAGGAGGGAGATGTGTCACGGGAGGGAAAGGGAGGCGCCAGGCCTTGGGTTGAGTTGCCCTCCCTTCCCCCCACTATATATAGGGCCAAGGGAGAGGGGGGGCGCAACCTTGCCCCTTCCTCCAAGGAAGGGTGCGGCCAAGGGGGGGGGGGAGGAGTCCATCCTCCCCAAGGCACCTCAGAGGTGCCTTCCCCTTTTAGGACTCTCCCTTTTTCCTCTTCTCTTGGCGCATGGGCCTCTTGGGGCTGGTGCCCTTGGCCCATATAGGCCAAGGCACACCCCCTACAGCCCATGTGGCCCCCGGGGCAGGTGGCCCCACCCGGTGGACCCCCGGGACCCTTCCGGTGGTCCCGGTACAATACCGGTGACCCCGAAACTTGTCCCGATGGCCGAAATAGCACTTCCTATATATAATTCTTTACCTCCGGACCATTTCGGAACTCCTCGTGACGTCCGGGATCTCATCCGGGACTCCAAACAACTTTCGGGTTACCGCATACTAATATCTCTATAACCCTAGCGTCACCGAACCTTAAGTGTGTAGACCCTACGGGTTCGGGAGACATGCAGACATGACCGAGATGACTCTCCGGTAAATAACCAACAGCGGGATCTGGATACCCATGTTGGCTCCCACATGTTCCACGATGATCTCATCGGATGAACTACGATGTCAAGGACTTAATCAATCCCGTATACAATTCCCTTTGTCTAGCGGTACGATACTTGCCCGAGATTCGATCGTCGGTATCCCGATACCTTGTTCAATCTCGTTACCGGCAAGTCTTTTTACTCGTTCCATAACACATCATCCCGTGATCAACTCCTTGATCACATTGTGCACATTATGATGATGTCCTACTGAGTGGGCCCAGAGATACCTCTCCGTCACACGGAGTGACAAATCCCAGTCTCGATTCGTGCCAACCCAACAGACACTTTTGGAGATACCCGTAGTGTACCTTTATAGCCACCCAGTTACGTTGTGACGTTTGGCACACCCAAAGCACTCCTACGGTATCCGGGAGTTGCACAATCTCATGGTCTAAGGAAATGATACTTGACATTAGAAAAGCTTTAGCATACGAACTACACGATCTTTGAGCTAAGCTTAGGATTGGGTCTTGTCCATCACATCATTCTCCTAATGATGTGATCCCGTTATCAATGACATCCAATGTCCATGGTCAGGAAACCGTAACCATCTATTGATCAACGAGCTAGTCAACTAGAGGCTTACTAGGGACATGGTGTTGTCTATGTATCCACACATGTATCTGAGTTTCCTATCAATACAGTTCTAGCATGGATAATAAACGATTATCATGAACAAGGAAATATAATAATAACTAATTTATTATTGCCTCTAGGGCATATTTCCAACAGTCTCCCACTTGCACTAGAGTCAATAATCTAGTTCACATCTATATGTGATTAACACTCAAGGTCACATCCCCATGTGACTAACACCCAAAGAGTTTACTAGAGTCAATAATCTAGTTCCATTTTACTGAAACCGAGGCTTTCAGTCATCTTGCCCATGTGGTATGATTTGCATGTCTCAAGTGATTCAAAATCAAGTGAGTCCAAACGGTCCATTTGCATGGAGTTTCTTCATGCATATACACCAACAGACATGGTACGCCTGTCTCAAACTTTTCAAAAACGAGTGAGCCCAAAGATCCATCAACATGGAGCTTCTTCATGCGTTTTATACCGATATGACTTACGTGGCAGTGCCACAAGTAGGTTGTACTATCATTACTATCTTTTGGCATGAACATGTGTATCACTACGATCGAGATTCAATAAACCATTCATTTCAGGTGTAAGACCATTGAAGGTATTATTCAAATAAACAGAGTAACCATTATTCTCTTTAAATGAATAACCGTATTGCGATAGACATAATCCAATCATGTCTATGCTCAACGCAAACACCAAATAACAATTATTTAGGTTTTAATAACAATCTCGATGGTAGAGGGAGCGTACGATATTTGATCAACCTTGGAAACACTTCCAACACATATCGTCAGCTCACCTTTAGCTAGTCTCCGTTTATTCGGTAGCTTTTATTTCGAGTTACTAACACTTAGCAACCGAACCGGTATCTAATACCCTGGTGCTACTAGGAGTACTAGTAAAGTACACATCAACACAATGTATATCCAATATACTTCTATCAACAGCCTTGTCATCTACCAAGTATCTAGGGTAATTCTGCTCCAGTGGCTGTTCCCCTTATTACAGAAGCACTCAGTCTCGGGTTTGGGTTCAACCTTGGGTTTCTTCACTAGAGCAGCAGCTGAATTGCCGTTTCATGAAGTATCCCTTTGTTCCCTTGCCCTTCTTGAAACTAGTGGTTTCACCAACCATCAACAATTGATGCTCCTTCTTGATTTCTACTTTCGCGGTGTCAAACATCGGGAATATCTCAAGGATCATCATATATGTCCCTGATATATCATTGTTCATCACGAAGCTCTAGCAGCTTGGTGGTAATGACTTCGGAGAACCATCACTATTTCATCTGGAAGATCAACTCCCACTCGATTCAAGCGATTGTTGTACTCATACAATCTGAGCACAAGCACAACAATTGAGCTTTTCTCCTTAGTTTGTAGGCTAAGAAAATCGCCGGAGGTCGTATACCTCTTGACGTGGGCATGAGCCTGAAATCCCAATTTCAGCCCTCGAAACATCTCATATGTTTCGCGACGTTTCAAAAAACATCTTTGGTGCCTCAATTCTAAACCATTTAGCATTACGCACTGAACTATCATGTAGTCATCAAAACGTGTATGTCAGATGTTCGCAACATCCACAGACGACATTCGAGGTTTAGCACACTGAGCGGTGCATTAAGGACATAAGCCTTCTATGAAGCAATGAGGACAATCCTCAGTTTACGGACCTAGTCCGCATAATTGCTACTATCAACTTTCAACTAAATTTCTCTAGGAACATAACTAAACAGTAGAACTGAAGCGCGAGTTACGACATAATTTGCGAAGACCTTTTGACTATGTTCAGGATAATTAAGTTCATCTTATGAACTCCCACTCAGATAGACATCCCTCTAGTCATCTAAGCGATTACATGATCCGAGTCAACTAGGCCGTGTCCGATCATCACGTGAGACGGACTAGTCAACATCGGTGAACATCTTCGTGTTGATCGTATCTTCTATACGACTCATGCTCGACCTTTCGGTCTTCTGTGTTCCGAGGCCATGTCTATGCACATGCTAGGCTCGTCAAGTCAACCCTAAGTGTTTTGCATGTGTAAAACTGTCTTACACCCGTTGTATGTGAACGTAAGGATCTATCACACCCGATCATCACGTGGTGCTTCGAAACGACGAACTTTAGCAATGGTGCACAGTTAGGGGAGAACACATTCTTGAAATTGTAATGAGGGATCATCTTATTTACTACTGTCGTTCTAAGCAAATAAGATGCATAAACATGATAAACATCACATGCAATCAAATAATAGTGACATGATATGGCCAATATCATATAGCTCCTTTGATCTCCATCTTGGGGCTCCATGATCATCTATTACAAGAACATGATCAATCTCATACATCACATATATCATTCATCACATCCTTTTGGCCATATCACATCACATAGCATACCCTGCAAAAACAAGTTAGACGTCCTCTAATTGTTGTTTGCATGTTTTACGTGGCTGCTATGGGTTTCTAGCAAGAATGTTTCTTACCTACGCAAAACCACACCGTGATATGCCAATTGCTATTTACCCTTCATAAGGACCCTTTTCATCGAATCCGATCCGACTAAAGTAGGAGAGACAGACACCCGCTAGCCACCTTATGCAACTAGTGCATGTCAGTCGGTGGAACCTGTCTCACGTAAGAGTATGTGTAAGGTCGGTCCGGGCCGCTTCATCCCACGATGCCGCCGAATCAAGATAAGACTAGTAACGGCAAGCATATTGAACAAAATCAACGCCCACAACTACTTTGTGTTCTACTCGTGCATAGAAACTACGCATAGACCTAGCTCATGATGCCACTGTTGGGGAACGTAGCATAAATTCAAAATTTTCCTACGTGTCACCAAGATCAATCTATGGAGTCATCTAGCAACGAGGGAGGAGTGGATCTACATACCCTTGTAGATCGCGCGCGGAAGCGTTCAAGAGAACGGGGTTGATGGAGTCGTACTCGTCATGATCCAAATTAGCGATGATCCTAGCGCCGAACGGACGGCACCTCCGCGTTCAAGACACATACGGAGCAGCGACGTCTCCACCTTCTTGATCCAGCAAGGGGGGAGGATAGGTTGATGGAGATCCAACAACACGACGGCGTGGTGGTGGAAGTAGCGGGATTCCAACAGGGCTTCGCTAAGCGCTGCGGGAGGAGGGAGATGTGTCACGGGAGGGAGAGGGAGGCGCCAGGCCTTGGGTTGAGTTGCCCTCCCTTCCCCCCACTATATATAGGGCCAAGGGAGAGGGGGAGGGCGCAGCCTTGCCCCTTCCTCCAAGGAAGGGTGCGGCCAAGGGGGGGAGGAGTCCATCCTCCCCAAGGCACCTCGGAGGTGCCTTCCCCTTTTAGGACTCTCCCTTTTTCCTCTTCTCTTGGCGCATGGGCCTCTTGGGGCTGGTGCCCTTGGCCCATATAGGCCAAGGCGCACCCCCTACAGCCCATGTGGCCCCCGGGGCAGGTGGCCCCACCCGGTGGACCCCCGGGACCCTTCCGGTGGTCCCGGTACAATACCGGTGACCCCGAAACTTGTCCCGATGGCCGAAATAGCACTTCCTATATATAATTCTTTACCTCCGAACCATTCCGGAACTCCTCGTGACGTCCGAGATCTCATCCGGGACTCCGAACAACTTTCGGGTTACCGCATACTAATATCTCTATAACCCTAGCGTCACCGAACCTTAAGTGTGTAGACCCTATGGGTTCGGGAGACATGCAGACATGACCGAGATGACTCTCCGGTCAATAACCAACAGCGGGATCTGGATACCCATGTTGGCTCCCACATGTTCCACGATGATCTCATCGGATGAACCACGATGTCAAGGACTTAATCAATCCCGTATACAATTCCCTTTGTCTAGCGGTACGATACTTGCCCGAGATTCGATCGTCGGTATCCCGATACCTTGTTCAATCTCGTTACCAGCAAGTCTCTTTACTCGTTCCATAACACATCATCCCGTGATCAACTCCTTGATCACATTGTGCACATTATGATGATGTCCTACCGAGTGGACCCAGAGATGCCTCTCCGTCACACGGAGTGACAAATCCCAGTCGTGATTCGTGCCAACCCAACAGACACTTTCGGAGATACTCGTAGTGTACCTTTATAGCCACCCAGTTACGTTGTGACGTTTGGCACACCCAAAGCACTCCTACGGTATCCGGGAGTTGCACAATCTCATGGTCTAAGGAAATGATACTTGACATTAGAAAAGCTTTAGCATACGAACTACACGATCTTTGAGCTAAGCTTAGGATTGGGTCTTGTCCATCACATCATTCTCCTAATGATGTGATCCCGTTATCAATGACATCCAATGTCCATGGTCAGGAAACCGTAACCATCTATTGATCAATGAGCTAGTCAACTAGAGGCTTACTAGGGACATGGTGTTGTCTATGTATCCACACATGTATCTGAGTTTCCTATCAATACAATTCTAGCATGGATAATAAACGATTATCATAAACAAGGAAATATAATAATAACTAATCTATTATTGCCTCTAGGGCATATTTCCAACAAATGGTATATATGATTACTATGATGTGGAACAAATAGAAGAATTTGTTGCTTTTAAGGGTGCTTATGAAATTGAATCTTTGTTTGAAAAGCATGAAGCTTATGATGATGATGTTTATAGGCCTGAAAATTTAGCTATCTTAAAATATTGCTATGATAATTATGAATATAATTCCTATATTAATGCGCTTATTGAGAAAGTCCCCGCTGTCCAAGAAGAGACTAATATTTTACAGGAGTCTATGGAAGAAGAAATTGATGAAACCGTGAGCTCATTGGATGAAAAAGATGAGGAGGAGAGTGAAGAACAAAAGGAGGAAGAGCGGATTAGCTACCTGTGCCTACCTTCTAATGAGAGTAACTCTTCAACTCATACATTGTTTAATTTCCCTTCGTGCTTACCGAAGGATGATTGCTATGATGATTGTTATGATCCCGTTGATTCTTTTGAAATACCCCTTTTTGATGATGCTTGCTATGCTTGTGGCCAAGATGCCAATATGAATTATGCTTATGGAGATGAACTTGCTATAGTTCCTTATGTTAAACATGAAATTGTTTCTATTGCACCCACACATGATAGTCCTATTATCTTTTTGAATTCTCCAAACTACACTATATCGGAGAAGTTTGCTCTTATTAAGGAATATACTGATGGGTTGCCTTTTACCATTGCACATGATGATTTTGATGAATATAATATGCATGTGCTTGCTGCTCCTACTTGCAATTATTATGAGAGAGGAACTATATCTCCACCTCTCTATGTTTCCAATATGATAAAATTGCAAGAAACTGCTTATGCTATGCATTGGCCTTTACTATGTGTGCATGAATTGTTCTTTTATGACATGCCGATGCATAGGAAGAGAGTTAGACTTCGTTGTTATATGATATATGTTACTTTGTGCTCACTACTAAATTACAAATCATTGTTAATTAAAATTGGCTTTGATATACCTTGGGATCCGGGTGGATCCATTACTTGAGCACTATATGCCTAGCTTAATGGCTTTAAGAAAGCGCTGCCAGGGAGACAACCCGGAAGTTTTAGAGAGTCATTTAATTCTGTTGAGTGCTTTTATATAGTTTAAAAACAACAAAAATAAAGAGGGGAACCCAAAACTTTTTCAAAAAGGAAAGCGAAAGTGAGAAAGACAAGCATTGTTGAAGTGGGAGCTAGTCTTGAACTTTGTTCATGCTCACGGAAACTTTGTGAATCTTGATTACAGAAACTTTTCAATAAAAATAATTATCCCCTTGTACAATTCCATTGTATTATAAAAATAATGTGCCAAGGTTTGCCTTTAGGATGTTTACATTTGCTTGATGGTTTGTACGGTGCAGGACAGAAACTTTGGCTGTAGTGCGTGATTTTACATTTTTATGGAACGTCAAATGGTTCTGATTATTTTTGCAATGTCTTCCTATAAAAATTGTTTATTTTTCCTAATTTTGGTAGAATTTTTCAAGTATCATAAGTATGGTGAATGTTCAGATTATTACAGACTGTTCTGTTTTAGACAGATTCTGTTTTTGATGCATAGTTTGCTTGTTTTGATGAAACTATCGATTCATATCAGTGGATTAAGCCATGAAAAAGTTATATTACAGTATACACAATGCAAAAACAAAATATGAATTGGTTTGCAACAATACTTAGAGTAGTGATTTGCTTCATTATACTAACGGATCCTACCGAGTTTTCCGTTGAAGTTTTGTGTGGATGAAGTGTTCGATGATCGAGAAGGTCTTGATGTGAGAAGAAGGAAGAGAGGCAAGAGCTCAAGCTTGGGGATGCCCGAGGCACCCAAGTAAATATTCAAGGAGACTCAAGCATCTAAGCTTGGGGATGCCCCAGAAGGCATCCCCTCTTTCTTCAACAAGTATCGGTATGTTTTCAGATTCTATTCGTTCATGCGATATGTGCACACTTGGAGCGTCTTTTGCATGTAGTTTTCATTTTTATTTTATGCACCATGATGGTATGAGATAATCCTTGGTTGATTTATAGAATTCTCATTGCACTTCACTTATATATTTTGAGTATGGCTTTAGAATGCTTGATGTGCTTCGCTTATATCATTTGAAGTTTGGATTGCCTGTTTCTCTTTACATAGAAAACCGCCATTTGTAGAATGCTCTTTTGCTTCACTTATATTTGTTATAGCATGGGCATATCTTTTATAGAAAGAATTAAACTCTCTTGCTTCACTTATATCTATTTAGAGAGATGACAGGAACTGGTCATTCACATGGTTAGTCATAAATCCTACATAAAACTTGTAGATCACTGAATATGATATGTTTGATTCCTTGCAATAGTTTTGCAATATAAAGATGGTGATATTAGAGTCATGCTAGTGGGTAGTTGTGGATTGTAGAAATACTTGTGTTGAGGTTTGTGATTCCCGTAGCATGCACATATGGTGAACCGTTATGTGATGAAGTCGGAGCATGATTTATTTATTGATTGTCTTCCTTATGAGTGGCGGTCGGGGACGAGCGATGGTCTTTTCCTACCAATCTATCCCCCTAGGAGCATGCCTGTAGTACTTTGTTTCGATGACTAATAGATTTTTGCAACAAGTATGTGAGTTCTTTATGACTAATGTTGAGTCCATGGATTATACGCACTCTCACCCTTCCATCATTGCTAGCCTCTCTAGTACCGTGCAATTTTCGCCGGTACCATAAACCCACCATATACCTTCCTCAAAACAGCCACCATACCTACCTATCATGGCATTTTTGTAGCCATTCCGAGATATATTGCCATGCAACTTCCATCATCATCATATACATGACTTGAGCATCATTGTCATATTGCTTTGCATGATCGTAAGATAGCTAGCATGATGTTTTCATGGCTTGTCCGTTTTTTGATGTCATTGCTACGCTAGATCATTGCACATCCCGGTACACCGCCGGAGGCATTCATATAGAGTCATATCTTTGTTCTAGTATTGAGTTGTAATATCGAGTTGTAAGTAAATAAAAGTGTGATGATCAACATTATTAGAGCATTGCCCCAGTGAGGAAAGGATGATGGAGAGTATGATTTCCCCACAAGTCGGGATGAGACTCCGGACTTTAAAAATAAATAAAAGAGGCCAAAGAAGCCCAAATAAAAAAAGAGGCCAAAGAAGCCCACCAAAAAATAAAAATAAAAATAAAGCAAAAAAAGAGAGAAGGGGAAATGTTACTATCCTTTTTCCACACTTGTGCTTCAAAGTAGCACCATGTTCTTCATATAGAGAGTCTCTTGAGTTATCACTTTCATATACTAGTGAGAATTTTCATTATAGAACTTGGCTTGTATATTTCGATGATGGGCTTCCTCAAATGCCCGAGGTCTTCATGAGCAAGCAAGTTGGATGCACACCCACTTAGTTTCAGTTGGAGCTTTCATACACTTATAGCTCTAGTGCATCCGTTGCATGGCAATCCCTACTCACTCACATTTGATATCTATTGATGGGCATCTCCATAGCCCGTTGATACGCCTAGTTGATGTGAGACTATCTTCTCCTTTTTGTCTTCTCCACCATCATATTCTATTCCACCTATAGTGCTATGTCCATGGCTCACACTCATGTATTGCGTGAAAGTTGAAAAGGTTTGAGAACGTCAAAAGTATGAAACAATTGCTTGGCTTGTCATCAGGGTTGTGCATGATGTGAATATTTTGTGTGGTGAAGATGGAGCATAGCCAGACTATATGATTTTGTAGGGATATTCTTTGGCCATGTTATTTCGAAAAGACATGATTGCTTTATTAGTGGGCTTCAAGTATTATTATTTTTATGTCAAATGATAGACTATTGCTTTGAATCACTCGTATCTTAATATTCATGCCATGATTAGATATGTGATCAAGATTATGCTAGGTAGCATTCCACATCAAAAATTATCTTTTTTATCATTTACCTACTCGAGGACGAGAAAGAATTAAGCTTGGGGATGCTGATATGTCTCCTTCGTATCTATAATTTTTTATTGTTCCATGCCAATATCCTACAACTTTCATATACTTTTGGCAACTTTTTATACTATTTTTGGGACTAACATATTGATCCAGTGCCCAGTGCCAGTTCCTATTTGTTGCATGTTTTTTGTTTTGCAGAATATCCATATCAAACGGAGTCCAAACGGGATAAAAATTGACGGAGATTTTTTTGGAATATATATGATTTTTGGGAAGAAAAATCCACGCGAGACGGTGCCCGAGGTGGCCACGAGGC
>NC_041384.1:667442295-667458626 GCF_002162155.2 Triticum dicoccoides
CTCTGACCCTCGTGGGCCACCCGTAAGGCGGTTTATGCCCTTCTTTCGCCGCAAGAAAGCTAATATCTGGATAGAGATCGTGTTAAAACTTCAGCCCAATCGGAGTTACGGATCTCCGGGAATATAAGAAACGGTGAAAGGGAAGAATCTGAGAACGCAGAAACAGAGAGAGATAGATCCAATCTCGGAGGGGCTCTCGCCCCTCCCACGCCATGGAGACCGTGGACCAGAGGGGAAACCCTTCTCCCATCTAGGGAGGAGGTCAAGGAAGAAGAAGAAGGCGGGGGGCTCTCTCCCCCTCGCTTCCGGTGGCACCGGAGTGCCACCGGGGGCCATCATCATCACCGCGATCTACACCAACACCTCCGCCATCTTCACCAACATCTCCATCACCTTCCCCCCTCTATCTACAGCGTACCACTCTCCCGCAACCCGTTGTACCCTCTACTTGAACATGGTGCTTTATGCTTCATATTATTATCCAATGATGTGTTGCCATCCTATGATGTCTGAGTAGATTTTCGTTGTCCTATCGGTGGTTGATGAATTGCTATGATTGATTTAATTTGCTTGTGGTTATGTTGCTGTCCTTTGGTGCCCATCATATGATTTCACGCGTGGATCACACCATAGGGTTAGTTGTATGTTGATAGGACTATGTATTGGAGGGCAAGAGTGACAGAAGCTTCAACCTAGCATAGAAATTGATGCATACGGGATTGAAGGGGGACCAATATACCTTAATGCTATGGTTGGGTTTTACCTTAATGAACATTAGTAGTTGCGGATGCTTGCTAATAGTTCCAATCATAAGTGCATAGAATTCCAAGTCAGGGATGACATGCTAGCAGTGGCCTCTCCCACATAATAGTTGCTATCGGTCTAGTAAAGTAGTCAATTGCTTAGGGGCAATTTCGCAACTCCTACCACCACTTTTCCACACTCGCTATATTTACTTTATTGTTTCTTTATCTAAACAGCCCCTACTTTTTATTTGCGTACTCTTTATTATCTTGCAAACCTATCCAACAACACCTACAAAGTACTTCTAGTTTCATACTTGTTCTAGGTAAAGTGAACGTCAAGCATGCGTAGAGTTGTATCGGTGGTCGATAGAACTTGAGGGAATATCTGTTCTACCTTTAGCTCCTCGTTGGGTTCGACACTCTTACTTATCGAAAACAGTTGCGATCCCCTATACTTGTGGGTTATCATGCCTAGTCATGAAATATCTAAAATACTCGAGACACACGATTAGTCCGCAAATACATTGTCATCAATCACCAAAACACCTTAGGGATAAATATGCCCTTACAATTCCATTATTGTATCAACATTTAAATTTAGACTTGTTCAAAACATGTCTGAGATTGATCTTTTTTCAAGATTTACATATTCTGAACCCAGATCAGCAAAAGAATTTTAAATCGGATCATTGGTTCAAAAGTTACAAGTGTTACAAAGTGTAGAATAAAACTAAAAGCATGAGTGAATGGACTGTGGGGTGAGAGAATAAAATATGTTGAGTGCAATAAAGTCTTGCTCCTAAATAGTGGGTGGGCCCCAACAATAAGGAGAAATCACATATGATAAAGAAAATGAGCAGAGTACTTCGTATGTGACCTGTACGTGAACGCATGGCGCAATGCAATTGGCTACCAGGACACTGGTTGAAACCGATTCCGCTAGAAAATCCTCTCTCTTGTAATAACATCTTATATTATGGGACGAAGGGGGTAGCAGTCAATGTTTTTCAGGGTCCAGTGCTTGATTGACTTTAGTTTAGTTTCATCAAATATTAGTACACGATATTAAGGGTCCAAAGATAGTAGCAACTTATTTGAGCAAGCATGCAAGCATATTCAAATCATGGGTATTAGAAATTCTACTCTTCCTGATATTTGAGAAAGGGCATTGTGATATTGAACAACCCCACTACCAATGTGTCTGTTATTTTCCAACTCAAATCTACTATTACTAATTTCGGTACTATGTGTCGCATATTTGACATACACTATGCTCATAGTCTCACAACATTCTCATCTACTTTTTGCAAAAGTTGTGTTACTTATGTGCATAGTGCTAGACTAATGTTGTTATGCTGCACTTGATAAAACGCTTAATAGGAAGAGATATTCCCATGAAATTTTGATCTAAATCTGCACATGATATTCCTATTAGATCCTAGAGTTCTTTAATCCTTGAAGCCGAAGTATGGGTTGGAGAGAGAAAATTGTTCCAAGAAGAGCAAGCTCCAACACAATAGCTCAGCTCTTTCAAAATCTAGTGAGGAGCTACTTAGTGATGAGATCACCCTTGGTTTGAAGAGAACACTGAAATTGTTGGACGTCATGAGTCCATCTAAGAAGATCAAACAAGTAGACTACAAACAAAGTCCACAACGTCTTAATGAATCATTCATATTTGTAAATTAAATACATCAAATCCCAAAATATGAACTCTTCCTTGTCGATTGTTCTTGCATTGGGTCATCAACCAATGGAGCAGAAACATTGTCACCAGAAGATTATTTAGCCTACTTTTCAGAAATTGCCTATTATACTACGATTGCATTGTTGTATTGTCAATTAATGCAATTATGCTTTTGTATTTGGTATTGTCGGTCAATACAATTATGGTTTTGTATTACGTGACCGATATGGAGAGTTCGGTCTTGGCTGAGTTCAGTAGTGCAAAAAAGAAGATGCGGGATTTTGTTGCTTCTTATGAAACTACATCTCAAAAGATCAGTAAGATGGGCAAGGGTGTATCCTTTCTTACGAAGGTGCAAGTGGTGTTGCTGTTCTGTTGCTTTGTAGTAACAAATATACTGCTGGATGGAAGAGTCGTTTTGCTTTACTAAGGTATGGATGGATAATGAGAATTTTTTTCTCCTTGTTAGGACCGAGAGTATGTCGACCAGAGGAGGGGTGAATGAGATATTCGAAATTTCTTCGAAATTTCAAACCAAAACCAATCACAACTGCGGAATAAAAGATATTGACAGAGCACCAAGTGAAACAGATTGAAGACACAACTGAAAAATAGTACACCGAGAAAGACTAAGCAAATCTTTCAAGGAAAAATAGCATGGTCTTCTGGGTATACTAGCATAAGACTTCCGCTATGACAATGGTAGCACATAATGAAATCAAGATGAACAACATGGATGACCAGAGAACAACAAAGGACAGAAGATCTACACTACTGATTTGGCAAGGAGATATAAAGCTGAACTAGACAGGCGACTAACAAGCTAGTAGCGCGAGGAGGTAAGAGTGAACGAACATACACACACAGCAGTGGCAACCAACAGAGATACGCAAGGAATAAAATATAGATATAGAAACTTGACCAGGGAAATCAATCGGTACATAGAGTAATGAAGATAAACTATTGAAAGTATCGCAATAGAGTAGAATGAACCAGTGATGCTCGATGGCGACAGATGATTTGGTAGACCAGTTCACTCTTCTGAAAAAGAGCTACGTCTTGTTTGAGGGACTTGTGGTTGAACACAAGAGCAAACCTCTCTCCGTCCTATTCTCCTTCAAACGAAAGCTGATCAAACTTCGGTTGAGTTCACTCAGGGTAGATACTTGTCGGCAATCTCCAAACTTTCGGCAGACTTCTTCGCGAACCACAATTACTATTGGTTGCTGAAGTCTTTGCTTGGTGAATGTAATTACTCTTCAACACTCAAGCTGACACCTATCCGTCCACAGAGTGTGCACCTCTCAAGAGTAACTGGTACAAGTACTCTAACTCAGATCTATTGTGATGCTCAACCGCTGTCTAAGTTTCGGTTCTTGATTTTCTCTCGAGAGGGGTGCTCAATCAATCTTCTCAGAAACTCAAGCGAAGCACCCAATGAAAAACGTTGGAGGGGGTGGCTATTTATAACCGCAGCCTTCTCAGATTTGGATGGGAAATGACCATTTAGTACACAAAGCCCAACCAATGGCCAAGTGACACATTTCCAACGGTCGAAATTTTGAGCATGGCGGTAACATTGCTTGCAAAACAAGTAATGCTAACTCCTCGGTTCAAATGATATCTCTTGCAGCACAGAAGAACATCGTCTCTGGCTGACAAGTAATCATTCAGAGCTCAAAGAGATCCAATTTCTCTCGGTCTTCCATAGATTACGGCTAAGCATCACAACGGACCTAAGCATCGAGAACCTATACCCCTCATAATAGTACGGTAGTCCTATGACTCAAAGAATAGAAAGAAGAAGAACGGAACAAAATTCTACGCCTTCGCTTCGCCTTCAATCTTCTAGACTGCAGTCATTCTTCTTCGAACACGCCGAGTGAAAATTGCTTTGCATCGGCAATAATTTAAAGAGGTCAATTCCTTCACACAGTCATCGTGGTACTATATTTTCTTGAAATGTATCTCTTCCTTCTCTGTGACGCAGATGCTCTTCGATGAAGTTCTTCGAACTTCAAGGCGGAATGTAGCATTCTTCTTAGAACTACATGGACTATTTTTCTCTGTGTGCACTAGCAAACAAATCAGTCCATGACTATTTCTGGCAATAATCTCCAAAATACAAGGCGGCAAGATATTGCACCAGCACTGCTACTTTTTTAATTGCCATTACATCTTAATTAAGAAGGTTCTCGTCTGCAAGAAGATTTTGGGTTGATATACTAATTAGATTTTTTCTTTAGCCATAATAAGTTGTTTTGTATTTATGTGATGTCTCAACTCTTGTGTAGCATTTGTTGGAATTTTTATATCACTATCTTATAGTGTCATACAGGCTTTGGTGGGAGATTTAGTATAACACTGGTTAAGGAAATTATAGCAAGAGAACTGAATATTCCAGTGTTTTATCAAAGTATCTTAGTAGTGATATCATCCAAGTCTATTTAGTTTCAAATGATTTGTATGTTTTTTAAATTATCTAAATATTTTGTGGATTCTAGTATGAATGGAGCTACGATTCCAAACAAACTATGACTATGTTCTGAAGTTGTATTTGATCACATATTGAGCCCTTATTCATCTATATTTTCCACTAATTCTTCTATAATTGTTTGTTCTATTTTGCACAGATTCGCAGCTGTGATTCTCATGTTAGTCCTCTATCAAAAGCAAGGTGTCAAGACCAGAGACTGTTTAGATGTTCTACGACTCTTTTTCATTATTAGCTTGTGGCATGGCAAAAAATTGGTGCTCTTGGCATTTTAATATAAACATGTAACGAGTGGCTCGTGGCTTTAAAAGCAAGAGCAGGCGGTTGGATGACTAAACAACTCTAAAAACATGCTAATTGCATATTTGTTGAAGTGATTTTCCCATTTCTTATTTTATGGTTGTTTTTCCTGTTGTTTTTAAATAACCCTATCGTCCTTTTTAAGTTGTCGGGATCACAAATATTTCTTCATGAAATTGCTTTCATTTAGGGAAACGTTTTACGTCGGTGCGCCGGCCGAACGCTGGGCCGTTCGCACCGCTCGATCGCTCGCGCAACCCTCGCTACTAAGCCACCAGCGTGTCGCTTGACCGTTCAACCACTCAACCACTCAACCTTATCCTTTCCCATCGTTGTCGACCGCTCAACCTCTTCCCTTCCACGAGACACCTCCCTTTCTCCTCCTCTTCCATCTCTCCATCCCGGCGGTGTGACTCCTCCGCTGATCCTTCCCCCTCCTTTCCACTCATCAGGCGAGCCCAAGGCAGCAGATCCGCCTACTGGTGACAAAATCCGGCAAAGGAAGATGCTGCAACGACGCCCCGGCGAGCTGCAATGACGTCCTGGTCCGCGCGCCGCGAGATGCTGCAATGGCGCCACGGCGAGCTGGAATCGATGACTTCCTACACCGCGCCCCCGTGTGGCGTGCTGCAACCGGCCGCAGAGGAGCTGCAACCACCGATACGGCATGCTGCCACCCGAGACGAGGAGTCCCACGATGCTGGAACCAGCGATCCATTTTGCTGGAAGCAGCAAAAAAGTTTGTTGGAACCGGCCTTCTTCCCTAGCTTGTAATGGGGCTCAGCGAGCTAGGTGCTACAACCGTGATCCTGTTTTGCTGAAACCCCATGATTTTTTTGCTGGAAACAAATTCTCTTCCAGAGTTGCGGCAGTGAGGCGAATTTTTGCTGCATTTGTTGTTTGTAGGATTTTTGCTGGAACCATATTAATTTGTTGCTGGAAATGGTTGTGTTTTTTGCTACAGTCGATTTTGACAGAGATTTGTTGTTTGTGAGATTTTTTGCTGGAGCCAGTGTTACAACCGACTATGAGATATGCTGGAACCATAGCAATTTTTTGCTGGAACCATAGGTCGCCGGTGGTCGCTTCCCACAAAATTGCTGGAACCGACTGTGAATTTTGTTGGGACTGCATCAATTTTTTGCCGGAACCATGGTCGCTATAGAAGATGCAGGGTGGATGTTTTGGACCTCCAGCGGGCAGCGGCGGCACGGGAGGAGGTGCTGGGGCGTGCTGGAGTGGGGTAGTGATTCAGTGATACGAGCGTGATCAAACGGTTCGGTGGGGCTCCGTATTAGGCAGATCGAACGGCCCAGGCGGGACCGGCCGAAATTTTCGGCCGGCGCACCGGCGCCTATCAGTCGCCTTTCATTTATGCCTGGTTTAGAACTCTTTATTTGTCTTCAGTTTTTTCAACCATATTATTAGATTATCAAACACATCATCTGATTGATTTTCTCATCCGCAAAAAAAAAATCCCATAGGTATTCTTTTTATATTTAATTTCTATTGTTTTACGGAATTAATTTTAGCACTATAAACTCCTCATGTTTTCTCTTGGGTAGGTGGACATTTATTTTGATAAACATTAACACGTTTTTTGCGATACATGAACATTTTGTGTGTATTTTGATACCAGATAATGGTTTGTACAAACATTTTTGGTGATTTATAAAAAAATTGTAACAAATCTAGTAATTGAAATGGATAAATAGGAAAAACAATTATGCGGTTTTCCTTTCTTATAAACGTCAAGCTTAAAAGTGTCGTTTTATTTCATTTATAAATTAGCTATTTTTAAAAATATATGCATTTCATTTTTTGCATGGGAAAACTTCTTTTTCTGCATTTAACAAGAAAAAATACTTCCAGAAAAATCACGCAAACTCGTTTTTTCTAAATCTGGCATCAAATTCTCCATACACAAACAACCACACAGTAATCTTAGATTCATCATGCTAAAAAGAAACCCTAATATTCATCACCCGGCCCGATTAACGAGTAAAGCCTCATCCTGAAGTCGTCCTCGTTTTCCTCGAGGTGAAACGTGTATTCCTCGATCTCCGCGGCCATTTTCTTGCTGCAGGGGCACGGGTGGAGTTTGTAGACTCTGGCGAAGCGCTTCTTCCACTCGTTGTCCGGGTCGTAGCTGTGCAGTTTGCCCGCCCGCCGGTACTCCACCACCTCCTCCTCCTCCATGTCGATGTAGTGCGCGGCTTCCGCGTTCGCCGCCTTGCCGAACGCTACCAGCGCCCGCAGCCGGACCAACTTCTGCACGTTTGTCTCCGGCGGCATCGCCTTGCGCTGCTGCTCTTTTCCGTCACCCGCACAAGCGACGGCGGTCCTTTTAGCTGCGTTCGAGCGGGCTCCTTTCCCCATGATTGCCTCTGAAGGATTTTCTCTACAGGATTTCAGGAAGCGTTCTCTACTCCTCAGGAGAGAGGCCGCGTACGTATATATTGATCGAGGGTGAATAGCTCCCATGCGACGTCGTTGGTGTGAACTGTCTCTCATGCGACGTTGTTGGCTGTAATAGCTTGCATGCGACATCTTCGTTGGAAAAAATAGCTCCCATGCGACACACCATTTACGCGGCTAGTTGGCTATCCGTTAGGCTGAGATTTGGTTAGGACACTGGGGGTTATGTGCTCTGACTGGTGGGGTCCACCTATGGCCACGTAGTCAAGAGTCAACCGTCCACGACTCGACTGGTGACTGTGTGACCATGCTCGACTCGCCCGTGCTGGACTGGGCGAGCGGCGCCGCCGTAAGCATCTTCTCCGGCAGTGGTTTCTTCTCCGCGGTGGTGGAGCACATTTCTCGGCAGCGGTAGAGCTATTGCGAGGTGAGCCCGAAACCCTAGTCCCACTCCCCAGAATTTTGGGGGATCTGTGGCCTCATGCTGCCCTCTGTTTCTTGGCGATTTAGAATCGGGCTCCATTGGATCCGGGGGTTGTTTCTTCTCCGCGGCCCGGTGGTGGAGCGCCTATCCCTGCAGCGGCTATTGCGAGTGAGTATTTTCCAAACACTACTCCCATTCCACTGAATTTTGAATAAATCTGTGGCCTCATGCTGCCCCTGTTGCTTGATTGGATAGGAGATGGAGCGAGGGCTAGATGAGATTGAGCGAGGAGACGGGCTGCCCCGAGGAGACAGTGCTTCAAATCGGTAATGCCACCCTCTTTTCTTGGTGATTTAGAATCGAACTCGATTTGGTAGTGACTGCCGCCGCTGCCTGCCATTGACAAAACAGGGGAGGTTCAGGTTCTGCCACCACATTCGCAATTATAGTGGAATTTTTTCCCTGTAAAGCCAAGCTTAGTGATGGCAGTGTCCAAGACATTGATAGAGATACCACCATGAGGTTGGATGTCGATTTTGCAGATGTTGATCCCCAGGAATTGGAGATCATGAAGGAGAAGGCCGTGGGCAATTTGGTGGAGAGAATTGGGGAGAGTATTGTTTGGGGTCCAGAACAAGAGGTATCTCTGCAACGTTTCGATAACTATAATGGTGAATATGTGAGAATTGAAGATGGAGAATCCATGGTTGCTGAAATTGATCAGCAAGGAGGATGGGCTAGCAAACAAGTAACATTTTATGCAGAGCTAATTGATCTGCAAACTCATTCCAGAGTTGGTTATGTGCCATCAAAGATGGCTGCACAGATGGAAGATGATGAGTGGGTTTCACAAAAGAAGATGTTGGCATTGTTGACTGAACCGACTATAGTAGCTGAAGATACTGAGATTGATGCAGATGGAGAGGAGGGAACCCATGGTGCTAGGAAGATTGTTGTTGACTGGAATGTAGTAGAGTTGAATGAAAAAACAGATTTGGTCATTACACCAATATCTGACATTGATATGGCCGAAATGTTTGGCATTCAAGTTGATGACAAAGATAAGGAGAAGGATGATAGTTCTTTGCCAGCTGAAGGTAACACAGGCCCTAGAAATGCAAATGAGGATGAAGAACACCTGATGAGAGAGGCTGCAGATGATGTGGATGATGCAGATGATAATGAGCTGGTTTGTTTGTATGACAAAGAGAACCCAGTTATTGAGGTGGGAAAGTTGTGGCCAAGCATGAAGGAGTTTAGGATGTCTTTCAGGACCTATGCAGTGAAAAAAGAGTTTGATGCCAAGACTATGTGGACTGATCGAAAGAAATTTTATGCTCGGTGCAAAGGTTATGATGGTGGTGGCAATCCTTGCAAATGGTACTTGTCTGCCAGACTACAACCTGATGGAAGGACAGTAAGGGTAAATCAAATACCACACCAGCATACATGTATGACCACTTCACAGAGAGTTTCAAAGATGACATCACAGCTTTGGGTTACAGAGAAGATTACTCCTATTTTAGCCAAGACTCCAAACACTACTGCAAAGAGGCTTAAAGTTGACTTGGAGAAGTTGTACCCCATCCAGCTGCAATATACCACAGTGTGGAAAGCAAAACAAAGGGCCATGAAATCATTGTATGGTGACTGGGCAAATACATTTAGGATGTTGTATAGTTTTAAAGCAGAGGTGGAGAAGAGGTCACCTGGGAGTGTGGTGGAGATAGATACAGAGGTAACAGAGGATGGCAAGGTTTTATTCAGCAAGTTTTTTATGTGTTTGAAGCCTTGCATAGATGGATTCAAAGCAGGTTGTCGTCCATATTTGAGCATAGACTCATCTTTTTTGACTGGAAAGTGGAATGGTCAGTTGGCTGCATGCAATGCTCTAGATGGACACAACTGGATGTTCCCAATTGCAATAGGAATATTTCAATCAGAGACAGAGGCATCATGGATATGGTTCATGATGCAACTGAAAAGATGCATAGGGCCAGTTTCTCCTTTGGCCATCCACACAGATGCATGTAAAGGGTTGGAAAATGCAGTAAAAAATGTTTTCCCCCATGCTGAGCAGAGGGAGTGCTTTGGACATATGTGGATGAATCTGATAAAAAAAATTTAGAGGAGATGAATTTGGGCGCATGTGGCCAGCAGCAAGATCCTACACCAGACAGACACATTCCTATCACCTTGGTAAGATATTGGCATCATGTAGTGATAATGAATTTGCTTCATGGTTGAACACCCACCATTCTCTGTTGTGGTATAGATCAGGTTTTAATACTGCCATAAAATGTGATCATATCAATAACAACTTGGCAGAAAGTTTTAACAACAAAGTGAAGCATTTGAAAGACTTGCCTGTGCATGACATGGTGGACCAAATAAGGATCATGATCATGCGTTTGTGGGAATTGAGAGGAAAAATCGCTAATATTTTGGAAGGGGACAAGCTTCCAGCAGTGGTACAACAGGTGGTCAACAGGAGTAGAAATCTTTCACATCTATCTGTTGAGAAATCTTCCTTGTGGGGTGCTGAAGTTAGAGATACAAAGAGTGGCAAGAGGCATGTGGTAAATACTGAGTTGCATGAGTGCACTTGCCAAGAGTGGCAACACACTGGAAAACCATGTGAGCATTCCATACTTTTTTTGGCATCTAAACCCAGGTTAAATATGCACCCATATTTGCATGAGTATTATTCAGTACAAAAATTCAAAGCTGCATATGCAAGTCCAATTCCTGCACTGACTGACCAATTCAGTGGCCTGAGGTGGAAATAGAATTTACCTTGTGTCCCCCTGTCACTAGAAGAAAGGCTGGGAGGCCTAAACAGAGCAGATTCAAAGCTTGGTTTGAGAAAGGTGGTTGTAGTAAGAAGGGGAAAAAGGAAAAGGAAAAGAATGATAAGCCCAAAAGGGCTCAAAAAGGTAACAAAAATAGGTGCAAGTTGTGTGAGGTACTTGGGCACAGAATTGGTTCATCCAAGTGCATCTACACTCCTCAGAGGCCAAAGTATGTTTATGTTACTGTTTTTGCAAGTTTTTGATTTTGCTACTTGTTCTAGTATCTAACCAAGTCAAATGCTTTATTTTTTAGGAGGAAGCGTGCAGAAAAAGCCCCACCTCTTGTTGTTGAACAATGCTGGCCAGTGAAAAAAGCAAGACTCAGTGGCTATAGAAGTAAGAGCACTAAGCAGATAATGTTTGGTGACAAAGATATGGAGCTAACTGAAACTGTTACTGCTGAACATGAGCTAAGTGTTTGTGTTTTGGACGATGTGATGCATACTGAATCTGTTTTGCAGACGCTAGGGCAATCTGAAACTGTTGCAGATGAAGCAACTGTTGTGCTGCCATTCGAATCTGCTTTGACAACTGTGTTGCCATGTTTGGAGGTTGTGCTGCCAAGTGTTGAGTTGCAAACTGAAGTAGTTGAACAATGTGTGCCATCTACTCAATCTGCAGAAGTGCAAACTGAAGAAGTGGGACATGGTCAGGTGCAAAAGTTGAGGGGGCCTAGTGGAGTTTGCAAGGGGCCAAAAATCAAGAGCATCAGCATCAACAAACTATGTGCCGTGGAACCAAACGGTGGAAAAAAGCAGAAGAAATCGAGTGGTAGAAAGAAGCAAAAGAAATAGAGTCGAAATCATTCAAATTTGATGTGAAAACTTAAGTTTGTTGTCATTTGATGTGAAAACTTATGTTCTTTCATGTGATAACTTATGTGCTATGATGTTGATTTGACTTGAAATAAAATTCAAATTTGAACCGATATTCAAATTTGAACCTATCTCCAATATTTTTTGAGTTCATTTATTTGTTCTGTGATGTTGCATCGTTTTATGTACTACTATGCACTTTAGTTCATAAATCCAACCCTTTTTATGAATTCCAACTCATAGTCACGGACAATGTTGTCCAAACAGGCTCCAAAGTAAGGGAAAACGGCCCCATTTCTAAGCAAGTTTTTTCGACCTTCTCAAAATCACCCAAAAAAGATTTTCTTAGCTTATATTATACCTATATAGGATCAATACGAAGTCTCACCTTTTTTTGAATAAGTATTCATATTATTTAATTTATTTTTGAAAAAACACCCTTTAATACAAAGTTAGGAATAAAACAAGTTTAAAAATTTTAAATGCAAAAATAACTTCAGATCCTCCTTAGTCACTCTAAAATGAAGCTAAGGTGATGTTTTTGATTTTTTTTTGCATTTTCAAAACCTCAAACCCTCTTCTCACTCCTGTGAACTCCATGCAACCTCAGTCGAGATAGTCCAATTTGTGAAGGTTTTTTCAAGCAAAGATCATTAGATCAAGTTTATCATTTTATATCATAACTATGTAACATAAAAAGGCTATATGCGCAGGTTTTTCATTTTTTAGATTTTTTTTGAATTAGTTATACACATTTGAATGTTCGGTCAAACCTTTCAAAACCCCGTTGACTGCCTCCAAACCCCATGTAACCCTAACGCCAAACGTCCACCGTCGATCTAACCCTAACGCCAAACTGCGGCCGTCGGATAGGCCTTCTAGAAGGATTCCGTGGGGGCGATCTGTGGGCTCCAATCTGATTGGCCACCGTTTTTTCTCTCTGACGAACAGATAACGTTGAGCGGGGGATCATCTAAGTGACCGTTGGACCGAGCGGATCGGGCCCGGCAGAGCCTGGCGTGCGTGCGCACGGCCGTCGAGAGGGGGATGGGCTGCATGCGAGAGGGTCAATGACATGTGGGCCATCCCTGTCCCATGCATGCCATGCAACGTCGCAGCCTAGCTATTCTTTGCTCGTGAACACCTAGCCCGCCATTGCATGCACGCATCGACGCAGTAAAGCACGGCAGGGGCGCAGCGTATAGGTACGTCGCATCTAAGCTATTTTAAAAAATGCATGTTTGAACGAGACGGACGCGTCGGTGGTGCAGATGTGGCGCAGCTCCTTTTTTAGTGTCACGCGCGGATGAACAGGCCTGTCATCGCCGATGCAAGTGCACGAAACGATGCAACTCGCCTGTGCTGCCCGTGCCTCTTTGGATGCTCTGGCCGCCGTTTTTTAATTAATGCCCGCAATTACTTATGCCAGTGCGAACGGAGAAGAGAAAACGATCCAGAAGGCACCGTGTACACATTGACCACAGCTGCAACGCGGCTATAAAAGGGCACCATTTCCTCATCCTCTCACACTCATCTCTCAAGCCTCCTCCCCTTCTTCTTTTCGAGCCAAATCCACCACTCGAGCCACCATGCAGTTCAACGGCCCTACCTACCGTCGCCCTCGCACCGTGCCGGAGAGGCAGTACCCGGCCGGAGTCGTCGTCGAGAATAGCCTGAGGGTGTGGGCCATCTCTAGGTGGAGGGTCCCTAGAGAGTTGGCTCGCTTCTTCCTCCAAGCCGGCTACCGCCACCTCCCTCCGGGCACTCCGCCCATGTTCCACCTCCACGAGCAGTACGATGGCAACGCCAATGGCCTCGTCATCGGCCTCCACGTCACCTTCACCAACCCCTACGACGCTCACCACCTCCTCGGCCAGGTGTTCTGGTGTGGATGCGAGTTTATCGCGTTCACGACCTACAACATCTTCACCAACTTCCACCACATCTTCCCTCACCCCAACGGCATGCACAGCCTCCCCTACCAGATGCCGGAGAACGACGAGTGAGGGGCCCAAGGAGGAGGGGCCAAGGAGTGGCAAGGAGGAGGGGCCAAGGAGTGGCAAGGAGGAGGGGCCAAGGAGTTGTTCAAGTGCGAGTCTTCTATCTATCTAGTTTGTGTTTGTGTTGGTTCGGGTGTGTGTGCCCGTGTCTTCTATATATCTAGTTTTAATTATTTTACTTTCATGTTTTATGAACTATATGTAGTGGGGGGATGCCCCTCTATATGTTCTATCTATCTATGCTACTAGGGTACCCGATGCCCCTCTATCTATCTATATGTTTTTTCGGTCCTAAAGTTTCTCCATTGCATTTTATTTATGTGGCCATGTGTACTAAAAAATGCACTAAAACATGATCCAATCATAGAAGTTGTTGTTAGCAAGTGTCTAGTTAATTATCTTCCTTTTATGTTTTATGCACTATATGCAATAAAAATGGCGCTTCGTTGAAATAAACTAGAACCAAACAAATGCAACTTTTTTGGTTCACAAAGACTACAAGTTAGACTGCTAACTAGAACCAACCTTTTGTTTTAGCCGAAACAACACGGGACCCTACAATCGGACTCGATAGCTTATGCATAAAAATAGCTCAAATAATTATCAGATGAGTTATCTAAAAAAAGGTGAAGGCAGGAAACTTAAAATTTGTAAAATAACCTAAAGCCGAAAAGATATATTGATGTCAATGACCGTGTGCACTTTTTTTTGCACTAGCTACACTTCTTTTATCAACGGGCCTGGGTATGTTCTATTCGGCCCGGGCCCTGCGTAACTTCTATATGGGCCTGGCCTTTTCGGGCAACTGTGGGACGATTTTTTTTTCTTTTTCTCCCTCTACCACTGAAACTGAAACTGATGACTAACTGAAGAACTGAAAAAACAAAACAGAGTGAAGAAGATATGCCGAATTCATACAGTGCAACACTTTTATTCAAATGTACATATCATTATGATTACAAATGATGCCCAATCTATTCACTTACGACTAATTATCATCACATAAACAAATGCGAGACCAATTACACAAACATAAAAAAGTGCGGCCATCAGCCCCATCAAATTGCCCTGCTTCTGCAATTCGATGAGTTTCTTCATCTGCTTGTTCAGCTTCTTCAGCTCTGCCGTCACTCCTGCATCCCCCACAGTAGCACCAATGGAAGGGCGGGCGCCCCCGATGGAATTGCCAGATCCAGGGGCCCCGGATCCAGATGCGCCCGATCCAAACTTGCCCAACTTCTCCGCCTCCAACAGTAAATCGAGCTCCCCTGATGCAGCCTCCAGTTGAATCCGCTCTATGTACTCATCTAGCCACTCAAAATGGGTGCATTGCTTCAATTTCTGAAATCGGAAAGATGAACCCTAAATCCCAAATCCGATGGGGAAAAATGGGCAAATATGAAATTGGGAGACAAAAACCAAAATTGGCATATTGAGAAGTAAAATCTCACCTTTCCCTGCTCTGGTTTGCTCTCGCATTTCACGAATTCCCGCCCAAGGTTGCCATTCTTGTCGGTCGTTGTGACTAGCCGCTTCAGGGGTGCGATACGTGGGCATGCAGGGCATCTTGTCATGGGCACTGCGCCATAGCGCGGCCATGAGCGGCGGGAGGCTGAAGCGGAGCTCGACATTGCTAGGTCGCGGCCCGGAACGGCGTTGCTGCGCGTCGTCGCCGGAGAAAAAGAACAACAACGGTCGGGGAGGGGGAGGGGGGAGGATGGGCTCGGGTGCTGCACGGCTCGGGGCACGGCTCGGTGTCCTCTTGTACCAATGCTGACCTGGATAAGTTAGTGGGTCCCACGCTGTGGGTCCCGCTCACCTGACCAATGCTGAGTTGGATAAGTTAGTGGTCCCATGCTGTGGGTCCCGCTCACCTGATTCGAGTTTTAAACATGTGTCTTTGGATTATGCAGCAGTGTCGCATGGGAGCTATTTTTTTCAACGAAGATGTCGCATGAGAGCGATTACAACCAACTACGTCGAATGAGAGACAATTCACACCAACAACGTCGCATGGGAGCTATTCACCCATTGATCGAGGCCAAAGCCTGGCCGTGGCGTATACGGATTACATCAGCTTGAGAATCACGGAAAGATCAGAGATAAGGCAGGAAACGAATCGGTTTAGAACTTAGCAAACCGTGTACAATTCAGGAAGACTCGTTGGTACGCAGTGGCGAGCTGCAGCGAGCTTTATTAAGCCCTTTTTGCTTCTTTTTTTCATATATATAGTAGTAGTATATTTTTTGGGAATAAAATGTTTATGTCTTATATTCAGTTTAGAAACTAAAGCGGAAATAGTCGCATGTTGAAAAACTGTTTGCGTACATATAGAGCTATTTATATGTAAATTTTAGAAATTGCTCATTTTTAAATAATATTTAGAAAGAAAACGTTTGGAGATGGCGCGCCGGCCGAAGCTTCGCCTGGTCGCGCCGCGCCGCGTAGCTCGCTTTAGTTTTTCTCTCCATGTGATTATGTGAACATCTGGGACCACCCACCGCCTACCTCTTCATCTTATCTCTTGAAAACACACTACAGCCATTGGTTCCCCTCAAGTCTCTCTCCTCGCAATCCCAATCTCGTCAGCCATGG
>NC_041384.1:667458742-667467353 GCF_002162155.2 Triticum dicoccoides
GTGCGGCTCCTACCTTTCCTTGGCTGTGACGCTCGTCGCCTTGTCCGCCTTCGCCGGCAGCTGGACACACGCCCTCTCCATGGCCGTCGCAGTTAGGGTGCTTCGGTCGCCATGGCCAAGCTGCATCCGGCCACGGCCACGGCGGCGAGTTTGTGCTGGAACCGAGGGGCTTTGCTGGAACTGGGTTTTTTTTTTTGGGTCCACCATTTTGTTTTGCTACAACCCCTTTGTTTTTTGCTACCATCCTCATTCGTTTTTGATGAACATCTTCGTTTTTGTTGGAATTGGTGCCCCTGTCTGCTGCAACCAGCTGGTGTATGTGCTACAAGGTCGGTGCCTCGTCGGGGAAGCTACATCCAGCAGCAAGGAGTGTTGTATCCAACGCCGTTCGAACGTCGGGAGCTGCAACCGGCTACCGGGGGAGCTGTAAGAGTGGGTGGCCACTTTTTTGCTGATGCATTTTTTGCTGAACCAATTTTTTTGTTTTTGCTGGAACCGGTGTATTTTTTTGCTGGAACCAAGATAATTTTTTGCTTCTTTGGATATAGAGCTCTCAAATGCTCATGTCGTTTTTGTTGGCACCTAAGTTTGTTTTTGCTACAAGCATTTTTTAATTTTGCTTCAACCAACCACCCGACTTCGACCCGGGGTGATTTTTTTGCTGAAAGATTTCTGTTCCCTTGGCACTCGAACCCGGCGAGTTGGAGACGCAGAGATGATGCATCTAGCCACCCTGACTGCTAGCACATGCATCGTCAGAAGTTTGGTTCCAGCAAATTATTTTGCCACCACCATAATTTTTTACTGGAAACAGCTTCAAATTTTGCTTCCACCATGTTCTGTTTTTGCTAGATCTAGCTTTTGTTTTTGCTTCCACCATGACGACGGCCGGCAGAGATGAGGACAACCGGCGAGGAGGGTGGCTACAGGCGAGCGCACCGAGGCGGGCGGTACTTTCAGGCTGGGCGCATCGCTCATCCATGACAGCGCTGGGAGTTTTTTTTTAAGGAAGAAGACGCCTGGTGAAAGAAAAGGAGAGAATCGTACGGCTATGAGTTATTCGATCGGACGTTGCTAGTACCACCGGCCCAAAGTTGGGCCGGCGCACCGGCGCCTAGTAGTGGCCTGTTTAGAAAGCGTTCAAGTATTTGCATCAAGTATGTGTGATTTAAATGGGCCGAGATGAGAGCGGGGGCCGAGGACCGAGCCTGCTACAAGAAGATCACGCTGTTGGTGGGCCGGGACCCTGCCGCAGCGAGAGTCCGTATCCGACTACCAACCGCGCCGCGCCGCGGCGACACTTCCAGAAATCCCCGCAAGAATCCGCGCCAGCGCCAGCACTAGCAGCAGAGCCAAAGCAACCAGAGTGTTCGCCATTGTTCCTCTCCCTAGCCCCCGATCGTACCAGCTGCGAGCATCCAAGAAGAATCGCTGCCGATGCCTGCGCCGCCGCTCCGGACCGTGCACCTGCGCCGGTATCCCTCGCCGCCCGACGCCGCGCCAGAGTCGGCGGCCATCGTGGTCGACGGAGGCGGCGGGGTGGACCTCGCCCGGGTGGGCCGCGCGCTGGGGCTGGACCCCGCCAGCGTCCGCCTCAACGGCTACTTCGTCAGCCGCGGCCCCGGCCACGTCTCCACGGCGGTCACCTGGGGCACGCTCCTCGCCTTCTTCGCCGCGCGCGGGCTCCCCACCGGCGCCGACCCCGCCGCCCCCGTCGCCATCCGCGGCAAGCCCGCGCCTTCGCCCCCACGCCCAGGTGTGCCTCTCTTACAGTATAAACGTACTATGAAAAAAGTTCTTGCGGCGCCAGTGTTCTTTGAGCAAACCCCGACTTCTTGATTCCCGGCGCTACTGGAGATAGAGAGCAACATAGCAGTCAATGTTGTTCAGGCCTTCAGGGTCCAATGCTTGGTTGAGTTTTGGGTCAGTTTCATCAAATATTAGTACAGGATATTAAGGGTCCAAAGATGCAGTAGCAACTTATTTGAGCAAGTTGGATGCATGTTCAAATCAGGGGTATTAGAAACTCCACTCTTCCTGACATTCGAGCAAGGGCATTGGGATATTCAACTGCCCCGGTGCTAATGCGTCTGTTATTTTCCAACTCAACTCTGCTCTTCCTGGTTTCGGAACTGTTGGCATACACTATGTTCATAGGCTCACAACATTCTCATCTACTTGTTGCAAAGCTGTGTTACTTAGTACGTAGTATGTGCATCGTGCTAGAAAAATGTTGTTATGCTGCACTCGATAAAAAGCTTAATGTAAACATTTTGATCTGAATCTGTGCATGATATTCCTGTCAGATCCTGGAGTTCTTCAGTCCTCGAAGCGGAAGTCTGGGTTGGAGACAGAAAATTGTTCCAAGAAGAGCAAGCTCCAACACAGCAGCTCAGCTCTTTCAAAATCTAGCGAGGAGCTACTTAGTGATGAGATCACCCTTGGTTTGAAGAGAAGACTCAGGTTGGACGACATGACTCCATCTAAGAGGATCAAACAAGTAGACTACAACTCAGGTGAGTTATAACAGCCGAAGTTCAGTCTCTTAACTTAATCATTCATATTCGTAAATCAAATACATCATATCCGGAAATCTGAACTCTTCCTTATTTGGTTGTTCTTGCATTGGATAATCAACCAATTGAGCAGAAACACAGCAGCCAGTCAAATTCTCCTGCAGCTTCATCAACGGGCATGGAAAGCAAGCACGAGATGAGGAGATGGTCACCTCACTCCCATGCAAGAGAGTCCGATGATATGCCAAATCTGTCCTGCAGACTGAGACTTTTGTGTCACAAGTCTTGGTTACTCGAAACAACTCGCAGAGCTGAGATTATGTGAACTGACATGGCTAAGGCTTAAAGCTATGTGTAGATGTGTAGAGTGGTCTGGAGCCATAGTTTCAGATTTGTATCAAGTCCCAGTTGCAACAGTTGTAAGATTTAGTATTTCTTGTTTACATTGGTGTGTTTGTATGATGCCAGAAAATCTGCTAATGGTGGTCCAAGATGATGTAATCGGTGCAAAATGCTAATATCAATATTATCAAATCAGTAACCAGTGCATTTGCCTCCTTCCCAAAATATGTCATGTTGGTTTTGTTGAGCAAGTTCATAGAAAAAACTATCAACAGCTACAATACCAAATCAGTATCAATACATACATCATGAAAAAAATTCAGTGTATTTATTTAGTATAGTAGATATTGATATCTTTCTATAAACTTGGTCAACTTTTTAAAATGACTTGAGATGAAATTAATATTCCTAATATTTTTTGGAAGGAGTTTTTATAATCAAAACAGAAATGTACTTCTCAATTACATCAACTGCTGCATCTTTATGAGATCAGCTCAAATATTCAGTAGTACTCCCTCCGTAAAAAGGTCTTATATTATGTTACGGGGTATTTCACTAGGCAGTTATTAATAGCCGATAATTCTTATTAAATTATAATATTTGGGGTTAACAATTGTGTACATGAGTGGGAGAAGAAAAAAAAACTATATGCAAATGAGAGAAAATAAATGCCTAGTATGTTCAGCAGAACACATAATTGTGCATACTTTTGAGCTTTGCATCTAAAATAGTTGAGGATCATACACACAGGCATACAGCTAAAACAATGGCAGCATAAACATTTTAGCCGTAAGCGGTCAACAGTAGAGGAACTACATCTCTTGATATTGACAGTGAGCAAAAAGATTGCACAACTGAGGTAAGAAAAACGCCATTCCAGGAGAAAGATTAGAAGAGCATAACTTCAATAAAGGTGGTAGTCAACTGGTCTGCACTCTTTAACACTGTATTGTCTCTAAATTTACCCAAGTGAGGCAAGAAAAGCATCATTCCAGGAGAAAGATTAAACAAACATAACTACAACACAGGTGGCAGTTAACCGATCTGCACTCTTAACACTATACTGTGACCTTGCACCTTGAGAACAAAAATATATACAGCAAACTGAAGCATTGATACCTGACATCTGAGTGCAAGGTCACAAGTTCACTACAACGAAGAAGCTTGCACCGCCTGACTGCAAGCATTGATACCTTCAACTATTCTTCCTTTATGGTTCAACAATGCCATCAACTCCCATCCAAAGTTTCCTTCTCCAAAGATAAACTTCTGAGGCAAACATCAAATTCAACATATGTTACTCCTCCAGAAGTCCAAAAGGTTTATTTGAACACAAGATACTTCAGGCTTCAACTTCGTTACCAACAAAGAAGGATTTTATCTCTTCCGTAAAATGGTCCGTCCAGTCAGAGAGAGAAGCAAATGGAAGTAAGCCAGTCAAGGCTGGGATAACAAGCCCCAGCACAGCATAAAATATGCACCGGCGAAACCAGTACGGGAGCCACATACCATCCTTGCTGTGAGTTACTGATATAGGACCATGAAGAACGTGGTAAATAACAGATGGATAACAGTTTCCAAGTAAATGGATGGAACAAAGGACTTCCCACCATACAAGCCAGATATTTCCATCACCGCCTAGAGTGTTGGCACAAAACCTTCCAGCAAAGCCGCAAATAACTCCCAACAAAATGAAATTGAAAGTTATAGGCATATTTGATCCAGTCAGTGCGGAACGCTGGGATGCTAACCAAGCAATTGCCACAATCATGACTATGCCAAAGCACATACGTGTTGCTGCTATCACATGACATCTGACGAACTGCAAGCCAGAATTGAAGTTTGACACTGAATTTGGCACCCACCAAGATTTAGATCCCTGTATGAGGTGGGAAAAGAGACAGTGAGAAGCTTCTGATTAACAAAGAGACTTATCAAGAGTAATTTTGAGCGATAAGGTAGATGAACGTACCCTTGAAGCAGCTGAACAAGCTGCTGTAACATCAGTTATCCGTTGGTACGAGTGAACATAAGTTCCATAAGCAAAACACACTGACATAATTACCACTGCACTAACAAGGAAATCTATAAGAGTCCTCAGAATTTCTGCATGCCTTGTGTCCTGCATCTGAGTCTTGAATTTCTCTCCTTGGAAGGAAGCTTTCTGAAAACCCAAGGACAACTTAATCTTCTCTAACATGTGCGAGGAGGAGCTAAGAGCTAATTCAGTCTGTTTCAGCTGCAGCTTTCTCATGCTAAGACTAATCTCACGCTCCTTGAGTTCGTTTGAGCGAGCCTGCTCCTTCACAGATCTCTCAAAAGCACTGAGAATGCACTGATCAGCTTCACGAGAGGATCTGCTATGAGCACAATCAGCCAGCTGTCGATTGTCTCTGGCATAAAGAACAAGTTGACTTTCTACAGAGTTCATGAGGTCCTGCTCGATTTCTTTTGTATGATTTTGCAGATCAACAGCGCTCGAGTTTCCTACAGCCCCAGAGCCTCCATGTGTAGAAGAGTATTCAGGAGTAGGACTACTCTCATAGACAGGTGTCTCATTAATACGATGAAGCGTCCTCAGTGTGCTGCTAAATGAATTCTCAAAATTTCTCATGAAACTGTCAAACCTGTCACCATATGTCTATACAACTGATAAGTAAAAGATATACAAGGAATGTCAACAGAAAGGTGAGCTCCAACAAAAAGAGGGCCATGCTTACATTTGCCAAAGATTCCTTCACCGCTGATGTACAGATCTGCGATTTGAGACAACATTTTTAATGGTTTACAGGGCTTATTGCTAAATTATAAATCATGTACCTTGGAAAGGATGACCGGATGCAATCTTTCGCCTGAATCATTGCTCGAATTCATAACCTGTCATCAGGGAAGGTAACTCCTTATTACCCTGACCAATAAGGTAGACCATTTAACAAAATGATCATGAAACGCAAATGTGTAGTAGTACGCGGGTGAGTACAATGTATCGTTTACTAAAGAGAACAAGTGTGCAGTTGTGGGAACTGCAAACAAATGAAAAGGCGGCGAATGTAAGCAGACGTGCATAAGTTGGCATTGGAAAGATGAAGTGGAGGAAAGAAAGGCAGCACATTCAACAGTTCAATTTTAGATCATTTAGCGTTCACCACAGATATGGAAATTAGTAACAACGTCGAATCTTGGAACCAATAGCAGACGTTGCACTAAATCGACAAGCTGTGCTCAATCGGACAAGCAGCCACGGTTCGCAAACATTAAACCCCATGTTATTTCATCTACTTATAATTCTATTACCCCATGCTAGTACAAGTAAACAGTCAATTTTCCTTTATTTTTTTGCTGCAGTTTGCAGAAGGAGGTTCTCCTTCCAATAGGCACACTAAACTTTCATTCCATGAAACTACACCTTAAGGGCGCAAACATTTCTTCCGGTTTCTATGTTGACTAGGAGGTTTTACAGCATATGCATTGGTGCAGTACAATTACAAATGTGCAAACCTCAAAACCAAAAGATGGTAATACTAGGAACTTAAATTTTTTTTTGAAAGATATACTAGGAACTTATCAGCTGTGTAAAGGCAGCATATAGTTTTAAAGAAAATGCTACTCCCTCCCATCCGAATTAATTGTCAGCGTCAATTAAATCGGATCGGAGGGAGTACAAATGCTGGACTAGCGCAACCATGTATGTAATACCAAGCAAAAAAATTCGAGACTTTATTGTGTACCACCGGCCGGCAGAGCACGTACCCGCGCGAGAACTGCCGCGAACGACATCCCCAGGGGCAGCGCGAGGTCGTCCTGCGCGGCGGCGCCGCCATTATCTTCGCCTTCGCCGTCGCCGCCCCGAGAAGCCAGTGCGGCGGGCGCCGGACCGCGCCGCCGGCGCAGCGGGCGGAGCCGCACCCCCTTGCGCGGCCGGGAGGCCCGCAAGCCGGAAGAGGATGCCGACGAGGACGCAGGGGCGGGCTCGCCGGCGAGGCCGGGCCCGTCGTCCATCCCGGAGGGGAGAGGGGGTCCCGCGAAGCCGGTGGTAGTCAAATGGGGTTCCGCGATCTGGATGGAGATGGATGGGGAACGGCCGACAAGAACGAAAACGAAGCGGCGTGGGAGTAAACAGAACTACGGATGTGTGCGCGGCGGTTGGGCTGAATTAGCCGTTGGATTTTCGTTCAGAGAATGGGATTTTGCCCTATCTTTTCCAAGCCTTTTGATCATTTTTGTATATTTTTTAGCCCTTCTTTTGCATGGTATACATGATATTTTACCCTAATTTTATTTGTCGTTTGACCATTTGCCTTTTGCCCCTTTTCTAAAATTTATATCATCTCCAGAATTTAGCTGACATGAAAAAACCAAGTTACCCCTTCTATGAATTTCACCAAATTGAATTCATCTATACCGCACGCCGGCAGCGAGAAGAGTGGAGTGTTGTTCCCCAAACTATTGCATGGCACTCAGCAAAAGGAAGCAAGAAGTGTGCAGAAGGGGTGGGAGGTCTTGACGAGCGGTGCTACAGGCATGAGCTAAGGAGCGGCTTCGACCTACCTCAGTTGGGAGGGGGGCTCAAGGGCAAGCATAATTTCTACCTAACTACTTAAATGCTAATTAGCAGATAATCCCTCATTAGATAAATATCTGGAGAACCCGTACCCAGATCTCGACACAACATCATGATCTTCGAGGCAAACAGTGTTGACGAACTTGGCTGCAATTCAAGGAGGCCGATCTTCCGCCAAGCGGCGATAAATTGGGGTTTGTTGCGCTACTTCACGCCACGGTGACCCGGTGCCACCCCCATGCAACAGTGACCAGCCGTTTGTGATGCCATGGGGCCGAAGACTTTGCGCCGCCCACGCGCCATCAATTAGTGGATGTGCGTTCCCTCGATGTGAGAACGATCCGAAAGCGACGACTCTGCTTGTCCTTTGAAGTTTCGATTCCGAAGTGGAATTGTATCGGTTGAATGTGGCGGTTTGGGGGTACATATTCTATTCTAGCGTCGACAATTTTCTAATATAATTCGTGGATGTAATTGAGAACACGATGATTTCAAAGATGCATTAAAGGATTAGAAACATTGAGAAGGATGAACATATGCTTGTGATTTGCCATTATATTTCAGAAAATTGATGTCTCTGTTCAACTTTATCAATGGAAATCGTATTTGCGGTCATTGTGTGATGGATGGCATACTTCTTGCACATGCTTCGGTAACAGCAAAACTGATGCTTTTGCTTACTTGCATCTAAACACGCTCTTGATTTTCTGAAGTGAACCATGGCAACAAAGTTCACCTACAGACTCTTAGGAAACGGGCGAAAATTTGATTCCGCCAAACAATATCATTTTTGAAGCACTCAAATAACGATGTGATGATTTTGGGCCGGTTAAATGGACTATGAAAGCACTTGGACGGCCCATCGTTACTATGTTTGCGTCGAGAAAATAATCTTTCAAGCGCGAAAAATATTTCAAGTGGATGTGGCATTCCCTCGATGCGACAACGACCCGAAAAGCGACGACTCTGCTTGTCCTCTGAAGTTTTGATTTCGAAGCGGAATTGTCCTTTGTAGTTTCGATTCCGAACTTGAAAGAGCAAGACTCAATTTATCACAACAAAGATAGAGAGGGAAGAACACCATATGATTACAACAAGATCGTGCCCTATCAAGATCACGAGAGAGAGAGAGAGAGAGAGAGAGAGAGAGAGACAGAGATCAACCACTAGCTGCTAGTACATACCCTCAGCC
>NC_041384.1:667467750-667623868 GCF_002162155.2 Triticum dicoccoides
GAACTACTCCCGCCAAGTCATGGAAGCAGCGAGGATGATGAAGATGGCCTCCGGTGATGACTTCCCCCCTCCGGCAGGGTGCCAAAACGGAGCTCCGGATGAGGTCGCTTCAGAACAGAGCCTTGCGGTGGCAGAAAAAATCATCTAGATTAACTTTCGGGGGTTTCTAAATATATAAGAATTTTTAGCGTTGGAATCACGCGAAGAGGTACCACAGGAGGCACAAGGCATCAGGGCGCGCCTACCCCGGCCCCCAGGGCGCGCCATGTCGCCTTGTTGGGCCCCTGTGGGTCTTCTGGTACTTCCTCGAAGCTTCCCGGGTCTCTTTCCTTCCAGAAAAAATTGTCAAAAAGTTTCGTCACGTTTGGATTTTGTTTGGTATGGATATTCTTAAACACAAAAAACAAACAGAAAACAACAACTGGTCCTGGGCACTAGGTTAATATGTTAGTCCATGAAAATCATATAAAAATATACCAAAACCATATAAAATTATTGTAAACATGGCATGAATACTTTAAAAATTATAGATACGTTGGAGATATATCAGAGAGATACACAATAATTCTCTTCTAACATTCACAATTTGCGTTCAAGTCAATACAACTCAATGATACGATAATGACACGTCATAAGTCAGTCCCATGCTCATAAACTTACCACCTACCAACATGAAATCAATGCAAAATGGTAGCACATGCCCACCCCCATTTGCCATGTTAATATCCATAATGTCACACACACATATATATCTTGCTCAATCTCCCCTATGGCAACAAGTTTGATGATCTACGAGTTGCCATAAATTTCTATTGTTGCTATCAAATAGATCACAAGTGAGGAAATCATATAAGCTAGTCTAGGGGTGCATGGCAGGGGAAGGAAATTAGATCAAAATTGTGAAATGCAATTGGGAATAGAAGGCTTGGGGAAAGAAAGTGGTATTGCTATGTAGAGCTACCAACCTCCATTGTTGTGAGTTGGATCAGTTGTCGAAGGAGAGATCCCTAGCTCCCTCATGCCGATACATGGAACTCCATTGTAGATGGATCTCTCATGTCCACTCGTCCATCATGCAAAAACAATTTTCCTACTTGTTGGGCGTATGGTTGGGCTTATGCCTGCATCCGTAAAGGCCACCATCACCGTTGCCTCATGTACCTTGAGAAGAAGCAACTGCCATTTGCACCATCTTTCAGCCAGCTCATTATCAACTCATCACACCGCCAAGTCGTTCAAACCTAGCCGCTCCAGCGACCATGTCCATTGTACATAGTGGGGAGAAGAGCAGGTGTGGAAACTTGATACGGTGTGGATCTGATTGGGTTTAGTTCCACGTTCGAGTGCAGAACCTCTTACTGGAATGCAACCAACAAGCACAGCCACATCCCCATCCACATCCACGTGGGTTCGAAAAAAAATCAGCTGAAGACTACATAAGAGCTTAGAAATCATGGGTCAGCTGGGCACGCATACATCCGCATCCACCAATTATACCGACTAGAAGAACGCCCCGTGCATTGCAACGGGGCCACATTAACTTTAAAAGTTTAATATCAATTATGTTAATATTACATTTAATATTCTCATACATATTAAGTGACATTAATGACCTTTTTATTATCAAATTGTCACATGTGTGATGTAGTAAAGCACATGAAAGAGATGACGCCGCTGACGAGATCTTGGCGATTATATGTAACATAATCAGGCGGTGCTAGCTCAACTTTAGTGCCAATCAGCATAGCCTATTTAGCCGATATATTTAGATCAAGTCCAGCACCCCGCATCGACGTCGCTGCCGTCTTCCTCAACCTTGGGCCACCGCGACATTGTCGTTTGATCCGCGCCGCCCCGAGCTCCCATGTCTTCCCCTAGGGCGCCATTGACACCGCCATGATCTTCTCTTTGCCTTTCCCCTGTTTCCCATCTCGTTTGCTCTCGTTAGGTATTTCGCCGTGGTCGAGAACCGCCGTCCGCCATGGCCATTGCAGGGGTAGCCACCGAGCTCCTCGGATTAACCCCGTGGCACATGTCCGCTCCTATGCATGCCCATGCCCGAGCCTGCCGCTCTTCTTCCGCGCCCGCGGGGCCACTCCCTTTCCATCCCCATGCCCGTGCTACACCGCGTCGGTCGCGCCCGCCGCTGCCGTCGTGCTCGTCGCAGCCACCGCACCACTGTGCCCCGCGCGACACACACCCTGGCCGCGCGCCACACTCTCGCTGGCTGCGCTTGCCCCATCTGCTGCTGCATATCCCTTCGCTCGCCCCGCTGTCGCGCCCCTGCCTCGCGCCGCCTCCAGTCGTGGCCATCTTCTGCCGGCCGCCCCCTCAGCCACGCCGGCCGCATCTCTGCCCTCCATCGTCGGCCGCTCGCTCACCTGCCGCGTGCTGCTTCCTGCCGCTATGCGTTGCTCTACCGCTGGTACGCTGCTGCGCCATGCCCTCAACACCGCCGTGGACAAATGTGGCGGAGGAATTGTTAATGAAGTACGAGAAGGAGGTGGCGGAGAAGGTGTGGAGAGGCAGGAGGTCTGGGGTGGTGTCACCTGGCTGTGGTGGAGGTATTTATGCGAGAAGAAGCCGGAGTGGAAGGAGAGGTCACAATTGGAAAGAATCGCAAAAAAAATTCATAACCCAGAGATCTCATTCCAAAAAATGCTAATATCGATAGAGGGGTGATTTCCTTCAATAGATGGAAAATATAGGAAATATTGGTTGTTATCAAGGAAAGGTAAAAAATTAGGAAAGTTAGGATTTTTGAACTTGTTTGTTTGGTGGAGCTATCAAAACATAGTGCTTCAGAAATACGCAAGTACTCCCTGTATCTCAAAATAGTTTAAGAAAACGTCTTATATTTCGAGATAGGGAGAGTACTCTCTCTGTTTCTTTTTAGTCTCTATATAAGATTTGATCAAAGTCAAACTTTGTTAACTCTGACTAAGTTTTTAGAAAAAATATATCAAGATTCATAATATGAAATCAATATTGGTAGATGCGTCATGAAATTAATTTTCATACCATATAGCTTTAGTATTGTAGATGTTCATATTTTTTCTATAAAGTCGGCCAAACTTTACAAAGTTTGACTTTGACCAATTCTTATATGCAGACTAAAAAGAAACGGAGAGAGTAGTACATTGTTTCTTTTTTTTATGGAAGTAGTACCCAGGCTTGATGTTCCATGTGGAGAAACAGTCATAGACCAGAGCATTCATTGCAAAAAAGGTCGAGAGAAACATTTTTCTCGCGAATCCGCATATTGCATATCTTTCCATTGATAGGGGGTGAATATTACAGTGATGCGGCCCTTAATTGACGTACACCAAGATACATCAATGAGGGTGCAAAAAATAGAAGCAGAAGAAGAGGTTGCTCAGCCTCACAGAAGAGGTCGAGAGAAACACAGAAGTTAAATACGGAAGACAGAAAAGATAGAACTAGAGAAGTGGCGAGGCAGGTAGCTTGAGGTAGATCTATCACGGTGCCGTTCAACAATCTGTCGATCATGTTGTAGTTTTCCATGTATTTTATTAGCAACCAACGGATACTAGGGAATGAGAGGCGTCGCGGAAGAAGTTTGTACTCTAGCTCGCCATAGAGGCTCCCGGCGGCATCGAGGCAGCACGACACAGCTTATTGATCCTCGTAGGGAGATTAGGCACCTCTCCATGGTTGGTACATGCACGATCATCGAGTAAATTACATAATTGATACTTAAACTTGACCCTAGGGTTCACTTCCATCACTGTATTTAGAAAAGCTTAAAATACGATCACTGAGGTTGCCCAGGCGTGTCACTCTACGGTCACCAATACCGTATCAGTTTTATTTTTGCTGACGTGGCTAATACCCCTCTCTCACTACTACTGTACTACACTATTTCTCTCTGTAATTCTGTCAAACACCTTACCTGCGCCCATCGCTGCGCCACACCCCCACACTCCCACCGTTGCCGCAGCTCTTCAGTGTCAGTGTGTCACGTCAGAGCTCCTGAAAGCCTCGTGCGGCCCACGAACGAATTGCTGCGCTGGTTGGCCAGACTCTCATGCTTTCAAATCCCAACTCCCGCGCCATGCCGAGCTTGAAGCTCATCAGCGTCGTTGGCACCATGCAAGTTACTGTCCCGATGCGCGTCGTTGGAAGTACAAGCGCCGCTGTGGAGGTCACCATGGGTTGCTGCTTCAGTTTACTGACCCGACGGGCGTCAGAGGAGGTCGGCCTGGTTTGAGAAATGCATGGTTGCGTGCGTGACCAAGCGGCACCATGTTTGCGACAGTGCCGACTTAGCCTTACACCATGCCGTGCTCCTCAACACCTGATCCGCCTACATCGCCTGACATGGTTGGCAACCTGCTCTCTCCTCACCTCGTCGTCCTGCCGGAGGCCCACGCCGTCATACCCTCGCAGCTCTCAGGCGTACTTGCAGTTTGTGCACTGGTCGCTGAACCCCAGCCTGCAACCAGTAATCCATCGGCACGCCGGACGCCCCGTTGGTTGCGTCTTCGTTGAAGACGTCACATGGGTTGATGGTGCAGAGACTGCAGATGTGCGGTGACTTAGAACGGAGAGTTGCGAGGACTTCAGCTTGCTCAAGTACGGCATCGCCCCGCCAAACACCATGCACTCCATACCGTCGGCTGCCCGCGCATGTTATTTTCTGCCGCTGCGGGGCGACGTCATCGAACTCCATGGGGTGGGCGAGGACTACAACCGCACCGTGAGGAAGGACATCGTCTTGTCATTGAGCATGGAAATGCATCAAAGTTCGCCGTGCATGGTAGCAACCTCGTACGGGTGCAACGCGTCATCGTACTGCTCAACAAAGAGAGGGGCATTGAAGGAGAGGAGCTCGAGCCGAACGGGACTTCTGGCCTGACGAGGAGAAAGGCGGTGGGTAGTAGAGGCCGTTGCACAAGAGTGCCCGGAGGCGATGTGCTGCTCGCCGCGGGCTCTAAAGCATGTCGGCATAGACGGACGGGCGGTGCTCAGTTTCATTAGATCTGATGCCAAAAGGATTGTGTGAGAAAGATGCGCTTGGCACGTAAGCAAGTCAACGATGCAGGGCCGGTCAAAATGTGCCACGTCAGCAAAATACATTGGATACGGTAGGGCTGACCGTAGAGGGACGCATTTCTGCGACCTCAATGACCGTAATTTGACCCTTTTGGAATACAGTGATGAAAGTGAACCCTAGAGTCAAGTTCAGGTACTATAGACGTAATTTACTCCACGATCATCATCATTAGTTAGTGTTCAACATGACATGCTTTACAGTCTTACAATTTTTCTCCAACAAAATCTTGAGGACATTCCCCCAAAAAATAAAATCTTGAGAATCATTTTGCTTGCCACAAGCCGATTTGGAGATCCAAGGCTCCTCCGAGAATTCTTTATGTGGCTTGCGGTACATTGAAGGTGCTTGACTGCTGATAACCTGGAGCGTAGGGGTTGGCCTTCTAATGGAAACTGCCTGCTGTGCCTCTCGACTCATGAAGACTGTACACACCTTTTTGTGCATTGTGCCTACACACAACAGGTTTGGATGAAATTCAGGGAATGGACACGCGCTGATATTCGAATTCCGAATGATAGTTTCATCACTACTGAAGACTGGTGGCTGATTGCGCGAAAGGAGGTTCCCAATAACGATCGATGCAATTTTGACACCATTACCATACTGTTGCACTGAAGGATTTGGAAGGAACGGAATGCCAGAATTTTTGAGCATGTGGCGTGCAACATTGACAGGTTGCTGGATCTAATCAGAGATGATATTAAGGCTTGGAGAGCTGCTGGCTGTGTTAGCGATCTCTTTTAGTTTCTTCTCTTTTCTAGTCTTCGTGTGGGCTTAGGTTGGGCCTGCTTTATTTGTTTCTTCAGAGTTCATACTCTGTCAGCAGACAGCTCTAAAGGGGAGCCACTAGTTAACGAGCGCTCCTTCGGGAGCCTCGCAACGATCAGCGTCACTTGGCGCGTTTTCAGCCATTCGCCACGTGTCCCGCTCTAGGCGCTCCCTCCGGATTTTATTATTTTTTTATTTTTCCGCATGCATTTTCGGCTATTTAAATGTTTTTTTCCGGGTTTTTTCGACGTTTTGGTTTTTCACCGGTCTTCCTTAGCTTTTTGATCAAAACAAATTTCGAAAAAAAAATTGCACGAAGAAAGCGTTTTCTTTTTTTTCCTTTCGCTAGAGTCATGGTTTTGCTTCCGCGAGAGGCACAGTTTTGCTTTCGCGACAGTCACGGCCGTGCCTCTCGAAAACAGAAAAAACGTGTTTTCTGTTTTTTTTCTTTCGCGAGAGTCACGGTTTTGCTTCCGCGAGAGTCAAGGTCGTGCCTCTCGGAAACGGGAAAAAACACGTTTTCTGTTTTTTCCTTTCGCGAGAGTCACGGTTTTGCTTCCGCGAGAGTTGATACGTCTCCAACGTATCTATAATTTTTGATTGCTCCATGCTATTATATTATCTATTTTGGATGTTAATGGGCTTTATTTTACACTTTTATATCATTTTTGGGACTAACCTACTAATCGGAGGCCCAACCCAAATTGCTGTTTTTTTGCCTATTTTAGGGTTTCGAAGAAAAGGAATATCAAACGGAGTCCAAACGGAATGAAACCTTCAGGAACGTGATTTTCTCAACGAACGTGATCTAGGAGACTTGGAGTGTGCGTCAAGAAACAACGGAGGAAGCCACGAGGCAGGGGGCGCGCCTACCCCCTGGGCGCGCCCTCCACCATCGTGGGCCCTTCGTTCCTCCACCAACGTACTTCTTCCTCCTATATATATCCACGTACCCCCAAACATCCAGGAGCACCAAGAAAACCTAATTCCACCGCCGCAACCTTCTGTACCCGAGAGATCCCATCTTGGGGCCTTTTCCGGAGCTCCACCGGAGGGGGCATCGATCACGGAGGGCCTCTACATCAACTCCATGGCCTCTCCGGTGATGTGTGAGTAGTTTACTTCAGACCTTCGGATCCATAGTTATTAGCTAGATGGCTTCTTCTCTCTCTTTGGATCTCAATACAAAGTTCTCATCGATCTTCTTGGAGATTTATTCGATGTAATCTTCTTTTGTGGTGTGTTTGTCGAGATCCGATGAATTGTGGGTTTATGATCCATATTATCTATGAACAATATTTGATTCTCCTCTGAATTCTTTTATGTATGATTGGTTTATCTTTGCAAGTCTCTTCGAATTATCAGTTTGGTTTGGCCTACTAGATTGATCTTTCTTGCAATGGGAGAAATGCTTAGCTTTGGGTTCAATCTTGCGGTGCTCGATCCCAGTGACAGAAAGGGAATCGACACGTATTGTATTGTTGCCATCGAGGATAAAAAGATGGGGTTTATATCATATTGTATGAGTTTATCCCTCTACATCATGTCATCTTACTTAAAGCATTACTCTGTTCTTATGAACTTAATACTCTAGATGCATGCTGGATAGCGGTCGATGTGTGGAGTAATAGTAGTAGATGCATAATCGTTTCAGTCTACTTGTCTCGGACGTGACGCCTATATACATGATCATACCTAGATATTCTCATAACTATGCTCAATTCTATCAATTGCTCGACAGTAATTCGTTTACCCATCGTAATACTTATGCTCTTGAGAGAAGCCACTAGTGAAACCTATGGCCCCGGGTCTATCTTCTATCATATTAATCTTCCAATACTTAGTTATTTCTATTGCCGTTTATTTTACTTTGCATCTTTATTTCTCTTTATCATAAAAATACCAAAAATATTATCTTATCATATCTATCAGATCCCACTCTCGTAAGTGACCGTGTAGGGATTGACAACCCCTTTATTGCGTTGGTTGCGAGGTTCTTATTTGTTTGTGTAGGTGCATGGGACTTGAGCGTGATCTCCTACTGGATTGATACCTTGGTTCTCAAAAACTGAGGGAAATACTTACGCTACTTTACTGCATCACCCTTTCCTCTTCAAGGGAAAACCAATGCAGTGCTCAAGAGGTAGCAAGAAGGATTTCTGACGCCATTGCTGGGGAGATTCGCGCCAAGTCAAGTCAAGCACAAGTCAAGACATACCAAGTACCCATCACAAATTCTTATCCCTCGCAGTACATTATTTGCCATTTGCCTCTCGTTTTCCTCTCCCCCACTTTTGTTGGAAATATACCCTAGAGGCAATAATAAATTAGTTATTATTATATTTCCTTGTTCATGATAATCGTTTATTATCCATGCTAGAATTGTATTGATAGGAAACTCAGATACATGTGTGGATACATAGACAACACCATGTCCCTAGTAAGCCTCTAGTTGACTAGCTCATTGATCAATAGATGGTTACGGTTTCCTGACCATGGACATTGGATGTCATTGATAACGGGATCACATCATTAGGAGAATGATGTGATGGACAAAGACCCAATCCTAAGCCTAGCACAAGATCATGTAGTTCGTATGCTAAAGCTTTTCTAATGTCAAGTATCATTTCCTTAGACCATGAGATTGTGCAACTCCCGGATACCGTAGGAGTGCTTTGGGTGTGCCAAACGTCACAACGTAACTGGGTGGCTATAAAGGTACACTATAGGTATCTCCGAAAGTGTCTGTTGGGTTGGCACGAATCGAGACTGGGATTTGTCACTCCGTGTAAACGGAGAGGTGTCTCTGGGCCCATTCGGTAGGACATCATCATAATGTGCACAATGTGATCTTGGAGTTGATCACGGGATGATGTGTTATGAAACGAGGAAAGAGACTTGCCGGTAACGAGATTGAACAAGGTATCGGGATACCGACGATCGAATCTCGGGCAAGTATCGTACCACTAGACAAAGGGAATTGTATACGGGATTGATTAAGTCCTTGACATCGTGGTTCATCCGATGAGATCATCATGGAACATGTAGGAACCAACATGGGTATCCAGATCCCGCTGTTTGTTATTGACCGGAGAACGTCTCGGTCATGTCTGCATGGTTCCCGAACCTGTAGGGTCTACACACTTAAGGTTCGGTGACGCTAGGGTTATAGAGATATTAGTATGCAGTAACCCAAAAGTTGTTCGGAGTCCCGGATGAGATCCCGGATGTCACGAGGAGTTCCGGAATGGTCCGGAGGTAAAGATTTATATATGGGAAGTCTTGTTTTGGTCACCGGAAAAGTTTCGCGCATTATCGGTATTGTACCGGGAGTGCCGAAAGGGGTCCGGGGGTCCACCAAGGGGGTCCACCTGCCCCGGGGGGCCACATGGGCTATAGGTATGTGCGCCTTGGCCTATATGGGCCAAGGGCACCAGCCCCAAGAGGCCCATGCACCAAGAGATAAGGGAAAGGAAGAGTCCTAAAGGGGGAAGGCACCTCCTAGGTGCCTTGGGGAGGATGGACTCCTCCCTGGCCGCACCCTTCCTTGGAGGAAGGGCCAAGGCTGCGCCCCCCCTCTCACTTGGCCCTATATATAGTGGGGGGAAGGGAGGGCAGCAACACCTAAGCCCTGGCACCTCCCTCTCCCTCCCATGACACATCTCCCTCCTCCCGCAGCGCTTGGCGAAGCCCTGTTGGAATCCCGCTACTTCCACCACCACGCCGTCGTGCTGCTGGATCTCCATCAACCTCTCCTCCCCCCTTGCTGGATCAAGAAGGAGGAGACGTCGCTTCTCCGTACGTGTGTTGAACGTGGAGGTGCCGTCCGTTCGGCGCTAGGATCATGGGTGATTTGGATCACGACGAGTACGACTCCATCAACCCCGTTCTCCTGAACGCTTCCGCGCGTGATCTACAAGGGTATGTAGATCCACTGCTCCCTTGTTGCTAGATGACTCCATAGATTGATCTTGGTGATACGTAGAAAATTTTGAATTATTGCTACGTTCCCCAACAGTGGCATCATGAGCTAGGTCTATTGCGTAGATCTATGCACGAGTAGAACACAAAGTAGTTGTGGGCGTTGATTTTGTTCAATATGCTTACAGTTACTAGTCCAATCTTGATTCGGCGGCATTGTGGGATGAAGCGGCCTGGACCGACCTTACACGTACTCTTACGTGAGACTGGTTCCACCGACTGACATGCACTAGTTGCATAAGGTGGCTAGCGGGTGTCTGTCTCTCCCACTTTAGTCGGATCGGATTCGATGAAAAGGGTCCTTATGAAGGGTAAATAGCAATTGGCATATCACGTTGTGGTTTTTGCGTAGGTAAGAAACGTTCTTGCTAGAAACCCATAGCAGCCACGTAAAATATGCAAACAACAATTAGAGGACGTCTAACTTGTTTTTGCAGGGTATGCTATGTGATGTGATATGGCCAAGAAGAATGTGATGAATGATATGTGATGTATGAGATTGATCATGTTCTTGTAATAGGAATCACGACTTGCATGTCGATGAGTATGACAACCGGCAGGAGCCATAGGAGTTGTCTTTATTTATTGTATGACCTGCGTGTCATTGAACAACGCCATGTAATTACTTTATTTTATTGCTAACCGGTAGCCATAGTAGTAGAAGTAATAGTTGGCGAGCAACTTCATGGAGACACGATGATGGAGATCATGATGATGGAGATCATGGTGTCATGCCGGTGACAAGATGATCATGGAGCCTCAAGATGGAGATCAAAGGAGCTATATGATATTGGCCATATCATGTCACTATTATTTGATTGCATGTGATGTTTATCATGTTTTTGCATCTTGTTTACTTAGAACAACGGTAGTAAATAAGATGATCCCTCATAATAATTTCAAGAAAGTGTTCCCCCTAACCGTGCACCGTTGCGACAGTTCGTTGTTTCGAAGCACCACGTGATGATCGGGTGTTAGATACTAACGTTCACATACAACGGGTGTAAGACAGATTTACACACGCGAAACACTTAGGTTGACTTGATGAGCCTAGCATGTACAGACATGGCCTCGGAACACAAGAGACAGAAAGGTCGAGCATGAGTCGTATGGTAGATATGATCAACATGAAGATGTTCACCGATGATGACTAGTCCGTCTCACGTGATGATCAGACAAGGCCTAGTTGACTCGGATCATGTAATCACTTAGATGACTAGAGAGATGTCTATCTGAGTGGGAGTTCACAAGATGAACTTAATTATCCTGAACATAGTCAAAAGATATTCGCAAATTATGTCGTAGCTCACGCTTCAGTTCTACTGTTTAGATATGTTCCTAGAGAAAATTTAGTTGAAAGTTGATAGTAGTAATTATGCGGACTAGGTCCGTAAACTGAGGTTTGTCCTCATTGCTTCATAGAAGGCTTATGTCCTTAATGCACCGCTCAGTGTGCTGAACCTCGAACGTTGTCTATGGATGTTGTGAACATCTGACATACACATTTTGATAACTACGTGATAGTTCAGTTAAACGGCTTAGAGTTGAGGCACCGAAGACGTTTTAAAACGTCGTGAAACATATGAGATGTTTCAAGGGCTGAAATTGGGATTTCAGGCTCGTGCCCACGTCAAGAGGTATAAGACCTCCGACATTTTTTTCTTAGCCTGCAAACTAAGGGAGAAAAGCTCAATTGTTGAGCTTGTGCTCAGATTGTCTGAGTACAACAATCATTTGAATCGAGTGGGAGTTGATCTTCCAGATGAGATAGTGATGTTTCTCCGAAGTCATTACCACCAAGCTGCTAGAGCTTCGTGATGAACTATAATATATCAGGGACATATATGATCCTTGAGATATTCGCGATGTTTGACACCACAAAAGTAGAAATCAAGAAGGAGCATCAATTGTTGATGGTTTGTGAAACCCCTAGTTTAAAGGAGGGCAAGGGCAAAAAGGGATGCTTCATGAAACGGCAAATCAGCTGCTGCTCTAGTGAAGAAACCCAAGGTTGAACCCAAACCCGAGACTAAGTGCTTCTGTAATAAGGGGAACAACCACTGGAGCAGAATTACCCTAGATACTTGGTAGATGAGAAGGCTGGCAAAGTCGATAGAAGTATATTGGATATACATTGTGTTAATGTATACTTTACTAGTACTCCTAGTAGCACCAGGGTATTAGATACCGGTTCGGTTGCTAAGTGTTAGTAACTCGAAATAAAAGCTACAGAATAAACGGAGACTAGCTAAAGGTGAGATGACGATATGTGTTGGAAGTATTTCCAAGGTTGATCAAATATCGTACGCTCCCTCTACCATTGAGATTGGTGTTTGCGTTGAGCATAGACATGATTGGATTATGTCTATCGCAATACGGTTATTCATTTAAGGAGAATAATGGTTACTCTGTTTATTCGAATAATACCTTCAATGGTCTTACACCTAAAATGAATGGTTTGTTGAATCTCGATCGTAGTGATACACATGTTCATGCCAAAAGATATAAGATAGTAATGATAGTACCACCTACTTGTGGCACTGCCACGTAAGTCATATCGGTATAAAATGCATGAAGAAGCTCCATGTTGATGGATCTTTGGGCTCACTCGTTTTTGAAAAGTTTGAGACATGCGAACCATGTCTATTGGCGTATATGCATGAAGAAACTCCATGCAAATGGACCGTTTGGACTCACTTGATTTTGAATCACTTGAGACATGCAAATCATACCACATGGGCAAGATGACTGAAAGCCTCGTTTTCAGTAAAATGGAACTAGAAAGCAACTTGTTGGAAGTAATACATTTTGATGTGTGCAGTCCAATGAGTGCTGAGGCATGTAGTGGATATCGTTATGTTCTTACTTCACAGATGATTTGAGTAGATGTTGAGTATATTTACTTGATGAATCACGAGTCTGAATTACTGAAAGGTTCAAGTAATTTCAGGGTGAAGTTGAAAGATCGTCGTGACAAGATGATAAACTATCTATGATATGATCATAGAGATGAATATCTGAATTACGAGTTTGGCACAGAATTAAGACATTGTGGAAATTGTTTCACAACTAATACAGCCTCGAACACCATAGTGTGATGGTGTGTCCAAACATCATAACTGCACCCTATTGGATATGATGCATACCATGATGTCTCTTATCGAATTACCACGATAGTTTATGGGTTAGGCATTAAAGACAACCACATTCACTTTAAATAGGGCACCACGTAATTCCGATGAGATGACACCTTATGAACTATGGTTTAGAGAAACCTAAGCTGTCATTTCTTAGAAGTTTGGGGCTGCGACGCTTATGTGAAAAAGTTTCAGGCTGATAAGCTCGAACCCAAAGCGGATAAATGCATCTTCATAGGACACCCAAAACAGTTGGGTATACCTCCTCTTTCAGATCCGAAAGCAATAAGGGATTGTTTCTAGAATCAGGTCCTTTCTCGAGGAAAAGTTTCTCTCAAAAGAATTGAGTGGGAGGATGGTGGAGACTTGATGAGGTTATTGAACCGTCTCTTCAACTAGTGTGTGGCAGGGCATAGGAGTTGTTCCTGTGGCACCTACACCAATTGAAGTGGAAGCTTATGATAGTGATCATGAAACTTCAGATCAAGTCACTACCAAACCTCGTGGGATGACAAGGATGCGTACTACTTCAGAGTGGTACGTAATCCTGTCTTGGAAGTCATGTTGCTAGACAACAATGAACCTATGAGCTATGGAGAAGCAATGGTGGGCCTGAATTCCGATAAATGGCTCGTAAGGCTGTTAGGTACATATGGATTTTAAAAGGAAGACGGACAATGATGGTAGGTATCACCATTAAGAAAGCTCGACTTGTCGTTAAGATGTTTTCCGACAAGTTTAAGGAGTTGACTACGATGAGACTTTCTCACTCGTAGCGATGCTAAGAGTCTGTTGGAATTACATTAGCGATTACTGCATTATTTATGAAATCTTGCAGATAGGATGTCAAAACATTGTTTCCTCGACGATTTTCTTGAGGAAAGGTTGTATGTGATACAACCGGAAGGTTTTGTCAATCCTGAAAGATGCTAATAAGTATGCAAAGCTCCAGCAATCCTTCTAAGGACTGGAGTAAGCATCTCAGAGTTGGAATGTATGCTTTGATGAGATGATCAAAGTTTTGGGTGTATGCAAAGTTTATGAGAAACTTGTATTTCCAAAGAAGTGAGTGGGAGCACTATAGAATTTCTGATGAATATATGTTGTTGACATGTTGTTAATCAGAAATAACGTAGAATTTCTGGAAAGCATATAGGGTTATTTGAAAAGTGTTTTTCGATGGAAAACCTGGATTAGGCTACTTGAGTATTGAGCATTAAGATCTATAAGGATAGATCAAAACGCTTAATAGTACTTTCAAATGAATACATACCGTGACAAAATTTTGAAGGAGTTCAAAATGGATCGGCAAAGAAGGAGTTCTTGGCTGTGTTGTAAGGTGTGAACATTGAGTAAGACTCGAAACCTGACCACGACAGAGTAGAGAGAAAGGACGAAGGTCGTCCCCTATGCTTTAGACGTAGGCTCTACAGTATTCTATGTTGTGTACCGCACCTGATCTGTGCCTTGCCACATATCTGGCAAGAGGGTACAAAAGTAATCTAGGAGTAGATCACCAGAGATAGCAGTCTAAATTATCCTTAGAGGAATAAGGATATGTTTCTTGGTTATGGAGGTGATAAAGAGTTCGACGTAAAGAGTTACGTCGATGCAAGCTTAACACCTATCCGGATAGCTCTGAGTAGAGATACCGGATACGTATAATGGAGCAACAATTTAGAATAGCTCCAAGTAGAACAGTTATTTGAAATGGCTCCAAATATAGCGTAGTAGCTGCATCTACAAGATGACATAGAGATTTGCGAAGTACATACGGATCTGAAAGATCCAGACCCGTTGACTATAACATCTCTCACAAGCATAACATGATCAAACCCAGAACTCATCGAGTGTTAATCACATGGTAATGTGAACTAGCTTATTGACTCTAGTAAACTCTTTGGGTGTTAGTCACATGGGGATGTGACCTTGAGTGTTAATCACATATCGATATGAACTGGATTATTGACTCTAGTGCAAGTGGGAGACTGTTGGAAATATGCCCTAGAGGCAATAATAAATTAGTTATTATTATATTTCCTTGTTCATGATAATCGTTTATTATCCATGCTAGAATTGTATTGATAGGAAATTCAGATACATGTGTGGATACATAGACAACACCATGTCCCTAGTAAGCCTCTAGTTGACTAGCTCGTTGATCAATAGATAGTTACGGTTTCCTGACCATGGACATTGGATGTCATTGATAACGGGATCACATCATTAGGAGAATGATGTGATGGACAAAGACCCAATCCTAAGCCTAGCACAAGATCATGTAGTTCGTATGCTAAAGCTTTTCTAATGTCAAGTATCATTTCCTTAGACCATGAGATTGTGCAACTCCCAGATACCATAGGAGTGCTTTGGGTGTGCCAAACGTCACAACATAACTGGGTGGCTATAAAGGTACACTACAGGTGTCTCCGAAAGTGTCTGTTGGGTTGGCACGAATCGAGACTGGGATTTGTCACTCCGTGTAAACGGAGAGGTATCTCTGGGCCCACTCGGTAGGACATCATCATAATGTGCACAATGTGATCAAGGAGTTGATCACGGGATGATGTGTTACGAAACAAGTAAAGAGACTTGCCGGTAACGAGATTGAACAAGGTATCGGGATACCGACGATTGAATCTCGGGCAAGTATCATACCGCTAGACAAAGGGAATTGTATACGGGATTGATTAAGTCCTTGACATCGTGGTTCATCCGATGAGATCATCGTGGAACATGTAGGAACCAACATGGGTATCCAGATCCCGCTGTTTGTTATTGACTGGAGAACGTCTCGGTCATGTCTGCATGGTTCCCGAACCCGTAGGGTCTACACACTTAAGGTTCGGTGACGCTAGGGTTATAGAGATATTAGTATGCGGTAACCCGAAAGTTGTTCGGAGTCCCGGATGAGATCCCGGACGTCACGAGGAGTTCCGGAATGGTCCGGAGGTAAAGATTTATATATGGGAAGTCTTGTTTTGGTCGCCGGAAAAGTTTCGCGCATTATCGGTATTGTACCGGGAGTGCCGAAAGGGGTCCATGGGTCCACCAAGGGGGTCCACCTGCCCCAGGGGGCCACATGGGCTGTAGGGGTGTGCGCCTTGGCCTATATGGGCCAAGGGAACCAGCCCCAAGAGGCCCATGCGCCAAGAGATAAGGGAAAGGAAGAGTCCTAAAGGGGGAAGGCACCTCCTAGGTGCCTTGGGGAGGATGGACTCCTCCCTGGCCGCACTCTTCCTTGGAGGAAGGGCCAAGGCTGCGCCCCCCCTCTACCTTGGCCCTATATATAGTGGGGGGAAGGGAGGGTAGCAACACCTAAGCCCTGGCGCCTCCCTCTCCCTCCCATGACACATCTCCCTCCTCCCGCAGCGCTTGGCGAAGCCTTGTTGGAATCCCACTACTTCCACCACCACGCCGTCGTGCTGCTGGATCTCCATCAACCTCTCCTCCCCCCTTGCTGGATCAAGAAGGAGGAGACGTCGCTGCTCCGTACGTGTTTTGAACGCGGAGGTGCCGTCCGTTCGGCGCTAGGATCATCGGTGATTTGGATCACGACGAGTACGACTCCATCAACCCTGTTCTCTTGAACGCTTCCACGCGCGATCTACAAGGTTATGTAGATCCACTCCTCCCTCATTGCTAGATGACTCCATAGATTGATCTTGGTGATACGTAGAAAATTTTGAATTATTGCTACGTTCCCCAACAACTTCACCCTTGCCATTTTATTTGCCCTCTCTTTTCCGCTCTATTTTCTTTCGCCATGTCGGAATCAAAAAGGGTTGGGGGTTCTCTCCCGAGTTTTAGTACTTTTGACAATCCTTCTATTCTCTCTAAACTCATAAAAAATGATGCTATGGAAAGACCTACCAAAGTTATCAATGAGAATCTTAATAATTTTGACGAAGATGATTCTGGAATTTTTCGTTATTTACTCGATGAATCTTTGAAAGATGCTTGGGATAGACTATTAAGGATCCGGGCCAGCTATGTGCCCCAATACCAAATTGAAATTTACTTAAAGAGCTTTTATATTGCCCTACCTTCTTCGTTTAAGCATGTCCTAGATTCCATTTTGAAGAAGGTTTTCTTGAAGGGGATTCCGTAGATACTTATGAAAAGATGAAAACCATATTTGGGCACCCCATGAATGAGAAAGTTGAATCTACATCTCTTTTGCTCTCCTACCAAAACGAATCTATCAAAGAGATGAAAGCTAGCTTAGATGTAAATTTCTGTGAAATGCTTAATCTTTCTTCTACCATTAACAACCATGTGATTTATCAAAAATAGAAAGATTAATGCCATAGATAATAAGTTTGGCTCTTTTCTTCCCTAAAACCAAAGATGGCAATACCTAGATCTATCTTCGCTTTCATGCCTAGCTAGGGGCGTTAAACGATAGCGCTTGTTGGGAGGCAACCCAATTTTATTTTTATTCCTTGCTTTTTGATCCTGTTTAGTAATAAATAATTTATCTTGCCTCTGTTTTGGCTGTGTTTTTTTGTGTTTAATTAGTGTTTGTGCCAAGTAGAACTGTTGGGAAGACTTGGGGAAAGTCTTTTTGATCTTGCTGTAAAAAACAGAAACTTTAGCGCTCACGAGAATTGCTGCCATTTTTATTTGGAAAGTTCTATTTAGTTAATTCTTTTTGCAGATGATTAATAGATAAATTCCTCACGTCCAGAAATTTATTTTAGAATTTTTGGGGTTCCAGAAGTTTGCGTTAGCTACAGATTACTACAGACTGTTTGTTTTTGACAGATTCTGTTTTTCGTGTGTTGTTTGCTTATTTTGATGAATCTATGACTAGTAAAAGAGTTTATAAACCATAGAGAAGTTGGAATACAGTAGGTTTAACACCAATATAAATTAAGAATGAGTTCATTACAGTACCTTGAAGTGGTGTTTTCTTTTCTTTCGCTAACGGAGCTTACGAGATTTTCTATTTTGAGTTTTGTGTTGTGAAGTTTTCAAGTTTTGGGTAAAGATTTGATGGATTATGGAACAAGGAGTGGAAATATACTAAGCTTGGGGATTCCCATGGCACCCCAAGGTAAAATTCAAGGACACCAAAAAGCCTAAGCTTGGGGATGCATCGGAAGGCATCCCCTCTTTCATCTTCGTCTATCGGTAACTTTACTTGGAGCTATATTTTTATTCACCACATGATATGTGTTTTGCTTGGAGCATCTTGTATGATTTGAGTCTTTGCTTTTTAGTTTACCACAATCATCCTTTCTGTACACACCTTTTGAGAGAGACTCACATGATTGGGAATTTGTTAGAATACACTATGTACTTCACTTATATCTTTTGGGCTATATAGTTTTGCCCTAGTTCTTCACTTATATCTTTTAGAGCACGGTGGTGGTTTTATTTTATAGAAGTAATTGATGTCTCATGCTTCACTTATATTATTTTGAGACTCCTTTAGAACAATGATACGTCTCCGTTGTATGTACTTTTCCAAACACTTTTGCCCTTGTTTTGGACTCTAACTTGCATGATTTGAATGGAGCTAACCCGGACTGACGCTGTTTTCAGCAGAATTGCCATGGTGTTATTTATGTGCAGAAACAAAAGTTCTCGGAATGACCTAAAACTCCATGGAGCGTCTTTTTGGAAATAATAAAAAAATACTGGCAAAAGATCAAGACCAGGGGCCCACACCCTAGCCACAAGGGTGGGGGGCGCCTGCCCCCCTGGGCGCGCCCCTACCTCGTGGGCCCCCTGGAGCTCCTCCGACCTCAACCCCAACTCTATATATTCACTTTCGGGGAGAAAAAAATCAAGGAGAAGGATTCATCGCGTTTTACGATACAGAGCCGCCGCCAAGCCCTAAAACCTCTCGGGAGGGCTCATCTGGAGTCCGTTCGGGGCTTCGGAGAGGGGAATCCGTCGCCGTCGTTATCATCAACCATCCTCCATCACCACTTTCATGATGCTCACCGCCGTGCGTGAGTAATTCCATCGTAGGCTTGCTGGACGGTGATGGGTTGGATGAGATTTATCATGTAATCGACTTAGTTTTGTTAGGGTTTGATCCCTAGTATCCACTATGTTCTGAGATCGATGTTGCTATGACTTTGCTATGCTTAATGCTTGTCACTAGGGCCCGAGTGCCATGATTTCAGATCTGAACCTATTATGTTTCCATCAATATATGAGTGTTCTTGACCCTATCTTGCAAGTCTATAGTCACCTACTATGTCCTATGATCCGGCAACCCCAAAGTGACAATAATTGGGACCACTCCCGGTGATGACCGTAGTTTGAGGAGTTCATGTATTCACTATGTGTTAATGCTTTGGTCCGGTACTCTATTAAAAGGAGGCCTTACTATCCCTTAGTTTCCGCTAGGACCCCGCTGCCACGGGAGGGTAGGACAAAAGATGTCATGCAAGTTCTTTTCCATAAGCACGTATGACTATATTCGGAATACATGCCTACATTACATTGATGAATTGGAGCTAGTTCTGTGTCACCCTAGGTTATGACTGTTACATGATGAACCACATCCGACATAATTCTCTATCACCGATCCATTGCGTACGAGCTTTCCATATATTGTTCTTCGCTTATTTACTTTTCCGTTGCTATTGTTACAATCACTACAAAACACCAAAACATTACCTTTTGTTATCATTACCTTTTGCTACCGCTACCACCACTATCATATTACTTTGCTACTAAATACCTTGCTGCAGATATTAAGTTTCCAGGTGTGGTTGAATTGACAACTCAGCTGCTAATACTTGAGAATATTCTTTGGCTCCCCTTGTGTCGAATCAATAAATTTGGGTTGAATACTCTACCCTCGAAAATTGTTGCGATCCCCTATACTTGTGGGTTATCAAGACTATTTTCTGGCGCCGTTGCCGGGGACCATAGCTCTATTCTTTGAGTCACTTGGGATTTATATCTGCTTATCATTATGAAGAACTTGAAAGATCCAAGAACCAAGATTTATCCCTCAACTACGAGGGGAGGTAAGGAACTGCCATCTAGCTCAGCACTTGATTCACCTTCTATTTTGAGTAAGCTTGCGACACCTAAACCTGCTTCTGCTATTGATTCTGATATGTCGCATGTTATTGATGATGCCACTTCTGCTATGCATGATACTGAAAGTGCTAGTGATCGACTAGAGGGGTGTGAATAGGCGATTTTTATGAAAGTCTTCAAAACATAGAAGTTTCGAAGACAAACAATAGAAATAAACCTATTACCATGTAGCGGAAGGTAGACTACACTAAGAAAGCCATAGTCAAGTATTCAATGAAGTGAAAGCACAATGACTAATAGCAGCTAGGCAGTATAGATCAGGTAGGAAGATAGTGTGAAGCCAATCAGAACAATCAGTTACTCAGTGAAGACAAAAGACAATCATACAATGACTTCACCAGGGCCAACAGTAAGTAAAGGAATGGGAAGGACGAAACCAGTGACTCGTTGAAGACAATGATTTGTTGGACCAGTTCCAGTTGCTGTGACAACTGTACGTCTGGTTAGGGAGGCTGAGATTCAACTCAGAAGACCACGTCTTCACCTTATTCCCCTTGAGCTAAGGACACCCAGTCCTCGCCCAATCACTCTGGCAAGTCTTCAAGGTAGACTCCCAAACCTTCACAGACTTCGTTCACCGGCGATCCACAATGACTCTTGGATGCTCAGAACGCGACGCCTAACCGGCTGGAGGATTCACAGTCCTCAAGTGTAATAAGTCTTCAGATCACACAAACAGGAAGACTTCAGTGATGCCTAACACTCTTTGGCTCTGGGTGGTTAGGGCTTTATCCTCGCAAGGAATTCTCTCTCAAAGGGTTCGAGGTGGGTTGCTATCAAACGACAAAAGCCGTACACTAACTCTGAGGAGCCAACCGTTTATGGTTGTAGGGGGTGGGCTATTTATAGCCACTAGGCAACCCGACCTGATTTGTCCGAAATGACCCTGGGTCACTAAGGAACTGACACGTGTTCCAACGGTCAGATTTCAAACACACGCAGCAACTTTACTTGGGCTACAAGCAAAGCTGACTCATCCAGCTCTGGATAAGATTTTCTCTCATTGTCTTCGCTCGAAGACATTGGATCAGTCACTCTGACTTTGTTCACTTGGACCCCACTTAACAGTACGGTGGTTCCTATGACTCAACAAAGAAGAAAAGGAGACAACGAAACAACTAAGTCTTCGTGCCCCATAGTCTTCACGCAATGTCTCCTCTTGTCATAGTCTTCAATGTGAATATCTTCACATACCACCATTGTCTTCAATGTCTTCATACATTTTTAGGGGTCATCTCCGGTAGATAAACCAAATCAATGAGGGACTACTACATGCGTTATCCTGTAATTCTCACAAACACATTAGTCCCTCAACCAGGTTTGTCGTTAATACTCCAAAACCAACTAGGGGTGGCACTAGATGCACTTACAATCTCCCCCTTTTTGGTGATTGATGACAAACTGGTTGAAGTTTTCAACGGGGATAAAAGTATGTGAAATGTAAAGGATTTAGGTATTGTCTTCATAAGTGGCAAAGGCTCCCCCTGAAGATGTGCATATAAGTAATTTGCTTTTGGAATGCAAATGCACATGGCAGGTTGTACTTGTGGAGATCCTCTTCAACGTATGACGACAATTCATCATGCATGAAAAGTATGTGAAGATAATGACATGCATAATGAAAAATGGACGTCTGCAGAATGACCTAAGTGCGGAAGTTATCATCGCACATGCGGAATTTATCATCGCATCACAGAATAGCAAATAAGTAGCAGACGACCATCGAGTTTAAGTGTTACAACTCAAAGAACCAAATGTATCAAAAAGCGAGAGTTGTAAACACTAGGCAAAATATAAAACCACCGCCCATATGGACCCGCTTGAAGACTATCAAACTCATATGCTTCTCCCCCTTTTGTCAGTAAGGACCAAAAAGGTTTGAAGACATAGAGCACCTACTCGTTCCAATGAGGAGTTGGTGAAGCAGCAGGGTCGTCGGTGTTGGTTGGTGGCGCAGAAGAACTTGGTGCAGTGTCGATTCGCGCTGAAGGTGGTGAAGTAGCATCGTCTTCATCATCGATGACACATGCATTCACTGTTGCAGCAGAGAAGGAGAACCCAGAGTCTTCAAGAGATGGATTACGCCGCAGCACAGTCCTTCTCGGAGGTGTTGAGTCAAACTTGAAGTGTTCAGAGAAGCCATCATCTTGAAGATCATCTTCAGAACACATAAGCGTCAGCCCTTTCCATGTACGCCGACAAGTTTCATGGGCGACAAAGGCATTCTTGGTGGCAAGGTTGCGAATCCTGTTTACGTCCACCAAGAGGCTTTTCATTTGGCGCTTCAGCCAGTCATGATGCTTATCCTGTTTCTGATGAAGGGCAACCAGAAGCTCTCGGTCATTGAGAACACGAGATCGCTTCTTAGGCCGTTGTGCAATGGTGCTTTCAGTGGCTTCAGTGGGGGCACGATGAGGTGCACGGGTAGTACCAGCCAGAGGATAAACACGAGTGACTGCTGGGACTCCTTCAATGTGTTGCGAGAAGCTTTGATTATCAGCATTTTGAAGACTAAGGGGCTCCTTGGCAGGCTCTGAATAGATGGCTTCAACTGACATACCGACGCCAGGCAGAAAAATCAGATGATTGCGAGCAGAGGGCTGATAGGTGACAGCTGAGTGTAGTTTGATCAGACGCATAATCCATGGAGCGTAAAACTTCAAGCCAAAGAGATCAGATCCTGATGCATCAAGTTGGCGTATGAAGAAGTCTTGTGCATTGAAGCTTTTGCCGTGAAGAATATGGAAGACCAAAGTCTTCATTGCACCTTCAAGCTTTGCATGTGGAGAATGTCCTTTGATGGGCCAGAGAGTTCGCCTTATAATGTGATAGATAGTACATGGCAGATACTCAAGGTCTTCAACAAAGAACTCCTTAGGATATTCAGCATCATGAGGCAAAGGCTTCATCATGCTAAGCATCTGACTCATGTTGGGTTCAGGCTTGTGAAAAATGCTTTCCATAGCAGCACCGTGAAGCTGACAACCAGGTTCATAAAGATCACCTGGAGTGGGCAGGACAGTGAGCTCAATGACATCAAAGGCTTTGGCTTCATGATGAACATTGCCTGTCATCCACTCAAGGACCCAAGTCTTCGGATCCCTGTTGTAGCCACGAATATGAAGAGTGGCATAGAATTGGAGCAGCAATTCTTCGTTCCAGTGCTCCTTGTCAGTGATGAACTGCAACAAGCCAGACTCTATGAAGAAATCCAGCGCTTCTTCCAAATAGGGCAGACTAGTTATGGCTTTAGTGTTAAGACGCATATGTGGAAAAATGCGACCTTGATTGTATAAGATGCATGAGTAATAACTGCGCTGCTGATAGCTCCAGAACCGATCAGAAGATATTCTTGCCTTAGAGTAGGGGTTCTTGGCGCTATCAAAGAAGGTGTTGTGTGCTTTGAAGCCATTGATATTGAATGATCCGGGTGCAGATGCAGTGCCTGGAAACCTAGGCAGCCTTGGCATTGGCTTCTGAACCTGAGGCCTGCACTCGACGTGATAGTCAAATTGGGGACCAGCAGCAGGTGGAGGAACAAGAAGAGGCCATTTGACAGTGATAAGCTGGACATAGTTGTATGCTTGCTCGATAGTATGTGGCCTTGGTGGCGGAACAGGAGCAGTGGTATCAACAGAGGCGTCAGGCTGCACATCTGTTGCAGGTGCATCATTGGCTTCATTGGCTTCTGGCACAATGTTTGGCGCAGGCTCCACATTGTCTTCAGCCATGACCACGTCATTGGCTTCAGTGGTATTAGTGGTGGCAGCCTCAGGATTCTCAACCTCCACTTGAGGAGCTGGAGGGTCGGGCACCGACACGTTCACTTCAGGAACAACTTCTTCAGTGATGGGGGGAGTAGGGACACGTTCTTCGGCTGATGCAGCCGGATTGTCTTCAGCAACTTTAGCTTCAGACTCGGAGACATTCATAGTAGGAGTGGCTTCTAGGAACACCTGACGTGCAACAGATTGGTGGTGCACTTCTCCTTCTGGAACGCTCGAAAGAGGGACTTGGGGACTTGGTCCTTTGCGAAGCCTGCGTAACGCTGGCGACGCCTGTGGAGATGGAGTTGGCTGGGCCTCAAAGTCATCTTCTTCTTCTTGCACTGGTGGGGTGACTTGTTGTTGGGGAGTACTCGGGGTGTCTTGTTGTTGTGGGTGATCAGCCCATGATGCATCCTGAGCAATTGGCGTCAGAGGACGACCAATGCTGATGAGTTCGTTGTTCGTGAGAACAGGCGATGATGCCAAGTTGTGCTCGATCTGAGGAAGAACTACATCATCTTCAACATTGTCATGGTGACCAATGTCTTCAGCAGCGGTGGGGTCAACTGCTGGAATGTCTTCAGCTTCAGGAGCCTCTATGGAAGTAGGCTCATGAACTACTATCCGTCGTTCTTGATGCGAAGAGTCAGGACGAGCAACCAAGATGGGCTCGACAATAAGGGGCTCTGTGGGAGCAGCCCGATCTTTCTTGGTTTTGCGCTTCTTCTTGGAGGGAGCAACATCATAAGCTTCAGGATTTTTCCTCTTTCTGGCTTCAGCCTCGGCAGCCCTTGTCTTCTTCAGTTCTGAAACGGTTGACTTGACCTTTGGCTTCGAGCCGGACATGCTGCTTGGGAAGACAATGCGAGGTTCTTCCCGCCTTGAAGGTGCAGATTTGTCAGTCGATGGCTTCTTCTTCTTTGCAGCCATTTTGGGGTCGATGCCAGGACGCCCAAGAGCCTTGTGCTTCTCAGCTTCATTGTAGGCTTGCACGCACTTGTCAGCCAGACTCTTCATGTGCTCACGAGAACCTTTAGCTTCTTCTTGTTTCTTGAGAAAAGCTTCCTTGAGCTCGTGCAGCATAACCTTAAAGTTTTTGACATCTTGCACGCTAAGCTTTGCCATGTGCTTCTTGAACTAGGCTTTCTCATAGTTGATCTTGTGCTTCAGTTCAACGATGCGCTGAGCTAGAGCTAGCTCAGAAGCAATGGCGCCAGTGAAAGAGACGCTGAGGCCAATTGGAAGTTGCAGATCTTCAAAACTGAGATTGGGGGTTTCAAACCACTTATCAATAAAGTTGTGGATGATTGCCACGTCAAAGAGAGGCAAATCATTGAAGATTTCTGCTTCTTCCTTACTCTTAATCAGTTGCTCAAGAGCGTCCTCTGCAAGATCTTCATCACTAGACAGATCAATGTGTTCGTCTCGCAGAATGGTAGCAGGGGTCAATGCCTGATCAGTAGTCTTTTTCATCTCCGTCTTCTTGGAGATACGTGATAGATCTTCAGACTGCACACTGTCTTCAGGAGGTGCAGTAGCCAGTGGCTTCGCATGTGAAGCTTTTGGAGGAGCAGCTGACTTTGAAGCTTTAGCCTTCTTTTGCTTCTGCGGCTTTGGAGTAGGAGCTGGGGCTTCATCAGTGTCAGCATCATCATCAGAATGATCCACTTTGGCACCTTGAATAGAAATGTGAGTGATAAGGCCATCAAGGTTGTAGAAAGGTCCGATGATATTGGGTTCAGCATCGCGTGTGCCGTCAGCCCGGGGAGCAGAAGGGCCAGGGTTGAAGTCTAGTCCCAATGACTTCTTGTTTTCCTTGGCCGATGCCTTTGCATGCTGGAAGTTGCGCTTGAAGAGATTATCGTCACGACACCAGAGCAGTGATGGCATTTTCAGGCTGTGGTCCACGGACCATACAGGGATAGAAACCCTGAGCAATAGCTTCAACTCTGGTCTTGGGTGGAAGGCTTTGGAAGAGAATGTCACCCCAAGGACTCTTGATGGCATTCTTCTCAGCATACTCCTGGGTCACAAACTTGTATTTAAACCATTGTTCGGCCCAATATCTTCGAATCCATTGGATTCATGTCTTGCGCTGATTGTAATCCTCTTCTGGATCTGTCTTGTACAACTCTGAGAGGTCATCAGGCAGATCTCTTGATGTTCCCCCTCGATGCTGTCTGCCACCCTTCCTTGCTGATTTCTCTGTAGCCATGAACTTCAAACTGAATGGCTTCAACACGTTCAAAGGCTTCAAAGGCTTTCGCTTGCTGGTTAAACAGGAACTGGCTTCGGGAGAGTTAATGTGATGCTGTAAGAATTCTGCAAACGAATGCAGCCTATGAGAACCAAGGGATTCTCCCATGGACATGTACCTGTGACAGCATTAGAGATGCGAGGGAAGGGGAGAGGTCATATGCATTCTCAGAAGATTTTGAAGATAAATCAGTTTGAAGACATTGACCTCATGGTGCAAAGACATTCACTTATGTGTTTGAAGTTGGTTCCAGATTTGTACGAATCCAGGAATAGGTACAAGTGAGGAATCTAACTCGTTATGAAGCTTAAGTAAATATACTAGGCATTATATGAGATGCAGACATGATAGATCTAACATTGAGTAGGCAGAAACCACTTTCGGTAAACAGGATGAATCTTTAGGATAAAAAAGATGGTAAAAAGAGAGTTTTACTTACCACATGATGAACTGCTAGATGGGAAGAGTAGGAGACCAAGCAGTTCAATCCACCGTGCCCTAACTTGGTGACGGAGGACACCTACGACAGCAGCGGAGAGGACGATGACCGCGGCCCGCGTGAGGACGGCGTCGGTGAAGTCACGACAGCTAAGCGCTTCGTCGCCGGCGTCGTCGAGAGCTAGCGGTGGCGCTAGGGTTTTGATGAGGTGGAGAGGTGGAAGAAGGTTTTCTTGACCGCAGGGGACATGTATTTATAAGGAAGTATGCGGCACAGCGTAATTACGCAGGTGCCCCTGGCGGTTCACATCTGAGGGGCACATGGCAAGCATGCAACATACTTGGAGTTGTCCCACGTTCCCACGCCCGCCCGAACTGTCGGATGGTCGTTCCGGCTTCTCCGGATTTCAGGCAATAAGGATAGAGCATTTAAAACAGACTTAATGTTTGTCTATGTATCTTCTGCTGACAAGGACGCAGAGAAGACATTCGACAGTTTCAATAGAATGCATATGATTTGGACAGATAGAGTTTGAGATAGAAAGCATAGAGAGATTAGGGTCCGATCACATTCACTTAGTTCAAAAGATTCAACAAGGAAGACGTAGCTATAAGTGAATGCTGTAGAGGACAGAACACTAATATGTATATATCAGAAGACAATCAAATCAACATAGTGAAGATAATCATGAAGACAAGTTGAAATTGAAGACAAACCAAATGTGAAGACATAGCAAATGTAACGCCATGAGTAAAACACTTCAAACATAAGAATTTGGTGGTGGCGTTACCCACCGTATAGGAAGTATTAGACCCAGACACGGCGCACAATTATCGTGGCGCTCCGAAGTCAAATTCCACGTTAATGTATTCACACTCAGAATGTAAGTCTTCATTGATTGAAGATATACTTTACTTCATGTGTTGCACATCTATGTCATCAACATGCTTAAGTGTTAGGATGTGTGCCTGATCACAGGACATTTGAGGATTCCAAGATATTTAGCTCACACCGTAACTTGCAAAACCTCTTCTCATCCAAGGGCTTGGTGAAGATATCTGCCAATTGCTCTTCAGTGTTGACGTGTATGATATCAATATCTTCCTTCATAACATGATCTCTGAGAAAGTGATGACGAATCTCAATGTGCTTTGTCTTCAAGTGCTGAACTGGGTTGTTGCCAATCTTGATGGCGCTTTCGTTGTCGCAGTAGAGTGGCACTTGCTTCAGATGAATGCCATAGTCTTTGAGTGTTTGCTTCATCCATAGAAGCTGAGCGCAGCAAGATCCAGAAGCAATGTATTCAGATTCAGAAGTGGAGAGAGATACACAGTTCTGCTTCTTTGAAGACCAACATACAAGTGATCGTCCCAGAAAATGACATGTGCCTGATGTAGACTTGCGATCCACCTTGTCACCAGCATAATCAGCATCCGAGAATCCAACTAGATCAAACTCTGAGCCCTTTGGATACCATAATCCTAGTGTTGGGGTGTGAGCCAAATATCTGAGAATTCGCTTCACAGCTAAGTGATGCGATTCCTTTGGTGCCGCTTGGAACCGGGCACACATGCAAACACTAAGCATGATATCTGGCATAGATGCACATAAATAAAGCAAGGAACCAATCATGGAGCGGTATACCTATTGATCGAACTCTCTACCATTGTCTTCGGGACCCAGATGATGTTTGGCTGGCATTGGCGTTGTGAAGCCTTTGCAATCTTGCATCCCAAATTTCTTCAGGCAATCTTTGAGGTATTTCTCTTGAGATATAAAGATGCCGTGCGTTGCTGACGTATTTGAAGACCAAATAAGAACTTCAACTCACCCATCATGGACATCTGATATTGCTCTTGCATCATATATCCAAACTCTTCACTGTATTTCTGATTGGTGCAGCCGAAGATAATGTCATCCACATATATTTGGCACACAAACAGTTCACCATCATATCTCTTTGTGAAGAGAGTGGGGTCGAGGGAACCAGGTTTGAAGCCTTTGCTCTTCAGGAAGTCTTTGAGTGTGTCATACCAAGCCCGAGGGGCTTGTTTGAGGCCATACAGTGCCTTGTTGAGCTTGTACACCATGTCAGGATGTTTTGGATCTTCAAAGCCAGGTGGTTGTGCAACATACACTTCTTCTTCAATCTTGCCATTGAGAAAAGCGCTCTTCACATCCATTTGATACAAAAGAATGTTATGATGATTTGCATAGGCCAGCAGTATGCGTATGGCTTCAAGCTTAGCCACAGGAGCAAATGTTTCATCAAAGTCAATCCCTTCAACTTGAGTGTATCCTTGAGCAACGAGACGAGCTTTGTTTCTGACAACTTGACCATGCTCATCTTGCTTGTTGCGATATATCCATTTAATGCCTATTATATTGTGCTTACGAGGATCAGGACGCTTAACCAGTTCCCATACATTATTCAGCTCAAACTGTTGAAGCTCTTCTTGCATAGCTTGAATCCATTCAGGTTCCATGAAGGCTTCATCAACTTTCTTGGGTTCAGATATTGAGACAAATGCGAAGAGCCCACAAAAATTTGCTAGCTGTGTTGCCCTTGAACGAGTGAGTGGACCTGGTGCATTGATGCTATCAATTATTCTCTCAATCTGTACTTCATTTGCAACACGAGGATGTACAGGACGAAGATTTTGCTCTTGCTGATCATTGTCATTGTTAGAAGGATTGTCTTCAGGCTGAGCATTGTCTTCAGGTTGATCAGGTGCGGAGATGATAAGTTCCTCTTCAGGCTGAGCTTCAAATGGTATGATTTCTCTAGTTCCCATAAGTTTGATTGATTCACTGGATGGAACTTCATCTAGCACATTTGGCAGGTGCTCTCTTTGCGAGCCGTTAGTCTCATCGAACCGCACATCCACAATTTCAACCACTTTATAGTGAAAGAGGTTGAAGACTCTGTAGGAGTGCAAATCCTTTCCATATCCAAGCATAAAACCTTCATGTGCTTTCGGTGCAAATTTTGAAGTGTGATGTGGATCCTTGATCTAGCACCTGGCACCAAATACTCTGAAGTAACTGACATTTGGCTTCTTGACAGTAAGGAGCTCATAGGATGTCTTGTTGAGAAGCTTGTGAAGATAAACATGGTTGATGATATGGCATGCAGTATCAATGGCTTCAGGCCAGAATTTTCTTGGAGTCTTGTATTCATCAAGCATCGTCCGGGCCATCTCAATAAGTGTTCTGTTCTTGTGTTCCACGATGCCATTCTGCTGCCGCGTGTACGGAGCTGAGAATTCATGTGTGATGCCCAAAGTATCAAGATACGTATCTAGGCCAGTGTTCTTGAATTTAGTGCCATTGTCACTTCTGATGTGCTTTATCTTGACGCCATAGTTGTTCATGGCTCGATTGGCGAAGCATCTAAAGACATCCCGCACTTCAGTCTTGTAGAGGATTATATGCACCCAAGTATATCTTGAATAATCATCAACAATGACAAAGCCATAGAGACAAGCAGTAGTAGTAAGAGTTGAGTAATGAGTGGGACCAAAAAGGTCCATGTGGAGCAGTTCGAAGGGTTGAGTCGTTGTCATGATTGTCTTCGAGGGATGCTTGGCCCTCGTCATCTTTCTTGCTTCACAGGCACCGCATAAGTGATCCTTCTTGAACTTGACACCCTTGATGCCTATGACATGCTTCTTTATTGCAAGAGTGTGCAAGTTCCTCATGCCAGCATGCCCTAGCCTCCGATGCCAGAGCCAGCATTCTGAAGCTTTTGCTATAAGACATACGACAAGTTGTGGTCCTGCTGAGAAATCTACCACGTACAAATCATCTTTCCGATACCCTTCAAAAACTAGAGACTTGTCAGATTCCATTAGAACAAGGCAACAATATTTTCCAAACATCACAATCTTGTTTAAATCGCAAAGCATTGAGACAGACATTAAGTTAAAACCAAGGGATTCAACAAGCATGACTTTATCCATGTGTTGATCCCTTGAGATTGCAACTCTACCTAGACTCAATACCTTGCTTTTACCAGTGTCAGCAAATGTGATGTGACTTTTGTCAGATGGAAGTAAGGTTGAGTCCATAAGAAGACTTCGCTTGCCAGTCATGTGATTAGTACACCCACTATCAATAATCTATTCTAAAGCAGCTGGTGTCGTACCCTACAGTGCAGTTAGGGGGATAGGCTTCACGAAGAGAATTTTGAAGCATAAACATTTGACGAGCAAGTGGATTATGAAAGCTTAGATCAAGGTTAGGACTGATAGGGCAAGTAGCAAGCGACTCAGGAACAAAATACATAATAAGACCATTTGGGCATTTGATCTTGCGCCCTACAAGATGTTTATGGTCCCCAGCAATAGCTTCAGACGATTTTGGTTTTCGGCTGGAGACCTTTCCCTGCAAAAGAGAGTTAAGCTTTCTTAGCCACCCACATCTTCAAGGGTGGCTTCGAAGCAATGAGTCTAAGTGCAACATCTGAGAACTTTGGCTTTGGAGCCCTAGCAAAAAGTCTTGCAGGTGGACAATAGTACTCATAAGAATAAGCAGAGTAGTTATTGGTCTTATGAACATGGCGGTTTGATGAAACGCGCTCATATTCATAGGCCTGAGTAAGGTTTCCCTGCAAAACATTTGCGTTAGTGCGACTCAGGTGAGTGCTCTATCTGTATGAAGCCTTTGGACCATATGAAGCCTGTGGTCTGGGGTTTGTCTTCTTCATGTGTGGTGTCATGACGACATTCACAGGAAGATTCTCCAAACATCTTTTTGGCACCCAGACTTTCTTCATAGGCGGCCCATTCCTGCAGTTAGTACCAATATACCTAGCAAACACTTCACCATTCTGATTCTTAAACAGTTTATAGTTTGCATCAAAGGATTCATCAATAACAATGGGATTAGCACAAGTGAAGCCAGATAGGGTGGATGGATCCACTGAAGGTTCCTTTGTAGCAACCCATGTGGTTTTGGGGTACTGCTCAGGTTTCCAGTAAGAGCCATCAGCATTCATTTTCCTTTCAAACCCAACACCCTCTTTCCTAGGGTTTCGGTTCAGGATCTTCCTTTTGAGGACATCACATAGTGTCTGATGCCCTTTGAGACTTTTGAACATCCCTGTTTCAAGCAATGTCTTCAACCTAGCATTCTCATCAGCAATAGCAGTGGCATCCTCAGCAGAGGGGTTAGTTACCACATCAGCAGTTGAAGATATTGCAACCGTAGCAGCAGTAGAAAATTCAGCAACAGAAGTAGCATTATCACGCTCAATGCATTTAAGACATGGTGGTTCAAATCCTTCCTGAGCGGAACTGATCTGTTTGGCACGAAATGACTCGTTTTCCTTTTGAAGATCTTCATGAGCCGCTCTCAATTTCTCAAGATCTTGCTTCCTTTGAAGATAATCATAGGAAAGCTTTTCATGAGTTGTTGAGAGCGTTTCATGACGACTTTCAAGTTCCTCATACTTAACGTGAAGATTTTTTATGTCTTCAATTAAGGACTGAGATCGAGTCATTTCAGCGTCTAACAGGTCATCACTTTTGTCTAATAGTTTTTGAATATGTTCCATAGCTTTCTGTTGTTCAGTTGCAATTTTAGCAAGTGTTTTGTAGCTGGGTTTGGAACCAGAATCAGAGTCATCTTCACTTGATGTTTGATAGTGAGTGGCGCGTGAGTTTACCTTGGCACCGCGTGCCATGAAGCAGTAGGTGGGAGTGGAGTTGTCCTTGTCATTAGCATCGGTGTTGGTGACGGAGTCATTGTCTTTAGTGTTGAAGATGGACTTGGCAACGTAGGCTGTAGCCAGACTTGCAACGCCAGAATCGGACTCCTCCTCAGACTCCACCTCTGCCTCCTCAGAAGAAGACTCCTCCTCTGAATCCATTTCCTTGCCGACAAACGCGCGGGCCTTGCCAGATGAGCTCTTCTTGTGTGATGAAGACTTTGAGGAAGACTTGGAAGAAGACTTTGAGTATTTATTCTTCTTCTTGTCATCAGAATCATACTCCTTGCTCTTCTTCTTCTTCTTGTTCTCATTGTCCCACTGCGGACACTCAGAGATGTAGTGACCAAGTTTCTTGCACTTGTGGCATGTTCTATTCTTGTAGTCATGAGCAGAAGCTTCATCATTTCTTGAGCTTGATCGTGAAGACTTTCTGAAGTCTTTCTTCTTGGTGAATCTCTGGAACTTCTTCACAAGCATAGAAAGCTCCCTTCCAATGTCTTCAGGATCATCAGAACTGTAGTCAGATTCTTCATCAGATGAGGAAACAGATTTTGCCTTCAAGGCGCGAGTTCGCCCATAGTTGGGACCGTAGATGTCTCTTTTCTCAGAAAGCTGAAACTCATGTGTGTTGAGCCTTTCAAGTATGTCAGACGGATCGAGTGTCTTGAAGTCAGGACATTCTAGAATCATCAGGGCTAGGGTGTCAAACGAGGTGTCAAGTGATGTCAGGAGTGTCTTGACGATTTCATGCTTGGTGATCTCAGTAGCGCCGAGAGCTCGAAGCTCATTTGTGATGTCAGTGAGGTGGTCAAACGTGAGTTGGACATTCTCATTGTCGTTTCTCTTGAAGCGGTTGAAGAGGTTGCGAAGGACACTGATTCTTTGATCTCTCTGGGTTGAGATGCCTTCGTTGACCTTGGAGAGCCAGTCCCAGACTTGCTTGGATGTTTCCAGAGCACTCACACGGCCATACTATCCTTTGGTTAGATGACCATAGATGATGTTCTTGGCAGTGGAATCCAGTTGAACGAACTTCTTGACATCAGCAGTGGTGACACCTTCACCAGCCTTGGGAACGCCATTCTTGATGACATACCAGAGGTCGACATCAATGGCTTCAAGATTCATGCGCATCTTATTCTTTCAGTAGGGATATTCAGTTCCATCGAAGATGGGGCACGCAGCAAAGACTTTAATTATCCCTGCAGTCGACATAGCTAAAACTCCAGGTGGTTAAACCGAATCACACAGAACAAGGGAGTACCTTACTCTGATACCAATTGAAAGTGCTAGTGATCGACTAGAGAGGGGGGGGGAGTGAATAGGCGATTTTTATGAAAGTTTTCAAAACATGGAAGTTTCAAAGACAAACGATAGAAATAACCCTATTACCATGCAGCGGAAGGTAGACTACACTAAGCAAGCCATAGTCAAGTATTCAATGAAGTGAAAGCACAATGACTAATAGCAGCTAGGCAGTATAGATCAGGTAGGAAGATAGTGTGAATCCAATCAGAACAATCAGTTACTCAGTGAAGACAAAAGACAATCATACAATGACTTCACCAGGGCCAATAGTAAGTAAAGGAATGGGAAGGACGAAACCAGTGACTCGTTGAAGACAATGATTTGTTGGACCAGTTCCAGTTGCTGTGACAACTGTACGTCTGGTTAGGGAGGTTGAGATTCAACTCAAAAGACCGCGTCTTCACGTTATTCCCCTTGAGCTAAGGACACCCAATCCTCGCCCAATCACTCTGGTAAGTCTTCAAGGTAGACTCCCAAACCTTCACATACTTCGTTCACCGGCGATCCACAATGGCTCTTGGATGCTCAGAACGCGACGCCTAACCGGCTGGAGGATTCACAGTCCTCAAGTGTAATAAGTCTTCAGATCACACAGACAGGATGACTTCAGTGATGCCTAACACTATTTGGCTCTGGGTGGTTAGGGCTTTATCCTCGCAAGGAATTCTCTCTCAAAGGCTTCGAGGTGGGTTGCTCTCAATTGACAAAAGCCGTACACTAACTTTGAGCAGCCAACCGTTTATGGTTGTAGGGGGTGGGCTATTTATAGCCACTAGGCAACCCGACCTGATTTGTCCGAAATGACCCTGGGTCACTAAGGAACTGACACGTGTTCCAACGGTTAGATTTCAAACACACACGACAACTTTACTTGGGCTACAAGCAAAGCTGACTCATCCAACTCTGGATAAGATTTGCTCTCATTGTCTTCACTCGAAGACATAGGATTTTGGTTGAGCATCACTTCAGTCACTCTGACTTTGTTCACTTGGACCCCACTTAACAGTACGGTGGTTCCTATGACTCAACAAAGAAGAAAAGGAGACAATGAAACAACTAAGTCTTCGCGCCCCATAGTATTCACGCAATGTCTTCTCTTGTCATAGTCTTCAATGTGAATATCTTCACATACCACCATTGTCTTCATTGTCTTCATACATTTTTAGGGGTCATCTCCGGTAGATAAACCGAATGAATGAGGGACTTGTACCTGTGTTATCATGTAATTCTCACAAACACATTAGTCCCTCAACCAGGTTTGTCGTCAATACTCCAAAACCAACTAGGGGTGGCACTAGATGCACTTACAGATACTTATGATGAAACTACTTCTATGCTTGATACTACTGTGCCACTTGGTGAATTTCTTGATGAACAACTTGCTAGGGCTAGAGAGAATGAAACTATTGAAACTGATAATATTGATGAAAGTGATGATGAAGACTCTCCCCCTAATAATATGAATTGCCCGTTGTTCCTGAGGGTTATGTTCTGGATGAAGAATCTGCTAGAGCAATTCTTGCTTGCAATGATAGATATGATCTAAAGAGGTTATTCGCTAAATGGAAGCAGCAATCCCTTAATGCTAGAATGAAACCTGACCCTGATTTTGCTACTTCACCTATCTGTGTTACTGATAAGGATTATGAATTCTCTATTGATCTTGATATAATTACTTTGGTTGAATCTGATCCTTTTTATGGCTATGAATCTGAAACTATTGTGGCACATCTTACTAAATTAAATGATATAGCCACCCTGTTCACTAATGATGAGAGAACTCGCTACTTTTATATCCTTAAAATATTTCCGTTCTCATTAAAGGGTGATGCTAAGATATGGTTTAATACTCTTGATCCTGGTTGTGTGCGTAGTCCCCAGGATATGATTTATTACTTCTCTGCTAAATATTTCCCTTCTCATAAGAAACAAGCTGCTTTAAGGGATATATATATATATAATTTTGTGCAAATTGAAGAAGAGAGTCTCCCACAAGCTTGGGGGAGGCTTATCCAATTACTTAATGCTTTCCCTGATCATCCTCTTAAGAAAAAAATGAAATACTTTATATCTTTTATAATGGACTAACCTATGCTTCCAGAGATTACCTGGATAGTTGTGCTGGTTCTGTTTTAAGGGAAAGAACACCGGATGAAGCTGAAATTCTATTGAATAATATGTTGACTAATGAAAATAATTGGACACTTCCTGAGCCAACTCCTGAGCCTATTCCTAAACCAACTCCGAAGAAGAGAGGTGTTCTATTTCTCAGTCCTGAAGATATGCAAGAGGCAAAGAAATCCATGAAAGAAAAGGGTATTAGAGCTGAAGATGTTAAGAATTTACCTCCTATTGAAGAAATTCATGGTCTTAATTTACCGCCTGTCAAAGAAATGCATAATTTTAATCCATCTCTCATTGAAGAAACACATGGTCTTGATAACCCGACATAGGTAGTAAAGGTAAATTCTCTCTATAGATATGATAAAGCTGAATTCCCATTTACTAAGTTTGCTAGCCCATGCTTAGATGAGTTTGATAAATTTATGGTTAAGCAAGAAGACTTCAATGCTTATTTTGGTAGAGAATTAAAACGCAGTGCTGATATGCTTGAACACTTGGGTGATTATATGGCTAATGTCAAAGGTGAACTTAGACTTGTTAGTAAACATGCTTCTATGGCTACCACTCAAGTAGAAGAAGTACTTAAAGCTCAAAATGATTTGCTTAATGAATTGAATAGTAAGAATAATGATTTTGCTGTTAGAGTGGCTACTAGAACTGGTAAAATGACTCAGGAACCTTTGTATCCTGAAGGCCACCCTAAGAGAATTGAGCAAGATTCTCAGAGACATAATATAGATGCACCTAGTCCTTCTAAGAGGAAGAAAAGGAAAATGATAGGACTTTGCATGCTTCTAGTGAACCTATTACTGAAACACCTGAGAATCCAAATGATATTTCTATTTCTAATGATGAAACACAATCTGGTAATGAACCTGAAACTAGTGATAATGTTAATGATAATGTTCATGTTGATGCCCAACCTAGCAATGATAATGATATAGAAATTGAACCTGCTGTTGATCTTGATAACCCACAATCAAAGAATCAATGTTATGATAAGAGAGACTTTGTTGCTAGGAAACATAGTAAAGAAAGAGAACCATGGGTTCAAAAACCCATGCCTTTTCCTCCCAAACCATCCAAGAAAAAGGATGATGAGGATTTTGAGCGCTTTGCTGAAATGATTAGACCTATCTTTTTGCGTATGCGATTAACTGATATGCTTAAAATGAATCCTTATGCTAAGTACATGAAAGAAATTGTTACTAATAAAAGAAAGATACCGGAAGCTGAAATTTCCACCATGCTTGCTAATTATACTTTTAAAGGTGGATACCAAAGAAACTTGGAGATCCAGGAGTACCCACTATACCATGCTCCATTAAATGAAACTATGTTAAAACTGCTTTATGTGATCTTGGAGCTGGTGTTAGTGTTATGCCTCTCTCTTTATATCTTAGACTTGATTTGAATAAGTTGACACCTACTGAAATATCTTTGCAAATGGCTGATAAATCAACTGCTATACCTGTTGGTATTTGTGAGGATGTGCCTGTTGTGGTTGCAAACATTACTATTTTAACGGACTTTGTTATTCTTGATATTCCCGAGGACGATAGTATGTCTATTATTCTTGGAAGACCCTTTTTGAATACTGCAGGGGCTGTTATTGATTGCAACAAAGGCAAGGTCACTTTTCATATTAATGGTAATGAGCATACGATACACTTTCCGAGGAAACAACCTCAAGTCCACAATATCAATTCTATTGGAAAAAATTCCATCAATTATCTTTGGAGGTTTTGAATTTCCTCTTCCTACTGTTAAGAAGAAATATGATATTCTTATTGTTGGGGATGTGCATATCCCCATTGAGGTAACCTAGTGTTATTCGAAAATTCTCCGGTTCCATGTTATTCGGAATGAGTTTGTTAACAAGACTTGATCAACCTTGTTAATGGATTCCTTTTGATGATCATGAGATGGATGAATTTAGAAAACACAACTCTCTGTATCCTCCTTTTACTTTCTGTTATTTATATTAAATAAAATAAAAATAGTATTTTCTATCTGTTATCTGAATTATCCGTGCAATATAAAAATACCCTGAAAATAAAAGTTCTCCAAATGCCCTAAAATTTAAATATGATTTTTTCTGAAATATTTGGTACTAAGAACACAGCAGGGGGGTATCCACCTGGCCACGAGGGTGGAGGGCGCGCCCCCTGCCTCGTGGGCCCACGGTGGCCCTCCTCCACTTATTTCTGCACCCTGCACACTCCTTCCTCCCACAAACACCATTATCCAGCTCAAACCCGATTCCAAGCCCATTTTGCTGCCATTTTCGATCTCCTTGCTCAAAGCACCTCTCACAAAACTGCTTGGGGGGATTGATCCTTGGTATGTGACTCCTCCATTGGTCCAATTAGTTTTTGTTCTAGTGCTTTATTCATTGCATATTTTCTTCTTAGGTGAACCTATTCCTGAGCTTGCATGTCAAATTTATATGGTTCCTAGTAGTTCTAATGCATGATATAGGCTCTAGGCACTTGTAGGAGTAGTTGCTATCAATTTTGTTGAGTTTGGTTCACTTTTATTTTGAAGTTACTAAAAATTTCAGAATTTTTCAAAAAATAATGAAGAGATTTTTGAGGGGCTCATTGAGACGAAGCTCGAAGGAAAAGAAAAATGAAGAAGCAAAGAAGCCCAAATATAATTTGCCTCGCACCGCGGAGGTTAGGCCATGTGAATGGCCCTCCGATGATTTCTTGAGAGCAACCGAGATTTATGAGGATTTTTATGAATTGGCTAAGAATGCAGGCCTCACCGACTTCCTCCGCGACCAACGCGAACAATATCTCTTACTCACCAATACTTTTGTGCAAAACTTCTACTATTATCCTAGGGAATCACCTCCTCCAGTAGAGTTTCATTTATATGATGTGGTTAAGAAGATGTCACTATATGAATTCTGCAGGGTTTGCAAAATACCTTTCGAGGGTAGCTTAGAGGAACCACGTCGTAAAGACGTGGATGGGTTTATTGATACTATCACTGTAGGGGAAACTAGGAAGGTTTCCGATGCAAGAATCACTAGCATACATTTTCCTGTTTTATGCTACTTTGCAATATTTGCTAGTCGTTGCTTAATTGGTCGCGGAAACTGTGGAAACCTTAGTGTTCCTGATATTTTTATTTTGTTCCATGGTTTATTCCGTGATGACTCTGTTAGTATGGGTGGTATTATTGCTAAACGGTTAAGTCTGAACCATATAAAGGGGCCCATCTTTGGTGGTACCTATGCTTCACGCATTACTGCATATTATAACATACCCATTAGGCACTATGAAGAAGAAGAAAAATTGCTGCCTACTGTTTATTTAGATTATAAGAGTATGGTAGCGCATGATTTTATTATAAAGAATAGGGAAGGGGAGCTTAAATACAAATTGTTCTTTGATAAACGTCATCCTGAGACTATCACCTTCCCTGCTCCTTTCTTGTTTGATTTATCTATAGGCCAGTACCTCGTCTCGCCGGAGGACATTCACGCTTACCGGAACCCTATATCAGCCACAGAGCCAGAGTTGGAACCACAAGTTGATCCTCCACGACAGTCTAATTACCAGTGGGATCCGGAGATGATTACCAACCAGTGGCAATCAGAGTCTTCTTCTTCGCAGTACGACCCCAACTATTACTATGGATATTCGCCAGGCCAACCGTGGCCATAGACCAACTTAGGCCAAAAGCCTAAGCTTGGGGGAGTACGTATTTCTCACCGACATTACATTCATGTTCACACACTCATTCCTAGATGTCGGTGCTCATACTTTTTCATTGTAATATCCATGCTAGTTTATTTTCTCTTTTTATGCTTTCTTCTTGTGTGCTTAATAAACCTTAAGAAAAACTAAAAAAATAGTTGTAGCTTTTAGCTAGTTTTAATTTCCATGCCTGTAGTAGTAATTAAAAAGAAAACCCAAAAAGATTTCCTGTTCTTCTTTTGCTTGTTGGGAGCTTTCCCATGTAAATAGTTTTATTTCCTTTCTTTTCTTTGGGGGTCGATAGGATAAGACCATAATTAAATTGTTGAAGTGGCTCTTATATGCATTATTTTTGATCTAACAAAAGAGCCCATATTGCCTTGTCTTCTCCTATTTATTGAATGCTTGCAGATTCCAGCTTAGTCCAATGCACGCGCACTATTATTATTATCCACATCGTTCGATCCTGCAAGTGAAAGGCAATTATGACGATATATGATGGACTGACTGAGATGAGAAAAGCTGGTATGAACTCGACCTCTCTTGTTTTTGTAAATATGATTAGCTCATCGTTCTTGATTCAGCCTATTATGAATAAACATGTTTGCAATGACAACTAGAGATCATAGTTTCTTATGCCATGCTTAATTAGCTAGGAGCTTATAATGGTTTACCTTGCGTGCCAACATGCTATTAAAATGGTTGTGATGTGGTATGATAGGGTGGTATCCTCTTTTGAACGATTCGAGTGGCTTGACTTCGCACATGTTCACGCATGTAGTTGAAACAAAATCAACATAGCCTCTATGATATTTATGTTCATGGTGCATTATATCCTACTCATGAATGCATTAGGTGTCGATTAATTTTAGTGCATGTTCATGACTGTTGTCGATCTCTAGCTGGCCGCTTCCCAGTCTTTTGCTAGCCTTCACTTGTACTAAGTGGGAATACTGCTTGTGCATCCAATCCCATAAACCCCAAAGTTGTTCCATATGAGTCCACCATACCTACCCATATACGGTATCTACCTGTCATTCCAAGTAAATTTGTATGTGCCAAACTCTAAACCTTCAAATAAATATCCTGTTTTGTATGCTCGAATAGCTCATGTATCAACTACGGCTGTCCGTATCTTCCATGTTAGGCGGGTTATTCTCAAGAGGAGTGGACTCCGCTCCTCACTCACGAGAAAATGGCTGGTCACCGGGATGCCCAGTCCCATGCTTTATGCAAACTAAATCAAAATAATTGCAAACAAAACTCCCCCTGGGAGTCTTGTTAGTTGGAGGCACTCGTTGTTTCGAGCAAGCCATGGATTGATGCTTGTTGTTGGAGGGGGAGTGTAAACTTTACCATTCTGTTTGGGAACCGCCTATAATGTGTGTAGCATGGAAGATATCGCCATCTCTTGGTTGTTATGTTGACAATGAAAGTATACCGCTCAAAATATTATTCGCCTCTATTTCAAAACCGAGCTCTGGCTCCTCTACAAATCCCTGCTTCCCTCTGCGAAGGGCCTATCTATTTACTTTTATGTTGAGTCATCCTCCTCTTATTAAAAAGCACCAGTTGGAGAGCACAACTGACATTTGCATTCATTACTGTTAGTTTACATTGAGTATGACTTGACTGGATCTCTTTTACCATGAATTACAATGTCTAGTCAGTCCTTGATCTTTAAAGGTGCTCTGCATTTATGTTTTGCGGTCTCAGAAAGGGCTAGTGAGATACCATCTTATTATATCATATTATGATTGTTTTGAGAAAGTGTTGTCATCCGAGATTTATTATTATTGCTGGCTAGTTGATTATGCCATTGATATGAGTAAACATGAGACCTAAGCATTGTTGTGAATATGGTTAGTTCATAATCTTTGCTGAAAACTTGAATGCTGGCTTTACATATTTACAACAACAAGAGCAAACAGAGTTTGTAAAAGTTTTTCTTTATCACTTTCAGTTTGTCAACTGAATTGCTTGAAAACAAGCAAAGGTTTAAGCTTGGGGGAGTTGATACGTCTCCGTCGTATCTACTTCTCCAAACACTTTTGCCCTTGTTTTGGACTCTAACTTGCATGATTTGAATGGAACTAACCCGGACTGACGCTGTTTTCAGCAGATTTGCCATGGTGTTATTTATGTGCAGAAACAAAAATTCTCGGAATGACCTGAAACTCCATGATAACCCGCAAGTATAGGGGATCGCAACAGTTTTCGAGGGTAAAGTATTCAACCCAAATTTATTGATTCGACACAAGGGGAGCCAAAGAATACTCTCAAGTATTAGCAGCTGAGTTGTCAATTCAACCACACCTAGAAACTTAATATCTTCAGCAAAGTGTTTAGTAGCAAAGTAATATGATAGTAGTGGTAACGGTAGCAAAAGATAACAGTAGTAAAAGTAATGTTTTTGGTATTTTGTAGTGATGATAGCAATAGCAACGGGAAAGTAAGTAAGCGAAGAACAATATATGGAAAGCTCGTAGGCAATGGATGGGTGATATAGAATTGTGCCGGATGCGGTTCATCATGTAACAGTCATAACCTAGAGTGACACCGAACTAGCTCCAGTTCATTGATATAATGTAGGCATGTATTCCGAATATAGTCATACGTGCTTATGGAAAAGAACTTGCATGACATCTTTTGTCCTACCCTCCCGTGGCAGCGGGGTCCTTATGGGAACTAAGGGATATTAAGGCCTCCTTTTAATAGAGAACCGGAACAAAGCATTAACACATAGTGAATACATGAACTCCTCAAACTACGGTCATCACCGGTAAGTATCCCGATTATTGTCACTTCGGAGTTAACGGATCATAACACATAATAGGTGACTATAGACTTGCAAGATAGGATCAAGAACTCTCATATATTGATGAAAACATAATAGGTTCAGATCTAGAATCATGGCACTCGGGCCCTAATGACAAGCATTAAGCATAGCAAAGTCATAGCGACATCAATCTCAAAACATAGTGGACACTAGGGATCAAACCCTAACAAAACTAACCCGATTACATGATAGATCCCATCCAACCCATCACCGTCCAGCAAGCCTACGATGGAATTACTCACGCACGGCGGTGAGCATCATGAAATTGGTGATAGAGGATGGTTGATGATGACGATGGCGACAGATTCCCCTCTCTGGAGCCCGAACGGACTCCAGATCAGCCCTCCCCAGAGGTTTTAGGGCTTGGCGGTGGCTCCGTATCGTAAAACGCGATGATTTCTTCTCTCTGATTTTTTTCTCCCCAAAACTCAATATATGGAGGTGGAGTTGGAGTCGGAGAGGCAATAGGGGGCCCACGAGCTAGGGGGCGCGCCCCCACCCTCGTGGCAAGGTGGTGGGCCCCCTGGCCTTCATCTTTGACAGGTATTTTTCTTATTTTCTGAAAAGTGGCTCCGTGAAGTTTCAGGTCATTCCAAGAATGTTTGCTCCTGCACATAAATAACACCATGGTAATTCTACTGAAAACAGCGTCAGTCCGGGTTAGTTCCATTCAAATCATGCAAGTTAGAGTCCAAAACAAGGGCAAAAGTGTTTGGAAAAGTAGATACGTTGGAGACGTATCACTCCACGGAGCGTCTTTTTGGAAATAATAAAAAATACTGGCAAAAGATCAAGACCAAGGGGCCCACACCCTAACCACAAGGGTGGGGGGCGCGCCCCCCTACCTCGTGGGCCCCCTGGAGCTCCTCCGACCTCAACCCCAACTGTATATATTCACTTTCGGGGATAAAAAAAATCAAGGAGAAGGATTCATCGCGTTTTATGATACGGAGCCGCCGCCAAGCCCTAAAACCTCTCGGGAGGGCTGATCTGGAGTCCATTCGGGGCTCCGGAGAGGGGAATCCGTCGCTGTCGTCATCATCAACCATCCTCCATCACCAATTTCATGATGCTCACTGCCATGCATGAGTAATTCCATTGTAGGCTTGCTGGACGGTGATGGGTTGGATGAGATTTATCATGTAATCGAGTTAGTTTTGTTAGGGTTTGATCCCTAGTATCCACTATGTTCTGAGATTGATGTTGCTATGACTTTGCTATGCTTAATGCTTGTCACTAGGGCCCGAGGGCCATGATTTCAGATCTGAACCTATTATGTTTTCATCAATATATGAGTGTTCTTGATCCTATCTTGCAAGTTTATAGTCACCTACTATGTGTTATGAGCCGGCAACCCTGAAGTGACAATAATCGAGACCACTCCCGGTGATGACCGTAGTTTGAGGAGTTCATGTATTCACTATGTGTTAATGCTTTGGTCCGGTACTCTATCAAAAGGAGGCCTTAATATCCCTTAGTTTCCAATAGGACCCCGCTGCCATGGGAGGGTAGGACAAAATATGTCATACAAGTTCTTTTCCATAAGCACGTATGACTATATTCGGAATACCTGCCTACATTACATTGATGAATTGGAGCTATCTCTGTGTCACCCTAGGTTATGACTGTTACATGATGAACCACATCCGGCATAATTCTCTATCACCTATCCATTGCCTACGAGCTTTCCATATATTGTTCTTCGCTTATTTACTTTTCCGTTGCTATTGTTACAATCACTACAAGACACCAAAAACATTACCTTTTGTTATCATTACCGTTTGCTACCGTTACCATTACTATCATATTACTTTGCTACTAAATACCTTGCTGCAGATATTAAGTTTCCAGGTGTGGTTGAATTGACAACTCAGCTGCTAATACTTGAGAATATTCTTTGGCTCCCCTTGTGTCAAATCAATAAATTTAGGTTGAATACTCTACCCTCGAAAACTGTTGTGATCCCCTATACTTGTGGGTTATCAAACAAGATGGCAATAATAAAAACTTTCATACAAGTGCATTGAATACTATGAGAAGTTTGATACTTGATAATTGTTTTGAGATATGGAGATGGTGATATTAGAGTCATGCTAGTTGAGTAGTTGTGAATTTGAGAAATACTTGTGTTGAAGTTTGTGATTCCCGTAGCATGCACGTATGGTGAACCGTTATGTGAGGAAGTCAGAGCATGATTTATTTATTGATTGTCTTCCTTATGAGTGGCGGTCGGGGACGAGCGATGATCTTTTCCTACCAATCTACCCCCCTAGGAGCATGCACGTAATACTTTGTTTTGATAACCAATAGATTTTTGCAATAAGTATGTGAGTTCTTTATGACTAATGTTGAGTCTATGGATTATACGCACTCTCAGCCCTCCACCATTGCTAGCCTCTCTAGTATCACGCGACTTTTGCCGGTACCATAAACCCACCATATACCTTCCTCAAAACAGCCACCATACCTACCTATTATGGCATTTCCATAGCCATTCCGAGATATATTACCATGCAACTTTCCATCATTCCATTATTATGACACGCTGCATCATTGTCATATTGCTTGCATGATCATGTAGTTGACTGTTGGGGAACATAGCATAAATTCAAAATTTTCCTACGTGTCACCAAGATCAATCTACAGAGTCATCTAGCAACGAGGGAGGAGTGGATCTACATACCCTTGTAGATCGCGCGCGGAAGCGTTCAAGAGAACAGGGTTGATGGAGTCGTACTCGTCGTGATCCAAATCACCGATGATCCTAGCGCCAAACGGACAGCACCTCTGCGTTCAACACACGTACGGAGCAGCGACGTCTCCTCCTTCTTGATCCAGCAAGGGGAAAGGAGAGGTTGAGGGAGATGGCTCCAGCAGCAGCACGACGGCGTGGTGGTGATGGAGCTGCAGTACTCCGGCAGGGCTTCGCTAAGCACTATGGAGGAGGAGGATGTGTTGGAGAGGGAGAGGGAGGCACCAAAGGCGTAGGTTGAGAGGACCTCCTTTCCCCACTATATATAGGGAGTCCGGGGGGGGGGGGGCGCCAGCCCTAGGAGATCCAATCTCCTAGGGGGGCGGCGGCCAAGGGAGGAATCCCTCCTCCCCAAGGCACCTAGGAGGTGCCTTCCCCTCTTAGGACTCTTCCTTAGGGTTTCCCCCACCCTTAGGCGCATGGGCCCTAGGGGAAAGTGGCGCCCCAGCCCACTTTGGGCTGGATCCCTTCCCACTTCAGCCCATGGGGCCCTCCGGGATAGGTGGCCCCACCCGGTGGACCCCCGGGACCCTTCCGGTGGTCCCGGTACAATACCGGAGACCCCGAAACTTGTCCCGATGGCCGAAATAGCACTTCCTATATATAATTCTTTACCTCCGGACCATTCCAGAACTCCTCGTGACGTCCGGGATCTCATCCAGGACTCCAAACAACATTCGGGTTACTGCATATACATATCCCTACAACCCTAGCGTCACCGAACCTTAAGTGTGTAGACCCTACGGGTTCGGGAACCATGCAGACATGACCGAGATGACTCTCCGATCAATAACCATCAGCGGGATCTGGATACCCATGTTGGCTCCCACATGTTCCACGATGATCTCATCGGATGAACCACGATGTCAAGGACTTAATCAATCTCGTATGCAATTCCCTTTGTCTAGCGGTACGATACTTGCCCGAGATTCGATCGTCGGTATCCCGATACCTTGTTCAATCTCTTTACCGGCAAGTCTCTTTACTCGTTTCGTAACACATCATCCCGTGATCAACTCCTTGATCACATTATGCACATTATGATGATGTCCTACCGAGTGGGCCTAGAGATACCTCTCCGTTTACACGGAGTGACAAATCCCAGTCTCGATTCGTGCCAACCCAACAGACACTTTCGGAGATACCTATAGTGTACCTTTATAGCCACCCAGTTACGTTGTGACGTTTGGCACACCCAAAGCACTCCTACGGTATCCGGGAGTTGCACAATCTCATGGTCTAAGGAAATGATACTTGACATTAGAAAAGCTTTAGCATACGAACTACATGATCTTGTGCTAGGCTTACGATTTGGTCTTGTCCATCACATCATTCTTCTAATGATGTGATCCCGTTATCAATGACATCCAATGTCCATGGTCAGGAAACCGTAACCATCTATTGATCAACGAGCTAGTCAACTAGAGGCTTACTAGGGACATGGTGTTGTCTATGTATCCACACATGTATCTGAGTTTCCTATCAATACAATTCTAGCATGGATAATAAACGATTATCATGAACAAGGAATAATAACTAATTTATTATTGCCTCTAGGGCATATTTCCAACAGTCTCCAACTTGCACTAGAGTCAATAATCCAGTTCACATCGATATGTGATTAACACTCAAGGTCACATCCTCATGTGACTAACACCCAAAGAGTTTACTAGAGTCAATAATCTAGTTCACATTACCATGTGATTAACACTCAATGAGTTCTGGGTTTGATCATGTTATGCTTGTGAGAGATGTTATAGTCAACGGGTCTGAATCTTTCAGATCCGTGTGTGCTTTACAAATCTCTATGTCATCTCCTAGATGCAGCTACCACGTTCTATTTGGAGCTATTCCAAATAACTGTTCTACTATACGAATCCAGTTTACTACTCAGAATAATCTGGATTAGTGTCAAAGTTTGCATCGGCGTAACCCTTTACGACGAACTCTTTTACCACCTCCATAATAGAGAAAATTCCTTAGTCCACAAGTTACTAAGGATAACTTTGACCGCTGTCCTGTGATCCATTCTTAGATCACTCTTGTACCCCTTGACTGACTCATGGCAAGGCACATTTCAGGTGCGGTACACAGGATAGCATACTGTAGAGCCTATGTCTTAAGCATAGGGGACGACCTTCGTCCTTTCTCTCTATTCTGCCGTGGTCGAGCTTTAAGTCTTAACTTCATACCTCACAACTCAGGCAAGAACTCCTTCTTTGACTGATCCATCTTGAACACCTTCAAGATCATGTCAAGGTATGTGCTCATTTGAAAGTACCATTAAGCGTTTTGATCTATCCTTATAGATCTTAATGCTCAATGTTCAAGTAGCTTGATCCAGGCTTTCCATTGAAAAACACTTTCCAAATAACCCTATATGCTTTCCAGAAATTCTACATCATTTCTGATCCATAATATGTCAACAACATATACTCATCAGAAATTCTATAGTGCTCCCACTCACTTCTTTGGAAATACAAGTTTCTCATAAACTTTGTATACACCCAAAACTTTGATCATCTTACCAAAGCATACATTCCAACTCCGACATGCTTACTCCAGTCCTTAGAAGGATTGCTGGAGCTTTGCATACTTATTAGCATCTTTCAGGATTAACAAAACCTTCCGGTTGTGTCACATACAACCTTTCCTCAAAAATCGTCGAGGAAACAATGGTTTTTGGCATCCTATCTGCAAGATTTCACAAATAATGCAGTAATTGCTAATATAAGTCCAACAGACTCTTAGCATCTCTGCGAGTGAGAAAGTCTCATCATAGTCAACTCCTTGAACTTGTCGGAAAACATCTTAACGACAAGTCGAGCTTTCTTAATGGTGATACTTACCATCATTGTCCGTCTTCCTTTTAAAATCCATATGTACCTAACAGCCTTACGACCATCAAGTAGTTCTCCCAAAGTCTACACTTTGTTTTCATATATGGATCCTCTCTCGGATTATATGGCCTCGAGCCATTTTGGAATCCAGGACCACCATCGCTTCTCCAAAGCTCGTAGGTTCATTGTTGTCTAGCAACATGACTTCCAAGACAGGATTACGTACCACTCTGAAGTAGTATGCATCCTTGTCATCCCACGAGGTTTGGTAGTGACTTGATCTGAAGTTTCATGATCACTATCATAAGCTTCCACTTCAATTTGTGTAGGTGCCACAGGAACAACTCCCTGTGCTCTGCCACACACTAGTTGAAGAGACGGTTCAATAACCTCATCAAGTCTCCACCATCCTCCCACTCAATTCTTTCGAGAGAAACTTTTCCTCGAGAAAGGACCCGATTATAGAAACAATCCCTTATTGCTTTCGAATCTGAGACAGGAGGTATACCCAACTGTTTTGGGTGTCCTATGAAGATGCATTTATCCGCTTTGGGTTCGAGCTTATCAGCCTGAAACTTTTTCACATAAGCGTCGCAGCCCCAAACTTTTAAGAAATGACAGCTTAGGTTTCTCTAAACCATAGTTCATACGGTGTCATCTCATCGGAATTACGTGGTGCCCTATTTAAAGTGAATGTGGTTGTCTTTAATGCCTAACCCATAAACTATCGTGGTAATTCGATAAGAGACATCATGGTATGCATCATATCCAATAGGGTGCCGTTATGATGTTCGGACACACCATCACACTATGGTGTTCCAGGCTGTATTAGTTTTGAAACAATTTCCACAATGTCTTAATTCTGTGCCAAACTCGTAATTTAGATATTCATCTCTATGATCATATCATAGATATTTTATCCTCTTGTCACGACGATCTTTCTACTTCACCCTGAAATTACTTGAACCTTTCAATAATTCAGACTCGTGATTCATCAAGTAAATATACTCAACATCTACTCAAATCATCTGTGAAGTAAGAACATAACGATATCCACTACATGCCTCAGCACTCATTGGATTGCACACATCAAAATGTATTACTTCCAACAGGTTGCTTTCTATTTCCATTTTACTAAAAACGAGGCTTTTAGTCATCTTGCCCATGTGGTATGATTTGCATGTCTCAAGTGATTCAAAATCAAGTGAGTCCAAACGGTCCATTTGCATGGAGTTTCTTCATGCATATACACCAATAGACATGGTTCGCATGCCTCAAACTTTTCAAAAACGAGTGAGCCCAAAGATCCATCAACATGGAGCTTCTTCATGCGTTTTATGCTGATATGACTTACATGGCAGTGCCACAAGTAGGTGGTACTATCATTACTATCTTTTGGCATGAACATGTGTATCACTACGATCGAGATTCAATAAACCATTCATTTTAGGTGTAAGACCATTGAAGGTATTATTCAAATAAACAGAGTAACCATTACTCTCTCCTTAAAAGAATAACCGTATTGTGATAGACATAATCCAATCATGTCTATGCTCAATGCAAACACCAATCTCGATGGTAGAGGGAGCGTGAGATGCTTGATCATATCAACATTGGAAACACTTCCAACACATATCGTCAGCTCACCTTTAGCTAGTCTCCTTTTATTCTGTAGCTTTTATTTTGAGTTACTAACACTTAGCAACCGAACCAGTATCTAATACCCTGGTGCTACTAGGAGTACTAGTAAAGTACACATTAACATAATGTATATCCAATATACTTCTATCGACAACCTTCTCATCTACCAAGTATGTAGGGTAATTCTGCTCTAGTGGTTGTTCCCTTTATTACAGAAGCACTTAGTCTCGGGTTTGGGTTCAACCTTGGGTTTCTTCACTAGAGCAGCAGCTGATTTGCCGTTTCATGAAGCATCCCTTTTTGCCCTTGCCCTCCTTGAAACTAGTGGTTTCACAAACCATCAACAATTGATGCTCCTTCTTGATTTCTACTTTTTGTGGTGTCAAACATCACGAATATCTCAAGGATCATCATATATGTCCCTGATACATTATAGTTCATCATGAAGCTCTAGCAGCTTGGTGGTAATGACTTCGGAGAAACATGACTATCTCATTTGGAGTATCAACTCCCACTTGATTCAAATGATTGTTGTACTCAGACAATCTGAGCACAAGCTCAACAATTGAGCTTTTCTCCCTTAGTTTGCAGGCTAAGAAAAATCGTCGGAGGTCTTATACCTCTTGACGTGGGCACAAGCCTGATATCCCAATTTCAGCCCTCGAAACATCTCATATGTTTCGCGACGTTTCAAAACGTCTTCGGAGCCTCAACTCTAAGCCGTTTAACTGAACTATCACGTAGTTATCAAAATGTGTATGTCAGATGTTCGCAACATCCATAGACAACGTTCGAGGTTCAGCACAGTGAGTGGTGCATTAAGGACATAAGCCTTCTGTGAAGCAATGAGGACAATCCTCAGTTTACGGACCTAGTCCGCATAATTGCTACTAACAACTTTCAACTAAATTTTCTCTAGGAACATATCTAAACAGTAGAACTGAAGCGCGAGCTACGACATAATTTGCGAAGACCTTTTGACTATGTTCAGGATAATTAAGTTCATCTTATGAACTCCCACTCAGATTGACATCCCTCTAGTCATCTAAGTGATTACATGATCCGAGTCAACTAGGCCGTGTCCGATCATCACGTGAGACGAACTAGTCAACATCGGTGAACATCTTCATGTTGATCGTATCTACCATACGACTCATGCTCGACCTTTCGGTCTCTTGTGTTCCGAGGCCATGTCTGTACATGCTAGGCTCGTCAAGTCAACCTAAGTGTTTCGCGTGAGTAAATCTGTCTTACACCCGTTGTATGTGAACATTAGAATCTAACACCCGATCATCACGTGGTGCTTCGAAACAACGAACTGTCGCAACGGTGCACAGTTAGGGGAAACACCTTCTTGAAATTTTAGTGAGGGATCGTCTTATTTACTACCGTCGTTCTAAGCAAATAAGATGTATAAACATGATAAACATCACATGCAATCAAATAGTGACATGATATGGCCAATATCATATTGCTCCTTTTGATCTTCATCTTCGGGGCTCCATGATCATCATCGTCACCGGCATGACACCATGATCTCCATCATCGTGTCTCCATGAAGTTGCCTCGCCAACTATTACTTCTACTACTACAGCTAACGGTTAGCAATAAAGTAAAGTAATTACATGATGTTTATGTTGACACGCAGGTCATAAATAAATTCAGACAACTCCTATGGCTCCTGCCGGTTGTCATACTCATCGACATGCAAGTCGTGATTCCTATTACAAGAACATGATCATCTCATACATCACATATATCATTCATCACATCCTTTTGGCCATATCACATCACATAGCATACCCTGCAAAAACAAGTTAGACGTCCTCTAATTGTTGTTTGCATGTTTTACGTGGCTGCTATGGGTTTCTAGCAAGAACGTTTCTTACCTACGCAAAAACCAAAACGTGATATGCCAATTGCTATTTACCCTTCATAAGGACCCTTTTCATCGAATCCGATCCAACTAAAGTGGGAGAGACAGACACCCGCTAGCCACCTTATGCAACTAGTGCATGTCATTCGGTGGAACCAGTCTCACGTAAGAGTACGTGTAAGGTCGGTCCGGGCCGCTTCATCCCACAATGTCACCGAATCAAGATTGGACTAGTAACGGTAAGCATATTGAACAAAATCAACGCCCACAACTACTTTGTGTTCTACTCGTGCAAAGAAACTACGCATAGACCTAGCTCATGATGCCACTGTTGGGGAACGTAGCATAAATTCAAAATTTTCCTACGTGTCACCAAGATCAATCTATGGAGTCATCTAGCAACGAGGGAGGAGTGGATCTACATACCCTTGTAGATCGCGCGCGGAAGCGTTCAAGAGAACGGGGTTGATGGAGTCGTACTCGTCGTGATCCAAATCACCGATGATCCTAGCGCCGAACGGACGACACCTCCGCGTTCAACACACGTACGGAGCAGCGACGTCTCCTCCTTCTTGATCCAGCAAGGGGAAAGGAGAGGTTGAGGGAGATGGCTCTAGCAGCAGCACGACGGCGTGGTGGTGATGGAGCTGCAGTACTCCGGCAGGGCTTCGCTAAGCACTATGGAGGAGGAGGATGTGTTGGAGAGGGAGAGGGAGGCACCAAAGGCGTAGGTTGAGAGGCCCTCCTTTCCCCACTATATATAGGGAGTCCAAGGGGGGGGGGCACCGGCCCTAGGAGATCCAATCTCCTAGGGGGCGGCGTCCAAGGGAGGAATCCCTCCTCCCCAAGGCACCTAGGAGGTGCCTTCCCCTCTTAGGACTCTTCCTTAGGGTTTCCCCCACCCTTAGGCGCATGGGCCCTAGGGGAAAGTGGCGCCCCAGCCCACTTTGGGCTGGATCCCTTCCCACTTCAGCCCATGGGGCCCTCCGGGATAGGTGGCCCCACCTGGTGGACCCCCGGGACCCTTCCGGTGGTCCCGGTACAATACCGGTGACCCCGAAACTTGTCCCGATGGCCGAAATAGCACTTCCTATATATAATTCTTTTCCTCCGGACCATTCCGGAACTCCTCGTGACGTCCGAGATCTCATCCGGGACTCTGAACAACATTCGGGTTACTGCGTATACATATCCCTACAACCCTAGCATCACCGAACCTTAAGTGTGTAGACCCTACGGGTTCGGGAACCATGCAGACATGACCGAGATGACTCTCCGGTCAATAACCATCATCGGGATCTGGATACCCATGTTGGATCCCACATGTTCCACGATGATCTCATCGGATGAACCACGATGTCAAGGACTTAATCAATCCCGTATACAATTCCCTTTGTCTAGCGGTACGATACTTGCCCGAGATTCGATCGTCGGTATCCCGATACCTTGTTCAATCTCTTTACCGGGAAGTCTCTTTACTCGTTTCATAACACATCATCCCGTGAGCAACTCCTTGATCACATTGTGCACATTATGATGATGTCCTACCGAGTGGGCCCAGAGATACCTCTCCGTTTACACGGAGTGACAAATCCCAGTCTTGATTCGTGCCAACCCAACAGACACTTTCGGAGATACCTGTAGTGTACCTTTATAGCCACCCAGTTACGTTGTGACGTTTGGCAAACCCAAAGCAGTCCTACGGTATCCGGGAGTTGCACAATCTCATGGTCTAAGGAAATGATACTTGACATTAGAAAAGCTTTAGCATACGAACTACATGATCTTGTGCTAGGCTTAGGATTTGGTCTTGTCCATCACATCATTCTTCTAATGATGTGATCCCGTTATCAATGACATCCAATGTCCATGGTCAGGAAACCGTAACCATCTATTGATCAACGAGCTAGTCAACTAGAGGCTTACTAGGGACATGGTGTTGTCTATGTATCCACACATGTATCTGAGTTTCCTATCAATACAATTCTAGCATGGATAATAAACGATTATCATGAACAAGGAATAATAACTAATTTATTATTGCCTCTAGGGCATATTTCCAACAGTCTCCCACTTGCACTAGAGTCAATAATCCAGTTCACATCGATATGTGATTAACACTCAAGGTCACATCCCCATGTGACTAACACCCAAAGAGTTTACTAGAGTCAATAATCTAGTTCACATTACCATGTGATTAACACTCAATGAGTTCTGAGTTTGATCATGTTATGCTTGTGAGAGATGTTATAGTCAACGGGTCTGAATCTTTCAGATCCGTGTGTGCTTTACAAATCTCTATGTCATCTCCTAGATGCAGCTACCACGTTCTATTTGGAGCTATTCCAAATAACTGTTCTACTATACGAATCCAGTTTACTACTCAGAATAATCTGGATTAGTGTCAAAGTTTGCATCGGCGTAACCCTTTACGACGAACTCTTTTACCACCTCCATAATCGAGAAAATTCCTTAGTCCACAAGTTACTAAGGATAACTTTGACCGCTGTCCTGTGATCCATTCTTAGATCACTCTTGTACCCCTTGACTGACTCATGGCAAGGCACATTTCAGGTGCGGTACACAGCATAGCATACTGTAGAGCCTATGTCTTAAGCATAGGGGACAACCTTCGTCCTTTCTCTCTATTCTGCCGTGGTTGAGCTTTAAGTCTTAACTTCATACCTCACAATTCAGGCAAGAACTCCTTCTTTGACTGATCCATCTTGAACACCTTCAAGATCATGTCAAGGTATGTGCTCATTTGAAAGTACCATTAAGAGTTTTGATATATCCTTATAGATCTTAATGCTCAATGTTCAAGTAGCTTGATCCAGGCTTTCCATTGAAAAACACTTTCCAAATAACCCAATATGCTTTCCAAAAATTCTACATCATTTCTGATCCATAATATGTCAACAACATATACTCATCAGAAATTCTATAGTGCTCCCACTCACTTCTTTGGAAATACAAGTTTATCATAAACTTTGTATACACCCAAAACTTTGATCATCTTATCAAAGCATACATTCCAACTCCGAGATGCTTACTCTAGTCCTTAGAAGGATTGCTGGAGCTTTGCATACTTATTAGCATCTTTCAGGATTAACAAAACCTTCCGGTTGTATCACATACAACCTTTCCTCAAAAATCGTCGAGGAAACAATGGTTTTTGGCATCCTATCTGCAAGATTTCACAAATAATGCAGTAATTGCTAATATAATTCCAACAGACTCTTAGCATCGCTGCGAGTGAGAAAGTCTCATCATAGTCAACTCCTTGAACTTGTCGGAAAACATCTTAACGACAAGTCGAGCTTTCTTAATGGTGATACTTACCATCATTGTCCGTCTTCCTTTTAAAATCCATATGTACCTAACAGTCTTACGACCATCAAGTAGTTCTCCCAAAGTCTACACTTTGTTTTCATATATGGATCCTCTCTCGGATTATATGGCCTCGAGCCATTTTGGAATCCAGGACCACCATTGCTTCTCCAAAGCTCGTAGGTTCATTGTTGTCTAGCAACATGACTTCCAAGACAGGATTACGTACCACTCTGAAGTAGTATGCATCCTTGTCATCCCACGAGGTTTGGTAGTGACTTGATCTGAAGTTTCATGATCACTATCATAAGCTTCCACTTCAATTTGTGTAGGTGCCACAGGAACAACTCCCTGTGCTCTGCCACACACTAGTTGAAGAGACGGTTCAATAACCTCATCAAGTCTCCACCATCCTCCCACTCAATTCTTTCGAGAGAAACTTTTCCTCGAGAAAGGACCCGATTATAGAAACAATCCCTTATTGCTTTCGAATCTGAGACAGGAGGTATACCCAACTGTTTTGGGTGTCCTATGAAGATGCATTTATCCGCTTTGGGTTCGAGCTTATCAGCCTGAAACTTTTTCACATAAGCGTCGCAGCCCCAAACTTTTAAGAAATGACAGCTTAGGTTTCTCTAAACCATAGTTCATACGATGTCATCTCATCGGAATTACGTGGTGCCCTATTTAAAGTGAATGTGGTTGTATTTAATGCCTAACCCATAAACTATCGTGGTAATTCGATAAGAGACATCATGGTATGCATCATATCCAATAGGGTGCCGTTATGATGTTCGTACACACCATCACACTATGGTGTTCCAGGCTGTATTAGTTTTGAAACAATTTCCACAATGTCTTAATTCTGTGCCAAACTCGTAATTTAGATATTCATCTCTATGATCATATCATGGATATTTTATCCTCTTGTCACGACGATCTTTCTACTTCACCCTGAAATTACTTGAACCTTTCAATAATTCAGACTCGTGATTCATCAAGTAAATATACTCAACATCTACTCAAATCATCTGTGAAGTAAGAACATAACGATATCCACTACATGCCTCAGCACTCATTGGATTGCACACATCAAAACGTATTACTTCCAACAGGTTGCTTTCTAGTTCCATTTTACTGAAAACGAGGCTTTCAGTCATCTTGCCCATGTGGTATGATTTGCATGTCTCAAGTGATTCAAAATCAAGTGAGTCCAAACGGTCCATTTGCATGGAGTTTCTTCATGCATATACACCAATAGACATGGTTCGCATGCCTCAAACTTTTCAAAAACGAGTGAGCCCAAAGATCCATCAACATGGAGCTTCTCCATGCGTTTTATGCCGATATGACTTACGTGGCAGTGCCACAAGTAGGTGGTACTATCATTACTATCTTTTGGCATGAACATGTGTATCACTACGATCGAGATTCAATAAACCATTCATTTTAGGTGCAAGACCATTGAAGGTATTATTCAAATAAACAGAGTAACCATTACTCTCTCCTTAAAAGAATAACCGTATTGCGATAGACATAATCCAATCATGTCTATGCTCAATGCAAACACCAATCTCGATGGTAGAGGGAGCGTGAGATGCTTGATCATATCAACATTGGAAACACTTCCAACACATATCGTCAGCTCACCTTTAGCTAGTCTCCGTTTATTCGTAGCTTTTATTTTGAGTTACTAACACTTAGCAACCGAACCAGTATCTAATACCCTGGTGCTACTAGGAGTACTAGTAAAGTACACATTAACATAATGTATATCCAATATACTTCTATCGACAGCCTTCTCATCTACCAAGTATGTAGGGTAATTCTGCTCCAGTGGCTGTTCCCTACAGAAGCACTTAGTCTCGGGTTTGGGTTCAACCTTGGGTTTCTTCACTAGAGCAGCAGCTGATTTGCCGTTTCATGAAGCATCCCTTTTTGCCCTTGCCCTCCTTGAAACTAGTGGTTTCACAAACCATCAACAATTGATGCTCCTTCTTGATTTCTACTTTTTGTGGTGTCAAACATCACGAATATCTCAAGGATCATCATATATGTCCCCGATACATTATAGTTCATCATGAAGCTCTAGCAGCTTGGTGGTAATGACTTCGGAGAAACATCACTATCTCATTTGGAATATCAACTCCCACTTGATTCAAATGATTGTTGTACTCAGACAATCTGAGCACAAGCTCAACAATTGAGCTTTTCTTCCTTAGTTTGCAGGCTAAGAAAAATCATCGGAGGTCTTATACCTCTTGACGTGGGCACAATCCTGATATCCCAATTTCAGCCCTCGAAACATCTCATATGTTTCGCGACGTTTCAAAATGTCTTTGGTGCCTCAACCCTAAGCCGTTTAACTGAACTATCACATAGTTATCAAAATGTGTATGTCAAATGTTCGCAACATCCATAGACAACGTTCGAGGTTCAGCACAGTGAGCGATGCATTAAGGACATAAGCCTTCTGTGAAGCAATGAGGACAATCCTCAGTTTACGGACCTAGTCCGCATAATTGCTACTAACAACTTTCAACTAAATTTTCTCTAGGAACATATTTAAACAGTAGAACTGAAGCGCGATCTACGACATAATTTGCAAAGACCTTTTGACTATGTTCAGGATAATTAAGTTCATCTTATGAACTCCCACTCAGATTGACATCCCTCTAGTCATCTAAGTGATTACATGATCCGAGTCAACTAGGTCGTGTCCGATCATCACGTGAGACGGACTAGTCAACATCGGTGAACATCTTCATGTTGATCGTATCTACCATACGACTCATGCTCGACCTTTCGGTCTCTTTTGTTCCGAGGCCATGTCTGTACATGCTAGGCTCGTCAAGTCAACCTAAGTGTTTCGCGTGTGTAAATCTGTCTTACACCCGTTGTATGTGAATGTTAGAATCTAACACCCGATCATCACGTGGTGCTTCGAAACAACGAACTGTCGCAACGGTGCACAGTTAGGGGGAACACCTTCTTGAAATTTTAGTGAGGGATCATCTTATTTACTACCGTCGTTCTAAGCAAATAAGATGTATAAACATGATAAACATCACATGCAATCAAATAGTGACATGATATGGCCAATATCATATTGCGCCTTTTGATCTTCATCTTCGGGGCTCCATGATCATCATCGTCACCGGCATGACACCATGATCTCCATCATCATGATCTCCATCATCGTGTCTCCATGAAGTTGCCCCGCCAACTATTACTTCTACTACTACAGCTAACGGTTAGCAATAAAGTAAAGTAATTACATGATGTTTATGTTGACACGCAGGTCCTAAATAAATTAAGACAACTCCTATGGCTCCTGCCGGTTGTCATACTCATCGACATGCAAGTCGTGATTCCTATTACAAGAACATGATCATCTCATACATCACATATATCATTCATCACATCCTTTTGGCCATATCACATAGCATACCCTGCAAAAACAAGTTAGACGTCCTCTAATTGTTGTTTGCATGTTTTACGTGGCTGCTATGGGTTTCTAGCAAGAACGTTTCTTACCTACGCAAAAACCACAACGTGATATGCCAATTGCTATTTACCCTTCATAAGGACCCTTTTCATCGAATCCGATCCGACTAAAGTGGGAGAGACAGATACCCGCTAGCCACTTTATGCAACTAGTGCATGTCAGTCGGTGGAACCAGTCTCACGTAAGAGTACGTGTAAGGTCGGTCCGGGCCGCTTCATCCCACAATGCCACCGAATCAAGATTGGACTAGTAACGGTAAGCATATTGAACAAAATCAACGCCCACAACTACTTTCTGTTCTACTCGTGCAAAGAAACTACGCATAGACCTAGCTCATGATGCCACTGTTGGGGAACGTAGCATAAATTCAAAATTTTCCTACGTGTCACCAAGATCAATCTATGGAGTCATCTAGCAACGAGGGAGGAGTGGATCTACATACCCTTGTAGATCGCGCGCGGAAGCGTTCAAGAGAATGGGGTTGATGGAGTCGTACTCGTCGTGATCCAAATCACCGATGATCCTAGCGCCGAACGGACGGCACCTCCGCGTTCAACACACGTACGGAGCAGTGACGTCTCCTCCTTCTTGATCCAGCAAGGGGAAAGGAGAGGTTGAGGGAGATGGCTCCAGCAGCAGCACGACGGCGTGGTGGTGATGGAGCTGCAGTACTCCGGCAGGGCTTCGCTAAGCACTATGGAGGAGGAGGATGTGTTGGAGAGGGAGAGGGTGGTACCAAAGGCGTAGGTTGAGAGGCCCTCCTTTCCCCACTATATATAGGGAGTCCAAGGGGGGGGGGCGGCCCTAGGAGATCCAATCTCCTAGGGGGGCGGCGGCCAAGGGAGGAATCCCTCCTCCCCAAGGCACCTAGGAGGTGCCTTCCCCTCTTAGGACTCTTCCTTAGGGTTTCCCCCACCCTTAGGCGCATGGGCCCTAGGGGAAAGTGGCGCCCCAACCCACTTTGGGCTGGATCCCTTCCCACTTCCGCCCACGGGGCCCTCCGGGATAGGTGGCCCCACCCGGTGGACCCCCGGGACCCTTTCGGCGGTCCCGGTACAATACCGGTGACCCCGAAACTTGTCCCGATGGCCGAAATAGCACTTCCTATATATAATGCTTTACCTCCGGACCATTCCGGAACTCCTCGTGACGTCCGGGATCTCATCCGGGACTCTGAACAACATTCGGGTTACTGCATATACATATCCCTACAACCCTAGCATCGCCGAACCTTAAGTGTGTAGACCCTACGGGTTCGGGAACCATGCAGACATGACGAAGATGACTCTCCGGTCAATAACCATCAGCGGGATCTGGATACCCATGTTGGCTCCCACATGTTCCACGATGATCTCATCGGATGAACCACGATGTCAAGGACTTAATCAATCCCGTATACAATTCCCTTTGTCTAGCGGTACGATAGTTGCCCGAGATTCGATCGTCGGTATCCCGATACCTTGTTCAATCTCTTTACCGGCAAGTCTCTTTACTCGTTTCGTAACACATCATCCCGTGATCAACTCCTTGATCACATTGTGCACATTATGATGATGTCCTACCGAGTGGGCCCAGAGATACCTCTCCGTTTACACGGAGTGACAAATCCCAGTCTCGATTCGTGCCAACCCAACAGACACTTTCAGAGATACCTGTAGTGTACCTTTATAGCCACCCAGTTACGTTGTGACGTTTGGCACACCCAAAGCACTCCTACGGTATCCGGGAGTTGCACAATCTCATGGTCTAAGGAAATGATACTTGACATTAGAAAAGCTTTAGCATACGAACTACATGATCTTGTGCTAGGCTTAGGATTGGGTCTTGTCCATCACATCATTCTTATAATGATGTGATCCCGTTATCAATGACATCCAATGTCCATGGTCAGGAAACCGTAACCATCTATTGATCAACGAGCTAGTCAACTAGAGGCTTACTAGGGACATGGTGTTGTCTATGTATCCACACATGTATCTGAGTTTCCTATCAATACAATTCTAGCATGGATGATAAACGATTATCATGAACAAGGAATAATAACTAATTTATTATTGCCTCTAGGGCATATTTCCAACATTGACATCATATTTGTGGCAAAGCCACCGTTCATAATTTTCATACATGTCACTCATGCATCATTGCACATCCCGATACACCACCGGAGGCATTCACATAGAGTCATATTTTGTTCTAAGTATCAAGTTGTAATTTTTGAGTTGTAAGTAAATAAAGTGTGATGATCATCATTAAGCATTGTCCCAGTGAGGAAAGGATGATGGAGACTATGATTCCCCCACACGTCGGGATGAGACTCCGGACGAAAAAAGAGGCCAAAAAGAAAAGAAAAAGAGGAAGAAGGCCCAAAGAAAAAAAAGAAAAAAAGAAAAAGAGAGAAAAAGAGAGAAGGGACAATGCTACTATCCTTTTACCACACTTGTGCTTCAAAGTAGCACCATGATATTCATGATAGAGAGTCTCCTATGATATCACTTTCATATACTAGTGGGAATTTTTCATTATAGAACTTGGCTTGTATATTCCAATGATGGGCTTCCTCAAATTGCCCTAGGTCTTCATGAGCAAGCAAGTTGAATGCACACCCACTTAGTTTCTTTTGTTGAGCTTTCATATACCTATAGCTCTAGTGAATCCATTGCATGGCAATCCCTACTCACTCACATAGATATCTATTGATGGGCATCTCCATAGCCCGTTGATACACCTAGTTGATGTGAGACTATCTTCTCCTTTTTTGTCTTCTCCACAACCACCATTCTATTCCACCATATAGTGCTATATCCATGGCTCACACTCATATATTGCGTGAAGATTGAAAAAGTTTGAGAACATCAAAAGTATGAAACAATTGCTTGGCTTGTCATCGGGGTTGTGCATGATTTAAATATTTTGTGTGGTTAAGATAGAGCATAGCCAGACTATATAATTTTGTAGGGATAACTTTCTTTGGCCATGTTATTTTGAGAAGACATGATTGCTTAGTTAGTATGCTTGAAGTATTATTATTTCTATGTCAATATTAAACTTTTTTCTGGAATCTTATGGGTCTGAACATTCATGCCACAATAAAGAAAAATTACATTGAGAAATATGTTAGAAAGCATTCCAAATCAACTATTCTTCTTTTATCATTTACCTACTCGAGGACGAGCAGGAATTAAGCTTGGGGATGCTTGATATGTCTCCAACGTATCTATAATTTTTGATTGCTCCATGCTATTATATTATCTATTTTGGATGTTAATGGGCTTTATTTTACACTTTTATATCATTTTTGGGACTAACCTACTAATCGGAGGCCCAACCCAAATTGTTTTTTTCTATTTTAGGGTTTCGAAGAAAAGGAATATCAAACGGAGTCCAAACAAAATGAAACCTTCGGGAACGTGATTTTCTCAACGAACGTGATCCAGGAGACTTGGAGTGTGCGTCAAGAAACAACAGAGGAAGCCACGAGGCAGGGGGCGCCTACCCCCTGGGCGTGCTGAGGGAGTCCTGGATTAGAGGGTGTCCGGATGGCCGGACTATACCTTCAGCCGGACTCCTGGACTATGAAGATACAAGATTGAAGACTTCGTCCCATGTCCGGAAGGGACTTTCCTTGGCGTGGAAGGCAAGCTTGGCGATACAGATATGTAGATCCCCTACCATTGTAACCGACTCTGTGTAACCCTAACCCTCTCCAGTGTCTATATAAACCGAAGGGTTTTAGTCCGTAGGACAACATACAGAACAACAATCATACCATAGGCTAGCTTCTAGGGTTTAGCCTCTCTGATCTCGTGGTAGATCTACTCTTGTACTACCCATATCATCAATATTAATCAAGCATGACGTAGGGTTTTACCTCCATCAAGAGGGCCTGAACCTGGGTAAAACTTCGTGTCCCTTGCCTCCTGTTACCATCCGGCCTAGACGCCCAGTTCGGGACCCCCTACCCAAGATCCGCTGGTTTTGACACTAACATTGGTGCTTTCATTGAGAGTTCCTCTGTGTCGTCGCCGTTAGGCTTGATGGCTCCTACGATCATCAATAGCGATGCAGTCCAGGGTGAGACCTTCCTCCCCGGACAGATCTTCGTCTTCCGCGGCTTCGCACTGCGGGCCAATTCACTTGGCCATCTAGAGCAGATCGAAAGCTATGCCCCTGGCCGTCAGGTCAGATTTGGAAGTTTAAACTACACGGCTGACATCCACGGGGACTTGATCTTCGACGGATTCGAGCCACTGCCGAGCGCGCCGCACTGTCACGATGAGCATGATCTAGCTTTGCCACCGAACAGTGCCCTAGAGGCCGCACCCGCATCGGCTCTGACCTTTAATTCGGAGCCAACTGCGCCGATCGAGGATGGGTGGTTGGACGCCGCCTCAGGGGCTGCGAACAGCGATCGAGCCGAACACCAGCCCCACACTCCGCGAGACTCGTGACTCCAAGGAGCCGGACTCCGAACCCTCCGTGCCCCTGCCGATCGAATCCGATTGGGCGCCGATCATGAAGTTTACTGCCGCGGACATCTTTCAGCACTCGCCTTTCGACGATATTTTGAAGACACTAAAGTCTCTCTCTTTATCAGGAGAGCCCTGGCCGGACTACAGTCAGCAAGGTTGGGATATGGACGATGAAGAAATTCGAAGCCCACCCACCACCCACTTTGTAGCCACTGTCGACGATTTAACTGACATGCTCGACTTCGACTCTGAAGACATCGACGGTATGGATGCCGATGCAGGAGACGTTGAAGAACTAGCGCCTATTGGGCCCTGGAAAGCCACCTCATCATATGACATATACATGGTGGACACCCCAAAAGAAGGAGATGGCGATGGAACAACGGAGGATGACCCCTCCAAGAAACAGCCTAAGCGCCAGCGTCAGCGGCGCCGCTCAAAATCCCGCCAAAGCAAATATGGTGATTCCAGCATGGGAGATAATAATACTCCGGAGAGTGCCGAAGAAAACCACCTCCAGTAAGATTCAGCACAGGAGGATGGAGAAGCCAGCCCTCATGAGAGAGCGGCAGACAGAGAGGTCGAGGACGATAATTGTATGCCTCCCTCCGAAGACGAGGCAAGCCTCGAAGACGACGAATTCATCGTGCTAGAGGATCCCGTCGAGCAAGAGCGTTTTCAACGCAGGCTTATGGCCACGACAAGAAGCCTCAAGAAAAAACAGCAACAACTTAGAGCTGATCAAGATTTGCTAGTCGACAGATGGATTGAAGTCCTTGCGGCCGAAGAGCATAAACTCGAACGCCCCTCCAAGAGCTACCCAAAGCGCAGGGTGCTACCCCGATTAGAGGAGGAAGCACTTAAACCTACATCACCAGCACTTGATGCGGCTGACCGGCCACCTCGTGGCCACAACAGAGAGGCCTCTCGGCTCTCCACTCAAGCCACACCTCGTACCAAGGCACGAGAAAATGCGCCAGACCTGCGAGATATGTTGGAGGACAAGGCAAGGCAAACAAGATCGATCTACGGATCACGTGGGCGCCCCACAACTCGAGACGGTAACCGACACACCGGACACAAATCCGGTAGGGCCGAACACAGTAGACAAAGCTCATTGGAGCTACGTCGTGATATAGCCCAGTACAGAGGCGCCGCACACCCACTATGCTTCACAGACGAAGTAATGGATCATCAAATCCCCGAGGGTTTCAAACCCATAAACATCGAATCATATGATGGCACAATAGATCCTGCGGTATGGATCGAGGATTATCTCCTTCATATCCACATGGCCCGCGGCGATGATCTCCATGCCATCAAATACCTCCCACTCAATCTTAAAGGACCAGCTCGGCATTGGCTTAATAGCTTGCGAGCAGGATCAATCGGTTGTTGGGAGGACCTGGAAGCCGCATTCCTCGACAATTTCCAGGGCACCTATGTGCGACCACCAGACACCGATGACCTAAGCCACGTAATTCAGCAGCCAGAGAAATTGGCCAGGCAATTCTGGACACGGTTCCTAACAAAGAAAAATCAAATAGTCGACTGTCCGGACGCAGAGGCCCTAGCAGCCTTCAAGCACAATATCCATGACGAGTGGCTTGCCCGGCACCTTGGACAGGAAAAGCCGAAATCTATGGCAGCACTCACGACACTCATGACCCGCTTTTGCGCAGGAGAAGACAGCTGGCTTGCTCGTAGCAACAATATGACCAAGAACCCTGGTAATTCGGATACCAGGGACAGTAGTGGCAGGTCGCGTCGCAACAAGTAGAAGCGCCGCATTAACGGCGACAATGCTGAGGATACGGCAGTTAATGCCGGATTCAGAGGCTATAAATCCGGTCAGCAGAAAAAGCCATTCGAAAGAAATCCTAGGGGCCCGTCCAGTTTGGACCGAATACTCGACCGCTTGTGCCAGATACATGGCACCCCCGAAAAGCCGGCCAATCACACCAACAGGGATTGTTGGGTGTTCAAGCAGGCAGGCAAGTTAAATGCCGAAAATAAAGACAAGGGGCTGCATAGCGATGACGACGAAGAGCTCCGGCCGCCGAACAACAGTGGACAGAAGGGTTTTCCCCCATGAGTGCGGACGGTGAACATGATATACGCAACCCACATCCCCAAGAGGGAGCGGAAGCGTGCGTTAAGGGACGTATACGCGGTAGAGCCAGTCGCCCCAAAGTTCAACCCATGGTCCTCCTGCGTGATCACCTTTGATCGAAGGGACCATCCCACCAGCACCCGTCATGGCGGATTCGCCGCATTGGTTCTAGACTCAACCATTGGCATATTTCATCTCACTAGAGTCCTTATGGACGGCGGCAGCAGCCTGAACCTGCTTTACCAGGATACAATGCGAAAAATGGGCATAGATCCCTCGAGGATTAAGCCCACCAAAACGACCTTTAAAGGCGTAATACCAGGTGTAGAGGCCAACTGTACAGGCTCAGTCACACTTGAAGTGGTCTTTGGATCTCTGGATAATTTTTGAAGCGAGGAGTTAATCTTTGACATAGTCACATTCCACAGTGGCTATCACGCACTGCTCGGGCGAACCGCGTTCGCCAAGTTCAATGCGGTACCACACTACGCATACCTTAAGCTCAAGATGCCAGGCCCTCGAGGAGTAATTACGGTCAATGGAAACACCGAACGCTCTCTCCGAACGAAGGAGCACACGGCGGCCCTTGCTGCGGAAGTACAAAGCAGCCTCTCCAGGCAGTTCTCTAGTCCGGCCATTAAACGTCCGAACACCGTCAAACGCGCCCGGAGTAACCTACAACAAGACTGCCTGGCACGTCCCGAGCAGGCGTAGCAATGCGGCCCCAACCCCAGCCCTCGCAAAAATGCGACACCAGTACTTCGCGTACATAACTACGCTCTAGAAATACCATGGGTACAGGGGGAGGGGCACCATCACGGCACGCCCGAAACACGACTTAAACCGCACCAGGGGCTGCCGATTTTTTAATTTTCTCTTACTTTCAGGACTCCACTCTTCGGAAGGCCTGTTCGGCAGTTCAATTGCCACACAAACGATGCAAGAACCAGGGAAGCAGACAAGCCATGCCGCATTACAGAACTCCCAGGTGGTCTCTATCATGAGCAGTATAACTGTTTCGCATACCATTCTGCAGCCTGCCCCTGGAACGGACATATTAAATAGTCCAACCTTTTGCTTATCGCATTATTTGTATCGTTCCGCTTTGATTGCAGCCCTTTTTAATAAACAATGCATAGCTTTTGTCTCTTTTTGCATTACTCTTTTTTTTACAAATATATGTTCCTTAACGATATGTTGCACCCGTACACTTTGGTACGGCCAAAATACGCCAGGGGCTTTAGTACCCCTCAATATGGTGTGAGAAGTCCGAACACTTTAACAAGTACGGCACCCCGAACTTATAGCATTATATGCATCGACTCCGAATCATGTCTTGGGTCAATAGTTGGGTTTGCCCGGCTCCTATGTTTTGGTGCCTTACGTTCTGCTATATCGGCTAAGGTAGCACTAGGAGAACTACTGCGATTGTGCCCCAGTTGAGCTGGGTCGAGCACCTCAGTAGAGAAAGCTAAAACTGACTGTCATGATGAAGCGAGAGCCAGTCGCTGTTCGAGAGGTTTTTCGAATCCCTAAAGACTTATACCGCTTAGAGCGAGGAGTCGGCTCCGTCCGGCCAAGGCGTGGATAGCGCCCCGAAATCGGTCTTCCGAATACCAGGGGCTTCGCCAAAATTTAAAATTATAGAATTCTATGGCTAAGTGAGAATGTTCACGCATTATAGTCCGATTGCCTTGTTCGTTGTACTGAGCGCCTCCCTCGAAGGACCCAAACATGGGAAAAAGAGCGCTCAGGTTTATCCCCGAACACCCCAGCACTAGCGGCACGGGGGCAGAAGTCGACGACTCGCCATCTCTCAGAATTGATAAACAGTCGCACAGAAGGTAATATTTTAAATTCCAACATCATTGCTTAGCACATATGAACAAGTTTTCAGCGCACAGGACAAAACGAGCCAGTTTTACTCAAAAATTACATCCCTAGAACATTCATCTGCCACAAGGCGGGCACCCTTCAGAACATCCGTATAATAATTCTTGGGCTTGCGATGCTCTTTCCCCGGCGGTGGCCCGTCCTTCACAAGCTTCTCAGCATCCAGCTTGCCCCAGTGCACCTTAGCACGGGCAAGGGCCCTACGGGCACCTTCAATGCAGACGGAGCGCTTGATGACTTCGAGCCTTGGACAGGCCCCCACCAGCCGCCGCACCAGCCCGAAATAGCTTCCAGGCAGAGCCTCTCCAGGCCACAGCCGAACTATGAGGCCCTTCATGGCCTGTTCGGCCGCCTTATGGAGCTCGACCAGTTGCTTCAGCTGGTCGCTCAGGGGCACGGGGTGTCCGGCCTCAGCATACTGAGACCAGAACACCTTCTCTGTCAAGCTACCCTCCTCGGCTCGATAGAATGCGGCGGCATCGGACATGCTATGGGGAAGATCTGTGAATGCTCCTGGAGAGCTTCGGATTCGGGTAAGTAACAAGTAACTCACGCTTATGTGTTTGCTTTGCATAAAGAATGCCTTACCCGCCACTATCTTTTTCACCGCATCCAAGTCCTAGAGGGTCTTCTGGGATTCGGCCTTGGCAGACTTGGCATTTTCAATAGCCATCGCGAGCTCGGACGCTCACGTCTTTGAGTCAAGCTCCAAACTCTCATGTTTTTTCATGAGAGCCTGGAGCTCTTGCTGCACCTTGCCAACCTGGGCCTCATACTTCTCCCGCTCGGTGCGCTCCATGGCCGCCCTCTTCTCGGCCTCGACCAGCGCTTGCTTAAGGGTCGCCACCTCCGACATGGCCCCTACAATAGCCACAATAATCCTGTCATTTTTTGCAATTGCACCTTTTTTATATATATTTAAACAAGGTATTTCTTACCTTCCTTGTCCTCAAGCTGCTTCTTGGCACGCCCGAGCTCTTGCTCGGACTGCTCGAGGTTCTGCTTTAGCGTGTCCACTTTCGCAGTCAGTGCGGCGGATGCCAGCAGAGAAGCCTGCATACGCATATTGACTCCTTTTTGTTAGACTCCTGCGAATTTTATTTGATCCTCTCTTCGGCTTTTCTTCCCGAACGCCAAACAGAGCATCAGGGGCTACTGTCTATGCGGTAATATTATTTACACATCCTTTACTTACCTCAAAGCCTGTTAAAAGGCTAGTACAAGCTTCAGTCAGTCCGCTCTTGGCGGACTGAACCTTCTGGACCACCACACTCATAATGGTGCGGTGCTCCTCGTCGATGGAGGCGCCTTTGAGCACCTCCAATAGATTGTCCGGCGCCTCCGGTTGAACGGGGGTCACCGGCACGGTGGGCTTGCTCCTCTTGGAAGGAGGTCACCTGCCGGACTCTGGAACCGTTGAAGGTTCCGGAGCGGTGTCCGGCCTACAGCCGGACTTGGAGCCCTGGGGGGTTTTATCCCCTTTACTCCTGGAGTCCGGGAGGTCGCCTTGCGGCACCTCCAGGACCACCTCCTCCTGGCTTGGAACATGTTGGGACAACACTTCGGCGTCGTCCGTAGGGCGGGGGGAGGAAGCCGTCGGAAGCGAATTCACATCCAACGAGTCCAGTGAACTGCTCGACAACGCGTCGAGCCGATCTTTGGGTGGGCTGCATAAACATATTTGACATATGGGAAAGTTGTGCAATAAAGGAATACTATGAATTACTCTAGTATCCGGATACTTACGATTTCGCCAGGGGCTTGGACCTGAGCAGCCACTCCTCTCCACCGTCGTCGGCGTCGGTGGAGTAGTCTGGAGGAAGGGTTTGCCCCTTCTTGGACCCTTCGGCCTCCCCAGTGAGGGCGGCCTTCCTTTTCTTCTCTACCCCCGCTGGAGGGGGAGAGGTCTCTTCTTCCTCCTCCTCGTCTTCACGGGAGGAATGCGCCTGGAGCCGTTGGATGATGAACCCGAGACCTCCCGGCGCCGGGCACTTTTTCGAGTCCCCGTGGCCTTCTTCGTGGCCTTCTTCTCCGGCACCACATAGGGTGCCGGAACCAGCAACTTCGCCAAGTGGGCATCGGCTGGGTCTTCGGGCAAAGGAGCCGGACAGTCGATCTGTACGGACTTCACCTGCCAAACCTGTCAAAGGTATGGGAGCTTAGATCTCGCATAGAGTTAAACTATGAAAAACTAATACCCTGTAAAAGGCACAAACAACTTACCGCGCTGGTGTGACGCTACGCGCTAAATCCGCGATCCTCGGTAGCGGATGCGGGAGCCTCGGCGCCCTTGAAAAGCACCTTCCAGACATCTTCGTACGTCATGTCGAAGAGCCCGCTCAGAGTTCGGTGCTGCGCCGGGTTGAACTCCCACAGATTGAGGGCACGTTGTTGACACGGGAGGATTTGGCGGATGAGCATGACCTGGACTATGTTGACAAGCTTGAGCTGCTTGTCCACCAGGGTTTGGATGCATGTTTGCAATCCAGTCACCTCTCCTTTGCTGCCCCACAACAGGCCCGTCTCTTTCCAGGACGTGAGCCGCGTTGGTGGTCCGGACCGGAACTCGAGGGCTGCGACCCACTCAGGGTCGTGCGGCTCGGTGATGTAAAACCACCCCGATTGCCACCCCTTCAGGGTCTCCACAAAGGAGCTCTCGAGCCATAAGACGTTGGGCATCTTGCCCACCATGGCGCCTCCGCACTCCGCCTGGTTGCCGCACACCACCTTCGGCTTGACACTGAAAGTCTTGAGCCATAGGCCGAAATGGGGGTGGATGCAGAGGAAAGCCTCGCCCACGACGATTAACACCGAGATGTTGAGGATGAAATTCGGGGCCAGATCATGGAAATCCAGGCCGTAGTAGAACATGAGTCCCCAGACGAATGGGTGGATAGGAAAGCCCAGTCCGCGGAGGAAGTGGGGAAGGAACACTACCCTCTCATGGGGCCTTGGGGTGGGGAGGAGCTGCCCCTCTTTGGGAAGGCGGTACGCGATGTCGTTAGACAAGTACCCGACCTTCTCAGTTTTTTGATGTGTCCCTCCGTGACGGAGGAGACCATCCACTTGCCTCCCGCTCCGGACATGGCTGGAGAAGGTCGAGTGGGGAGTGCGGACTTTGGCGCTGGAGCTCGAGTGCGCGAAAATGGATAGGCAAAGGAGGAAGAAGGCGTAGGTGAAAAGGTGGATCCTTATCCCCTTATATGGGTGGACGCAACTACGTGTCCCCACCAGCCTGGTAAAACTCGCTTATCTCCAAGCGCCGTAATCAATGGCGCGGTTGGGTTACCCACGCCCGTATTGATGAGAATCCTGGAATAAGGGGACACGATCTCTGCTTTAACAAGACGTGCCAAGGAAACCACCTCGCATGACACGTCGAGGTGGGATAATAAAACGATTCGAATAAAGGCTTGGCCATGGTGCGTCGCACTACGGAATACATCAGCAGATTAGATTTGTGTAAATATTATTCTCTCTATGGAAATATGTGGAAACTTATTTTGCAGAGCCGGACACTGTCTTTGTGTTCAAAATCTTCTATGAAGTACTTGGAGGAGGAACCCGCCTTGCAATGCCGAAGACAATCTGCGCGCCGGACTCGTCGTCATTGAAGCCTGGTTCAGGGGCTACTGAGGGAGTCCTGGATTAGGGGGTGTCCGTATGGCCGGACTATACCTTCAGCCGGACTCCTGGACTATGAAGATACAAGATTGAAGACTTCATCACGTGTCCGGAAGGGACTTTCCTTGGCGTGGAAGGCAAGCTTGGCGATACGGATATGTAGATCTCCTACCATTGTAACCGACTCTGTGTAACCCTAACCCTCTCCGGTGTCTATATAAACTGGAGGGTTTTAGTCCGTAGGAAAACATACAGGACAACAATCATACCATAGGCTAGCTTCTAGGGTTTAGCCTCTCTGATATCGTGGTAGATCTACTCTTGTACTACCCATATCATCAATATTAATCAAGCAGGACGTAGGGTTTTACCTCCATCAAGAGGGCCCGAACCTGGGTAAAACTTCTTGTCCATTGCCTCCTGCTACCATCCGGCCTAGACGCACAGTTCGGGACCCCCTACCCGAGATCCGCCGGTTTTGACACCGACACGTGCCCTCCACCCTCGTGGGCCCTCCGTTGCTCCACCGACATACTTCTTCCTCCTATATATAACCACGTACCCCCAAACATCCAGGAGCACCACAAAAACCTAATTCCACCGCCGCAACCTTCTGTACGCGAGAGATCCCATCTTGGGGCCTTTTCCGGAGCTCAACCGGAGGGGGCATCGATCACGGAGGGCCTCTACATCAACTCCCTGGCCTCTCCGGTGATGTGTGGGTAGTTTACTTCAGACCTTTGGGTCCATAGTTATTAGCTAGATGGCTTCTTCTCTCTCTTTGGATCTCAACACAAAGTTCTCATCGATCTTCTTGGAGATCTATTCGATGTAATCTTCTTTTGCGGTGTGTTTGTCGAGATCCGATGAATTGTGGGTTTATGATCCAGATTATCTATGAACAATATTTGATTCTCCTGTGAATTCTTTTATGTATGGTTGGTTTATCTTTGCAAGTCTCTTCAAATTATCAGTTTGGTTTGGCCTACTAGATTGATCTTTCTTGCAATGGGAGAAGTGCTTAGCTTTGGGTTCAATCTTGCGGTGCTCGATCCCAGTGACAGAAAGGGAACCGACACGTATTGTATTGCTGACATCGAGGATAAAAAGATGGGGTTTATATCATATTGCATGAGTTTATCCCTCTACATCATGTCATCTTACTTAAAGCATTACTTTGTTCTTATGAACTTAATACTCTAGATGCATGCTGGATAGCGGTCGATGTGTGGAGTAATAGTAGTAGATGCAGAATCGTTTCGGTCTACTTGTCTCGGACGTGATGCCTATATACATGATCATACCTAGATATTACCATTACTATGCTAAATTCTATCAATTGCTCGACAGTAATCCGTTTACCCACTGTAATACTTATGCTCTTGAGAGAAGCCACTAGTGAAACCTATGGCCCCGGTTCTATCTTCTATCATATTAATCTTCCAATACTTAGTTATTTCTATTGCCGTTTATTTTACTTTGCATCTTTATTTATCTTTATCATAAAAATACCAAAAATATCATCTTATCATATCTATCAGATCTCACTCTCATAAGTGACCGTGAAGGGACTGGCAAGCCCTTTATCGCGTTGGTTGCGAGGTTCTTATTTGTCTGTGTAGGTGCGTGGGACTTGAGTGTGATCTCCTACTGGATTGATACCTTGGTTCTCAAAAACTAAGGGAAATACTTACACTACTTTACTGCATCACCCTTTCCTCTTCAAGGGAAAACCAACGCAGTGCTCAGGAGGTAGCAAGGGGCACGGTTGTGCTTTCGTGAGAGTCATGGCCGTGTCTCTCGGAAACGAAAAAAACGTGTTTTTTGTTTTTCTTTCTTTCTCGAGAGTCACGGTTTTGCTTCCACGAGTGGCACGAGTGTGCTTTCGCGAGAGTCACGGCCGTGCCTCCTCGAAAACGAAAAAAACTCGTGTTTTTTCCTTCCGCGAGAGTCACGGTTTTGCTTCGGCGAGAGGCATGGTTGTGATTTCGTGAGAGGCATGGGCGTGCCTCTTCCGGAAATGGAAAAACCAGTGCTCTCGGTTTGGTTTTTTCGTCCAGTTTTTTTCGGCCGGTTTTTTTCGTGAAAAAAAAGTTTGTCAAAACCTATCAATATGGGATCAAGTTTTGAAGATCTCAACGCGAGGAATCCAATGATGAAAGCGGTTTCAGATTTGGACGCACAGCTTGAGAGATAAAGCGTTTTGAATAAACGGATCTACAAAAAAAGGAAAAACTCGACGCGAGGAATCCAATGGTGGCGCTGCATGTGCGCCACTTGTCGCAACCTGGGGAGTTGAAGTGATCTTTGCAACGAGTACTCCTCAACTAGTGATTTTGGCTCTAGAGCGCCTAGACTGTCTTGCTCTTCTACTCCCCCTTACTTCTTATTAAAGAACGGCCTATGGCCCTTAGAAATAAACTTAGGGATGAAAGATGATTCCTACATGATCTTGTGAATCTATTCCTCAAAGGTTAGTCACAAGGACCTTTTTTCGAAAAGGAGGATAACCCTCGGCCTTTGCATCACAGCGATGCATGCATCAACTTTATTAATTATTCATCAAGATCTTACAAGTAATACATCAATAAATCTGAAGTCACCGCCTCGGCTACATTTGTCGCTACTCCTATATCAACTTGATGAAGGGGTGCAGACTGTCTGAGCGGCATACCACCCAAACCTCACACCGAAGCTCAACATCTAAAACTGGCCAACCAAGCCGCATTGTCGGGTCTGGGGCACATACCAGTCTGTTGCACCCTTAGTAGTCACCGCATGTGCACGCTGCAGAGGCCACCGCCGCCGTCTTCCACCGATCCATCTTCACAGAAGGTACTGACGCATCAAGCTTACTAGGGCTGTCATCGATGCCACCACAGCGCCAGACAAGGCCACCTCCCTACGCGCGTCCATCATCACACATCTGTCGTCGAGACACTGTCGCGCCATGCCGCCGGGACTCCACATCATCGATTCGTCACATGAAACACCGCTCCACCGCTGAAACCATCCACGAGTCCCTCGAGCCAATGCACACCTCCAAGAATGACGGTCCCAAGGGGGAATGGCACAAGAGCACCGCTGATACGTCTCCGTCGTATCTACTTTTCCAAATACTTTTTCCCTTATTTTGGACTCTAACTTGCATGATTTGACTAGAACTAACCCGGACTGACGCTGTTTTCAGTAGAATTGCCGTGGTGTTATTTTTGTGTAGAAATAAAAGTTCTTGGAATGACCTGAAAATCAACGAAGATTATTTTTGGAATATATAAAAAATACTGCAAGAAGAATCCATCATCTTGACCTCTATCGTCACCGGCATGACACCATGATCTCCATCATCTTGATCTCTATCAATGTGTCGTCACATGGTCGTCTCGCCAACTATTGCTATTGCATAACAATAAAGTAAAGCAATTACATGGCACTTGCATCTTATGCAATAAAGAGACAACCATAAGGCTTCTGCCAGTTGCCGATAACTTTAACAAAACATGATCATCTCATACAACAATTTATATCTCATCACGTCTTGACCATATCACATCACAACATGCCCTGCAAAAACAAGTTAGACGTCCTCTACTTTGTTGTTGCAAGTTTTACGTGGCTGCTACGGGCTAAGCAAGAACCGTTCTTACCTACGCATCAAAAACCACAATGCGGTATAGTGATTGCTTTTTGTTCTTCAGAAAGAACCATGTTCATTGAATCTGATTCAACTAAAGCTGGAGAAACAGACACCCACTAGCCACCTGTGTGCGAAGCACGTCGGTAGAACCAGTCTCGCGTAAGCGTACGCGTAATGTCGGTCTGGGCCGCTTCATCCAACAATGTCGTTGAATCAAGAATCAACTAGTGACGGCAAGCAATATGTATATACGCACGACCACAACTCATTTGTGTTCTACTCGTGCATATAAAATCTACGCATAAACCTGGCTCGGATGCCACTGTTGGGGAACACAGTAATTTTAAAAAAATTCCTACGCACACGCAAGATCATGGTGATGCATAGCAACGAGAGGGGAGAGTATCATCTAAATACCCTTGTAGACCCTAAGCGGAAGCGTTACGACAACGTGGTTGATGTAGTCGTACGTCTTCACGATCGAGCGATCCTAGTACCGAACGTACGACACCTCCGCGATCTGCACACGTTCAGCTTGGTGACGTCCCGCGAACTCACGATCCAGTAGAGCTTCGTGGGAGAGTTTCGTCAGCCCAACGGCATGATGACGGTGATGCTGCTGCTACCAGAACAGGGCTTCGCCTAAGCACCGCTACAATATAACCGAGGTGGATTATGGTGGAGGGGGGCAACGCACACGGCTAAAAGATCAACTGATCAACTTGTGTGTCCATCGGGTGCCCCTCTCCCGTATATAAAGGAGTGGAGGAGGGGGAGGGCTGACCCTCTCTATGGCGCGCTCTGGGGGAGTCCTACTCCTTTCCTAGTAGAAGTAGGAGCCCTTCCAAGTAGGAGTAGGAGAGGAAGGAAGGAGGAGAGAGGCAGGAAGGAAAGGGGGCCCGGCCCCATTCCCAATTCGGATTGGGCTTGGGGGCGCTCCTCCCTCTTTTCCCTTCCCTCTCATCTATTCCACTAAGGCCCAATAAGGCCCATATACTCCCCGGGGGGTTCTGGTAACCTCCCGGTACTCCAGAAAAATACCCAAACCACTCAGAACCATTCCGATGTCCAAATATAGGCTTCCAATATATCAATCTTTACGTCTCGACCATTTCGAGACTCCTCGTCATGTCCGTGATCAAATCCGAGACTCCGAACTACCTTCGGTACATCAAAACACATAAACTCGTAATACCGATCGTCACCGAACGTTAAGCGTGCGGACCCTACGAGTTTGAGAACTATGTAGACATGACTGAGACACATCTCCGGTCAATAACCAATAGCGGAACCTGGATGTTCATATTGGTTCCTACATATTCTATGAATATCTTTATCGGTCAAACCGTATAACGATATACATTGTTCCCTTTGTCATCGGTATGTTACTTGCCCGAGATTCGATCGTCGGTATCTCAATACCTAGTTCAATCTCGTTATGGGAAAGTCTCTTTACTCTTTCCATAATGCTACATCCCGTAACTAACTCATTAGCTACAGTGCTTGCAAGGCTTATTGTGATGTACATTACCGAGAGGGCCCAGAGATACCTCTCCGACAATCGAAGTGACAAATCCTAATCTTGATCTATGCCAACTCAACAACTACCATCGGAGACACCTGTAGAGCACCTTTATAATCACCCAGTTACATTGTGACGTTTGGTAGCACACAAAGTGTTCCTTCGGTATTCGGGACTTGCATAATCTCATAGTCATAGGAACATGTATAAGTCATGAAGAAAGCAGTAGCAACAATCTAAACGATTGTCGTGCTAAGCTAATGGAATGGGTCAAGTCAATCACATCATTCTCTGATGATGTGATCCCGTTAATCAAATGAAAACTAACATCTACGGCTAGGAAACTTAAGCATCTTTGATTCAACGAGCTAGTCAAGTAGAGGCATACTAGTGACACTCTGTTTGTCACCGACATTACATTCATGTTCACACACTCATGCCAGTTGTCGGTGCTCATACTTTTTCATTGTATCATCCATGCTAGTTTATTTTCTTTTTAAGCTTTCTTCTTGTGTGTTAGAAAAACCCTTAAGAAAAACCAAAAAAATAGTTATAGCTTTTAGCTAGTTTACTTACCATGCTTGTAGTAGTAGTAATTAAAAAAGAAAACCCAAAAAGATTTCTCATTCTTCGTTTTGCTTGTTGGGAGCTTTCCCGTGTAAATAGTTTTATTTCTTTTCTTGTTCTTTGGGGTCGAGAGGAGAAGACCTTAACGAAATTGTTGTGTGGCTTTTATATGCATTATTGTTGATCTAACAAAGAGCCCATGTTACCTTGTCTTCTCCCTTGAATTGAATGCTTGCAGATTCCAGCTTAGTCCAATGCACGTGCACTATTATTATTATCCACACTATTCGGTTATGCAAGTGAAAGGCAATAATGACAATATATGATGAACTGATTGAGATGAGAAAAGCTGGTATGAACTCGACCTCTCTTGTTTTTGTAAATATGATTAGTTCATCGTTCCTGATTCAGCATATTATGAATGAGACATGTTTGCAATGACAATTAGAGATTATAGTTGCTTATGCCATGCTTAATTTTTTAGGAGTTTATAATGGTTCACCTTGCGTGCCAACATGCTATTAAAATGGTTGTGATGTGGTATGATAGGGTGGTATCCTCCTTTGAACGATTCGAGTGGCTTGACTTGGCACATGTTCACGCATGTAGTTGAAACAAAATCAACATAGCCTCCACGATATTTATGTTCATGATGAATTATATCCTACTCATGCTTGCATTCAGTGTTGATTAATTTTAATGCACGTTCATGACTGTTGTCGCTCTCTAGCTGGTCGCTTCCTAGTCTTTTTCTAGCCTTCACTTGTACTAAGTGGGAATACTGCTTGTGCATCCAATTCCATAAACCCCAAAGTTATTCCATATGAGTCCACCATTCCTTCCTATATACGGTATCTACCTGTCGTTCCAAGTAAATTTGTATGTGCCTAACTCTAAACCTTCAAATAAACATTCTGTTTTGTATGCTCGAATAGCTCATGTATCAACTGGGGCTGTCTGTATCCTCCATGCTAGGCAGGTTATTCTCAAGAGGAGTGGACTCCGCTCCTCACTCACGAGAAAATGGTTAGTCACTGGGCTGCCCAGTCCCATGCTCAAATCAAATCAAAATAATTGGAAACAAAACTCCCCCAGGATTGTTGTTAGTTGGAGGCACCCGTTGTTTCGGGCAAGCCATGGATTGATGCTTGTTGGTGGTGGGGGAGTATAAACTTTACCATTCTTCTTGGGAACCTCCTATAATGTGTGTAGCATGGAAGATATCGAGATCTCTCGGTTGTTATGTTGACAATGAAAGTATAACGCTCAAAATATTATTCATCTCTATATCAAAACCGAGCTCTGGCACCTCTACAAATCCCTGCTTCCCTCTGCGAAGGGCCCATCTATATACTTTTATGTTGAGTCATCATCCTCTTATTAAAAAGCACCAGTTGGAGAGCATCCTGTCATTTGCATGTATTTTCGTTAGTTTACATTGAGTATGACTTGACTGGATCTCTTTTACCATGAATTACAATGTCTAGTCAGTCCTTGATCTTTAAAGGTGCTCTGCATTTATGTTTTGCGGTCTCGGAAAAGGCTAGCGAGATACCATCTTGTTATATCATATTATGATTGTTTTGAGAAAGTGTTGTCATCCGAGATTTATTATTATTGCTCGCTAGTTGATTATGCCATTGATATGAGTAAACATGAGACCTAAATGTTATTGTGAATATGGTCAGTTCATAATCTTTGCTGAAAACTTGAATGCTGGCTTTACATATTTACAACAACAAGAGCAAACAGAGTTTGTAAAAGTTTTTCTTTATCACTTTCAGTTTATCAACTGAATTGCTTGAGGACAAGTGAAGGTTTAAGCTTGGGGGAGTTGATATGTCTCCATTGTATCTACTTTTCCAAACACTTTTGCCCTTGTTTTGGACTCTAACTTGCATGATTTGAATAGAACTAACCCGGATTGACGCTGTTTTCAGTAGAATTGCCATGGTGTTATTTTTGTGCAGAAATAGAAGTTCTCGGAATGACCTGAAAATCAACAGAGATTATCTTTGGAATATATAAAAAATACTGGAAGAAGAATCCACGTTAGGGGCCCACAACCTGTCCACGAGGGTGGGGGTGCGCCTACCCCCCTGGGCGTGTCCCCCTGCCTCATGGGCCTCCTAATGCTCCACCGACGCCCATCTTGACTCCATATATTTACTTTCAGGGAGAAAAAATAGGAGAGAAGGATTGATTGCGTTTTACGATACGGAGCCGCTACCAAGCCCTAATCTCTCTCGGGAGGGCTGATCTGGAGTCCGTTCGGGGCTCCGGAGAGGGGAATCCATCGCCATCGTCATCATCAACCTTCCTCCATCACCATTTTCATGATGCTCACCGCCGTACGTGAGTAATTCCATCGTAGGGTTGCTGGACGGTGATGGGTTGGATGAGATTTATCATGTAATCGAGCTAGTTTTGTTAGGGTTTGATCCCTAGTATCCATTGTGTTCTGAGATTGATGTTGCTATGATTTTTCTATGCTTAATGCTTGTCACTAGGGCCCGAGTGCCAGGATTTAAGATCTGAACCTATTATGTTTTCATGAATATATGTGAGTTCTTGATCCTATATTGCAAGTCTATAGTCACCTATTATGTGTTAAGATCCGTTAACTCCAAAGTGACAATAATCGGGATACTTACAGGTGATGATCGTAGTTTGAGGAGTTCATGTATTCACTATGTGTTAATGCTTTGGTTCGGTACTCTATTAAAAGGAGGCCTTAATATCCCTTAGTTTCCAATAGGACCCCGCTGCCACGGGAGGGTAGGACAAAAGATGTCATGCAAGTTCTTTTCCATAAGCATGTATGACTATATTCGGAATACATGCCTACATTACATTGATGAACTGGAGCTAGTTCTTTGTCACCCTAGGTTATAACTGTTGCATGATTGATCGCATCTGACATAATTATCCATCATTGATCCATTGCCTACAAGCTTTTCATATATTGTTCTTCGCTTATTTACTTTTCCCGATGCTACTGTTACAATCACTATAAAACCAAAAATATTACTTTTGCTACCGTTACCACTACTATCATATTACTTTGCTACTAAACACTTTGCTGCCGATATTAAGTTTCCAGTTGTGGTTGAATTGACAACTCAGCTACTAATACTTGAGAATATTATTTGGCTCCCCTTGTGTCGAATCAATAAATTTGGGTTGAATACTCTACCCTCGAAAACTGTTGCGGTCCCCTATACTTGTGGGTTATCTAGACTATTTTCTGGCGCCGTTGCCGGGGATCATAGCTCTATTCTTTGAGTCACTTGGGATTTATATCTGCTTATCACTATGAAGAACTATAAAGATCAAAGAACCAAGATTTTTCCCTCAACTACGAGGTGAGGTAAGGAAATGCCATCTAGCTCTATACTTGATTCACCTTTTGTTTTGAGTAAACTTGCGACACCTACTGCTGCTATTGATTCCAATAGGTTGCATGTTATTGATGATGCCACTTCTGCTATGCGTGATATTTATGATGAAACTACTTCTATGCTTGATACAATGTGCCACTAGGTGAATTTCTTGATGGACAACTTGGTAGGGTTAGAGAGAATGAAATTATTGAAACTGATAATATTGATGATAGTGATGATGAAGATTCTCCCCCTAGATATGAATTGCCTATTGTGCCTGAGGGTTATGTTATGGATGAAGAAACTTCTAGAGACTTCTTATCTTGCAATGATAGATCTGATCTTAAGAAATTATTAGCTAAGCTTAAAGAAAAGTCTTTGAATGCTAGAATGAAATACGATGCTGCTTTTGCTACTTCACCTATCTTTATTACTAATAAGGATTATGATTTCTCTGTCGATCCTGAGTTAATTACTTTGGTTGAATTTGATCCTTTCTATGGCTATGAATCTGAAACTGTTGTGGCACATCTTACTAAATTAAATGATATAGCCACCCTATTTACTCATGATGAGAAAACTCGCTATTACTTTATCCTTAAGTTATTTCCATTCTCATTAAAGGGTGATGCTAAAACATGGTTTAATTCTCTTGATCCCGGTTGTGTGCGTAGTCCCCAGTATATGATTTATTATTTCTCTGCTAAATATTTCCTCGCTCATAAGAAACAAGCTGCATTAAGGGAAATATATAACTTTGTGCAATTGAAGAAGAGAGTCTTCCACATGCTTGGGGGAGGCTTCTCCGATTACTTAATGCTTTGCCTGATCATCCTCTCAAGAAAAATGAAATACTTGATATCTTTTATAATGGATTAATCGATGCTTCCAGAGACTACCTAGATAGTTGTGCTGGTTGTGTTTTCAGGGCAAGAACTGTTGATCAAGCTGAATTGCTATTGAATAATATGTTGACCAATGAAAATAATTGGACACTTCCTGAACCAACTCCCAAGCCAACCCCGACGAAAAGGGGTATTCTATTTCTTAGTCCCGAAGATATGCAAGAGGCAAAGAAATCTATGAAAGAAAAAGGTATTAAAGCTGAGGATGTTAAGAATTTACCACCTATTGAAGAAATACATGGTCTTGATAACCCAACACAGGTAGTAAAGTTAAATTCTCTCTATAGATTTCATGAAGGTGATATTCCTCGTTATAAGTCTCCTAGCCAATGCTTGGAAGAGTTTGATAATTTTATTGTTAAACAAGAAAACTTCAATGCTTATGTTGGTAAACAATTGAACCGCAATGCTGATATGCTTGAACACTTGAGTGATTATATGTCTAGAGTTAAAGGTGAACTTAAACTTATTAGTAAACATGCTTCTATGATTACCACTCAAGTAGAACAAGTACTTAAGGCTCAGAATGATTTGCTCAACAAATTAAATAATAAGAAGAATCATAATGTTGTTAGAGTTATGACTAGAGGGGGTAAAATGACTCAGGAACCTTTGTATCCTGAGGGCCACCCTAAGAGAATTTTGCAAGATTCTCAGAGAACTAATATTGATGCACCTAGTTCTTCTAAAAGGAAGAAAAAGAAAAATGATAGGACTTTGCATGCTTCTAGTGAACCTGTTGTTGACATACCTGAGAATCCCAATGATATTTCTATTTCTGATGCTGAAACACAATCTGGTAGTGAACATGAACCTAGTGATAATATTAATGATGATGTTCATGTTGATGCTCAACCTAGTAATGACAATGATGTAGAGATCGAACCTGCTATTGATCTTGATAACCCACAATCAAAGAATCAACATTATGATAAGAGAAACGTTGTTGCTAGGAAGCACGGTAAAGAAAGAGAACCATGGGTTCATAACCCATGCCTTTTCCTCCTAAACCATCCAAGGAAAAGGATGATGAGGATTTTGAGCGCTTTGCTGAAATGATTAGACCTATATTTTTGCGTATGCGTTTGACTTATATGCTTAAAATGAATCCCTATGCTAAATACATGAAGGATATTGTTGCTAATAAAAGAAAGATACCGGAAGCTGAAATTTCCACCATGCTTGCTAATTACACTTTTAAGGGTGGAATACCAAAGAAACTTGGAGATCCCGGAGTACCAACTATACCATGCTCTATTAAAAGAAACTATGCTAAAACTGCTTTATGTGATCTTGGAGTTGGTGTTAGTGTTATGCCTCTCTCTTTATATCGTAGACTTGATTTGAATAAGTTGACACATACTAAAATATCTTTGCAAATGGCTGATAAATCAACTGCTATACCTGTCGGTATTTGTGAGGATGTGCTTGTTGTGGTTGCAAACGTTACTATTTTAACGGACTTTATTATTCTTGATATTCCCGAGGACGATAGTATGTCGATTATCCTTGGTAGACCCTTTTTGAATACTGTAAGGGCTGTTATTGATTGCAACAAATGTAATGTCACTTTTCATGTTAATGGTAATGAGCATACGGTACACTTTGCGAGGAAACAACCTCAAGTCCACAGTATTAATTCTATTGGAAAAAATTCAACGATTACTATTGGAGGTTTTGAATTTCCTCTTCCTACTGTCAAGAACAAATATGATATTAATTGTTGGGGATGTGCATATCCCCGTTGAGGTAGTGTTATTCGAAAATTCTCCGGTTTCATGTTATTCGAAATGAGTTTGTTAACAAGACTTGATCAACCTTGTTAGTGGATTCCTTTTGATGAGCATGAGATGGATGAAGTTAGAAAACACATCTCTCTGTACTCTCTTTTTACTTTCTGCTATTTATATTAAATAAAGTAAAAATAGTATTTTCTGTCTATTTTTCTGAATTATCCTTGAATTAAAAAATACCCCGAAAATAAAAGGTCTCCAAATGCCCTGAAAATGAAATATGATTTTTTCTAGAATATTTGAGAATTTTAGGCACTGAGAACACAACAGGGGGAGCAGCCATGTGCCCACGAGGGTGGAGGGCGGGTGCGCCCCCTGCCTCGTGGACCCTACGTGGGTCCCCTCCACTTATCCTTGCACCCACACACTTCGTCTTGCTCCAGAAAAAATCAATAGCCAGCTCAAACCCGAGTTCTAGATCATCTTGCTGCCATTTTTGATCTCCTTGCTCAAAGCTCCATTCACAAAACTTCTTTGGGGGATTGTTCTTTGGTATGTGACTCCTCCAATGATCCATTAGTTTTTATTCTAGTGCTTTATTTATTGCAAATTTTTGCTGCTTCTTGAGCTTGCATGTCAAATTTATGTGGTCAAAAGTAGTTCTAATGCATGATATAGCCTCTAGGCCCTTGTAGGAGTAGTTGCTACCAATTTTGTTGAGTTTGGTTCACTTTTATTTTATGTTACTAAAAATTTCAAAAAAAAATTCAGAGGAAGGAATATGTTTAGGAAAATGTACCAAGGTGGTTCCTTAAGGAAGCAAGGCCCCAGGCCCGCGATACGTGAGCCGGACAATGAACTACCAAGAGATGCTCAAGTGCAGCCTTGTGAATCACCGTCAGAGGACTTCATGGTTCAGGCAGGAATTAAGGAGGAATTTGAAGCATATGTGCGTGACGTCGATCTTGAGAGCTTCGTGGCAGATAAGTGCTCTCAGTACTACTACCTAAGTGATTCATTTGTGAGAAGGTTTAAATTTATATCATCATGCAATTCTCAAACTGTCCTATTTGATCTTTATGATAAATCTTACACCATGGACTTAGAAGATTTTAATATTGCTTGTAAAATCCCACAGTGGGGCAATGTTAGTGAACCTCGCAAATTTGAATATAAAGATTTTCTTGCTAGTATTACTATGGGGGAATCTAGGGAAATCACGCAAGCTACCATAGGGAGCATTCATTTTTCTGCCATACATTATTTTACTCTCTTCATAGGTAGATGCATTAACGGTGAGGATGAGGCATGTCACATGTGTGTTCCTGATCTTAGTGTTCACAAGAGTGCTGTAGTAGGAGATAGACAATATAACTTGGGGGCCATTGTTGCATGTAGGTTGCATAATAATAGTATTGATGGAGATTTCTTTGGTGGAATTTATGCAACCCGTTTAGCTGATTTTCTTGAGATACCCATACGTGGATATGATATGGAGTTACCCCCTACTTATCTGGATTATAATGCCGTGGTTCGTCATCAGTTTGTTGAGAGGAACGATCAGCCCTCCAATACCGACTAATCTTTGATAGACGACACACCTATCACGTCGCTCTCCTTGCTCCTACTTTCTTTGACTTTCAGGAAAAATGGAGATATGTTATAACCAGGGAGGAGGCCAACGAGTACGAGAGGAGTATGGAGGCATCTCGCCTCCAAGCTACAGCTCATCGGGCAATCGCCACTGCATCTCAGTACGACCCCAGCTACAACTTTGATCCTATTGGGGAACGCAGTAATTTCAAAAAAATTCCTACGCACACACAAGATCATGGTGCTGCATAGCAACAATAGGGAAGAGTATCGTCCACATACCCTTGTAGACCGTAAGCGGAAGCGTTATGACAACGCAGTTGATGTAGTCGTACGTCTTCACGATCGACCGATCCTTGCACCGAACATATGGCACCTCCGCGATCTGCACATGTTCAGCTCGGTGACGTCCCGCGAACTCACGATCTAGTAGAGCTTCATGGGAGAAATTTGTCAGCACGACGGTGTGATGATGGTGATGATGCTGCTACCGAAACAGGGCTTCGCCTAAGCACCGCTACAATATAACCGAGGTGGATTATGGTGATGGGGGGCACCGCACACGGCTAAAAGATCAACTGATCAACTTGTGTGTCCATGGGGTGCCCCCTCCCTCGTATATAAAGGAGTGGAAGATGGGGAGGTCCGGCCCTCTCTATGGCGCGCCCTGGGGGAGTCCTACTCCCTCCGGGAGTAGGATTCCCCCCTTTCCTAGTAGAAGTAGGAGCCCTTCCAAGTAGGAGTTGGAGAGGAAGGAAGGAGGAGAGAGGGAGGAAGGAAAGGGGGGCCACCCCCTTCCCAATTCGGATTGGGCTTGGGGGGCGCGCCTCCCTCTTTTCCCTTCCCTCTCCTCTATTCCACTAAGGACCAATAAGGCCCATATACTCCCTGGGGGGTTCCGGTAACCTCTCGGTACTCCGGAAAAATGTCTGAACCACTCGGAACCATTCCTATGTCCAAATATAGGCTTCCAATATATCAATCTTGATGTCTCGACCATTTAGAGACTCCTCGTCATGTCCGTGATCAAATCTAGGACTCCGAACTACCTTCGGTACATCAAAACACATAAACTCATAATACCGATCGTCACCGAACGTTAAGCGTGCGGACCGTACGGGTTCAAGAACTATGTAGACATGACCGAGACTCATCTCCGGTCAATAACCAATAGCGGAACCTGGATGCTCATATTGGTTCCTACATATTCTACGAAGATCTTTACCAGTCAAAAGATACATCTCCGTCGTATCTATAATTTTGATTGTTCCATGCCAATATTCTACAACTTTCATATACTTTTGGCAACTTTTTATACTATTTTTGGGACTAACATATAGATCCAGTGCCTAGTGCCAGTTCATGTTTGTTGCATGTTTTTTGTTTTGCAGAATATCCATATCAAATGGAGTCCAAGTGGGATAAAAACTGACGGAGATTTTTTTGGAATATATATGATTTTTGGGAAGAAAAATCCACGTGAGACGGTGCCCGAGGTGGCCACGAGGCAGGGGGCGCGCCCCTGACCCTCGTGCGCCACCAGTAAGGCGGTTGATCCCTTCTTTTGCCGCAAGAAAGCTAATATCCGGATAGAGATCGTGTTAAAATTTCAGCCCAATCGGAGTTACGGATCTCTGATAATATAAGAAACGGTGAAAGGGAAGAATCTGGGAACATAGAAACAGAGAGAGACAGAGAGACAGATCCAATCTTGGAGGGGCTCTCGCCCCTGCCGTGCCATGGAGGCCATGGACCAGAGGGGAAACCCTTCTCCCATCTAGGGAGGAGGTCAAGGAAGAAGAAGAAGGAGGGGGGCTCTCTCCCCCTCGCTTCCGGTGGCACCGGAGTGACACCGGGGGCCATCATCATCACCGTGATCTACACCAACACCTCTGCCATATTCACCAACATCTCCATCACCTTCCCCCCTCTATCTACAGCGGTCCACTCTCTCGCAACCCGTTGTACCCTCTACTTGAACATGGTGCTTTATGCTTCATATTATTATCCAATGATGTGTTGCCATCCTATGATGTTTGAGTAGATTTTCGTTGTCCTATCGGTGGTTGATGAATTGCTATGATTGATTTAATTTGCTTGTGGTTATGTTGCTGTCCTTTGGTGCCCATCATATGATTGCGCGCGTGGATCACACCCTAGGGTTAGTTGTATGTTGATAGGACTACGTATTGGAGGGCAAGAGGGACAGAAGCTTCAACCTAGCATCGAAATTGATGCATACGGGATTGAAGGGGGACCAATATATCTTAATGCTATGGTTGGGTTTTACCTTAATGAACCTTAGTAGTTGTGGATGCTTGCTAATAGTTCCAATCATAAGTGCATAGAATTCCAAGTCAGGGATGACATGCTAGCAGTGGCCTCTCCCACATAATACTTGCTATCGGTCTAGTAAAGTAGTCAATTGCTTAGGGACAATTTCGCAACTCCTACCACCGCTTTTCCACACTCGCTATATTTACTTTATTGTTTCTTTATCTAAACAGCCCCTAGTTTTTATTTACGTAATCTTTATTATCTTGCAAACCTATCCAAAAGCATGTACAATGTACTTCTAGTTTCATACTTGTTCTAGGTAAAGCGAACATCAAGCGTGCGTAGAGTTGTACCGGTGGTCGATAGAACTTGAGGGAATATTTGTTCTGCCTTTAGCTCCTCGTTGGGTTCGACGCTCTTACTTATCAAAAACTGTTGCGATCCCCTATACTTGTGGGTTATCAAGACCTTTTTCTGGCGCCATTGTCGGGGAGCAATAGCATGGGGTGAATATTCTCGTGTGTGCTTGTTTGCTTTATCACTAAGTAATTTTTATTTGATGTTCTTAGTTGTTTTCTATCTTTAGTTATGGGTAGGAAACGCAAAATACCAAAAAAATTAGTTGTGCCTACTAAACCAATGGTTGAAGAACCACTCAAAATCGATCACACTGCTGAAGCTTATTACTTGGATCATCTTTGATCCCTATGTGCTCGTGCTGAAACCCCAACTAGGTTAGTTGAGGGCAAATCTTTAGATGAGCATGCTTGTTATGTGCGACACCAAATATCTGAAAAAGGGGAAATTTTACTGGGTCAAATTCATCATTTGCAATGCTATGCTTGGAATTTATGTGAAATATATGATTTTACTTGTTGTTCTGAAAACCCTAAGAAACACTTTCCCTATCAATGTGAGTTTAGTGATAATGGAATCGTATCTTCGTATGCTAAGGGTGTTTATCATTACTATGATGTTCAACAAATTGAAGAATTTGTTGCTTTTAAGGGTTCTTACGAAATTGCTTCTTTGATTGAAAAGTATGATGCTACTCTTTAAAAATCTAAAAAAATTGCCATACTTAAATATTGGTATGATAATTATGCTTCTAATGCCTATGTTGAACCATATATTGAGGACTACTCCGCTGTCCAAGAAGAGACTAATATTTTGCAGGAGTCTATGGAAGAAGAAATTGATGAAACTATGAGCTCATTGGATGAAAAAGATGATGAGGAGAGCGAAGAACAAATGGAGGAAGAGAGGATTAGCTACCCGTGCCAACCTTCTAATGAGAGTAACTCTTCAACTCATACATTGTTTAATTTCCCTTCGTGCTTACCGAAGGATGATTGCTATGATGATTGTTATGATCCCGTTGATTCTCTTGAAATATCCCTTTTTGATGATGCTAGTGACCAAGATGCCAATATGAATTATGCGTATGGAGATGAACTTGCTATAGTTCCTTATGTTAAACATGAAATTGTTGCTATTGCACCCACGCATGATAGTCCTATTATCTTTTTGAATTCTCCCGACTACACTATATCGGAGAAGTTTGCACTTATTAAGGATTATATTGATGGGTGCCTTTTACCGCCGCACATGATGATTTTGATGAATATAATATGCATGTGCTTGCTGCTCCTACTTGCAATTATTATGAGAGAAGAACTATATCTCCACCTCTCTATGTTTCCAATATGATAAAATTGCAAGAAACTGTTTATACTATGCATTGGCCTTTACTTTGTGTGCATGAATTGTTCTTTTATGACATGCCGATGCATAGGAAGAGAGTTAGACTTCGTCATTACAGGATATATGTTACCTTGTGCTCACCACTAAATTACAAATCATTGTTAATTAAAATTGGCTTTGATATACCTTGGGATCCGGGTGGATCCATTACTTGAGCACTATATGCCTAGCTTAATGGCTTTAAAGAAAGCGCTGCCAGGGAGACAACCTGGAAGTTTTAGAGAGTCATTTATTTCTGTTGAGTGCTTTTATATAGTTTAAAAACAACAAAAATAAAGAGGGGAACCCAAAACTTTTTCAAAAAGGAAAGCGAAAGTGAGAAAGACAAGCATTGTTGAAGTGGGAGCTAGCCTTGAACTTTGTTCATGATCATGGAAACTTTGTGAATCTTGATTACAGAAAATTTTGAATAAAAATAATAATTCCCTTGTACAATTCCATTGTATTATAAAAATAATGTGCCAAGGTTTGCCTTTAGGATGTTTACATTTGCTTGATGGTTTGTACGGTGCGGGACAGAAACTTTGGCTGTAGTGCGCGATTTCACATTTTTGGCTGGAACGTCAAATGGTTCTGATTATTTTTGCACTGTATTCCTATACAAATTGTTTATTTTTCCTAATTTGAGTAGAATTTTTCAAGTATCAGAAGTATGGTGAATGTTCAGATTATTACAGACTGTTCTGTTTTAGACATATTCTGTTTTTGATGCATAGTTTGCTTGTTTTGATGAAACTATCGATTCATATCAGTGGATTAAGCCATGAAAAAGTTATATTACAGTAGAAACAATGAAAAAACAAAATATGAATTGGTTTGCAACAGTACTTAGAGTAGTGATTTGCTTCATTATACTAACGGATCTTACCGAGTTTTCTGTTGAAGTTTTGTGTGGATGAAGTGTTCGATGATCAAGAAGGTCTTGATGTGAGAAGAAGGAAGAGAGGAAAGAGCTCAAGCTTGGGGTTGCCCGAGGCACCCCAAGTAAATATTCAAGGATACTCAAGCGTCTAAGCTTGGGGATGCCCCGGAAGGCATCCCCTCTTTCTTCAACAAGTATTGGTATGTTTTCGGATTCGTTTCGTTCATGTGATATGTGCAAACTTGGAGCGTCTTTTGCATTTAGTTTTCATCTTTCTTTTATGCACCATGCTGGTATGAGATAGTCCTTGGTTGATTTATAGAATTCTCATTGCACTTTACTTATATCTTTTGAGTATGGCTTTATAGAATGCTTCATGTGCTTCGCTTATATCATTTGAAGTTTGGATTGCCTGTTTCTCTTTACATAGAAAACCGTCATTTGTAGAATGCTCTTTTTCTTCACTTAGATTTGTTAGAGCATGGGCATATCTTTTGTAGAAAGAATTAAACTCTCTTGCTTCACTTATATCTATTTAGAGAGATAACGGGAACTGCTCATTCACATGGTTAGTCATAAAATCCTACATAAAACTTGTAGATCACTAAATATGATATGTTTGATTCCTTGCAATAGTTTTGCGATATAAAGATGGTGATATTAGAGTCAAACTAGTGGGTAGTTGTGGATTGTAGAAATACTTGTGTTGAGGTTTGTGATTCCCGTAGCATGCACGTATGGTGAACCGTTGTGTAATGAAGTCGGAGCATGATTTATTTATTGATTGTCTTCCTTATGAGTGGCGGTCGGGGACGAGCGATTGTCTTTTCCTACCAATCTATCCCCCTAGGAGCATGCACGTAGTACTTTGTTTCGATGACTAATAGATTTTTGCAATAAGTATGTGAGTTCTTTATGACTAATGTTGAGTCCATGGATTATACACACTCTCACCCTTCCACCATTGCTAGCCTCTCTAGTATCGCGCAACTTTCGCCGGTACCTTAAACCCACCATATATCTTCCTCAAAACAGCCACCATACCTACCTATCATGGCATTTCCATAGCCATTCCGAGATATATTGCCATGCAACTTCCATCATCATCATATACATGACTTGAGCATTCATTGGCATATTACTTTGCATGACCGTAAGATAGCTAGCATGATGTTTTCATGGCTTGTCTGTTTTTTGATGTCATTGCTACGCTAGATCATTGCACATCCCGGTACACCACCGGAGGCATCCATATAGAGTCATACTTTGTTCTAGACATTGAGTTGTAATATTGAGTTGTAAGTAAATAAATGTGTGTTGATCATCATTATTAGAGCATTGCCCCAGTGAGGAAAGGATGATGGAGACTATGATTCCCCCAAGTCGGGATGAGACTTCGGACTTTACAAAAAAATAAAAGAGGCCAAAGAAGCCCAAATAAAAAAAGAGGCCAAAGAAGCCCACCAAAGAAATAAAAAAATAAAATAAAAAATGAGAGAAAAAGAGAGAAGGGGCAGTGCTACTATCATTTTTCCACACTTGTGCTTCAAAGTAGCATCATGTTCTTCATATAGAGAGTCTCTTGAGTTATCACTTTCATATACTACTGGGAATTTTCATTATAGAACTTGGCTTGTATATTCTGATGACGGGCTTCCTCAAATGCCTGAGTTCTTCATGAGCAAGCAAGTTGGATGCACACCCACTTAGTTTTCAGTCTGAGCTTTCATACACTTATAGCTCTAGTGCATCTGTTGCATGGCAATCCCTACTCACTCACATTGATATCTATTGATGGGCATATCCATAGCCCGTTGATACGCCTAGTTGATGTGAGACTATCTTCTCCTTTTTGTCTTCTCCACCATCATGTTCTATTCCACCTATAGTGCTATTTCCATGGCTCACGCTCATGTATTGCGTGAAAGTTGAAACGGTTTGAGAACGTCAAAAGTATGAAACAATTGCTTGGCCTGTCATCAGGGTTGTGCATGATGTGAATATTTTGTGTGGTGAAGATGGAGCATAGCCAGACTATATGATTTTGTAGGGATAACTTTCTTTGGCCATGTTATTTTGAAAAGACATGATTGCTTTATTAGTAGGCTTGAAGTATTATTGTTTTTATGTCAAATGATAGACTATTGCTTTGAATCACTCGTGTCTTAATATTCATGCCATGATTAGATTACATGATCAAGATTATGCTAGGTAGCATTCCACATCAAAAATTATCTTTTTTTATCATTTACCTACTCGAGGACGAGCAGGAATTGAGCTTGGGTATGCTGATACGTCTCTACCGTATCTATAATCTTTGATTGTTCCATGCCAATATTCTACAACTTTCATATACTTCTGGAAACTTTTTATACTATTTTTGGGACTAACATATTGATCAAGTGCCCAGTGCCAGTTCCAGTTTGTTGCATGTTTTTTGTTTCGCAGAATATCCATATCGGGGTAAAAACTGACGGAGATTTTTTTGGAATATATATGATTTTTGGGAAGAAAAATCCACGCGAGACGGTGCCCGAGGTGGCCACGAGGCAGGGGGCGCGCCCGTGACCCTCGTGAGCCACCCGTAAGGCGGTTGATGCCCTTCTTTCGCCGCAAGAAAGCTAATATCCGGATAGAGATCGTGTTAAAATTTTAGCCCAATCGGAGTTACAGATCTCCAAGAATATAAGAAACGGTGAAAGGGAAGAATCTGGGAACGCAGAAACAGAGAGAGACAGAGAGACAGATCCAATCTCAGAGGGGCTCTCGCCCCTCCGTTCCATGGAGGCCATGGACCAGAGGGGAAACCCTTCTCCCATCTAGGGAGGAGGTCAAGGAAGAAGAAGAAGGAGGGGGCTCTCTCCCCCTCGCTTCCGGTGGCACCGGAGTGCCACCGGGGGCCATCATCATCACCGCAATCTACACCAACACCTCTTCCATCTTCACCAACATCTCCATCACCTTCCCCCCTCTATCTACAGGAGTCCACTCTCCCGCAACCCGTTGTACCCTCTACTTGAACATGGTGCTTTATGCTTCATATTATTATCCAATGATGTGTTGCCATCCTATGATGTCTGAGTAGATTTTCGTTGTCCTATCGATGGTTGATGAATTGCTATGATTGATTTAATTTGCTTGTGGTTATGTTGCTATCCTTTGGTGCCCATCATATGATTTCACGTGTGGATCACACCCAAGGGTTAGTTGTATGTTGATAGGACTATGTATTGGACGACAAGAGTGACAGAAGCTTCAACCTAGCATAGAAATTGATGCATACGGGATTGAAGGGGGACCAATATATCTTAATGCTATGGTTGGGTTTTACCTTAATGAACCTTAGTAGTTGCGGATGCTTGCTAATAGTTCCAATCATAAGTGCATAGAATTCCAAGTCAGGGATGAAATACTAGCAGTGGCCTCTCCCACATAATACTTGCTATCGGTCTAGTAAAGTAGTCAATTGCTTAGGGACAATTTTGCAACTCCTACCACCGCCTTTCCACACTCGCTATATTTACTTTATTGTTTCTTTATATAAACAGCCCCTAGTTTTTATTTACATAATCTTTATTATCTTGCAAACCTATCCAAAAACACCTACAAAGTACTTCTAGATTCATACTTGTTCTAGGTAAAGCGAACGTCAAGCGTGCGTAGAGTTGTATCGATGGTCGATAGAACTTGAGGGAATATTTGTTCTGCCTTTATCTCCTCGTTGGGTTCGACACTCTTACTTATCGAAAACTGTTGCGATCCCCTGTACTTGTGGGTTAGCATCAAACCGCATAACGATATATGTTGTTCCCTTTATCATCGGTATGTTACTTGCCCGAGATTCGATCGTCGGTATCTCAATACCTAGTTCAATCTCGTTACTGGCAAGTCTCTTTACTCGTTCCGTAATGCTACATCCCGTAACTAACTCATTAGCTACATTGCTTGCAAGGCTTGTTGTGATGTACATTACCGAGAAGGCCCAGAGATACCTCTCCGACAATCGGAGTGACAAATCCTAATCTCGATCTATGCCAACTCAACAAGTACCATCGGAGACACCTGTAGAGCACCTTTATAATCACCCAGTTACATTGTGACGTTTGGTAGCACACAAAGTGTTCCTCTGGTATTCGGGAGTTGCATAATCTCATAGTCAGAGGAACATGTATAAGTCATGAAGAAAGCAGTAGCAACAAACTAAACGATCATCGTGCTAAGCTAATGGAATGGGTCAAGTCAATCACATCATTCTCTAATGATGTGATCCCATTAATCAAATGACAACTCATGTCTATGGCTAGGAAAGTTAACCATCTTTGATTCCACGAGCTAGTCAAGTAGAGGCATACTAGTGACACTCTGTTTGTCTATGTATTCACACATGTACTAAGTTTCCGGTTAATACAATTCTAGCATGAATAATAAACATTTATCTTGATATAATGAAATAAATAATAACTTTATTATTACCTCTAGGGCATATTTCCTTCAGTCTCCCACTTGCACTAGAGTCAATAATCTAGTTCACATCTTTATGTGATTAGTTGACATCTCCATGTGACTAATAACCAAAGTGTCGGGGATTTTTTGCATTCACAAAGTTTGAACATATCTACTAAAGGAGATTTTCTATGAGTTCATGGGCATGTATCAAGAAGGAAATGACAAGGACTTAAAGATGACCAGGTGCCAATTTACAAGAATTTTTAACCCGGATCACAACCTGTCAAATTTGTTCTTGTGTTTATTTTGCAGCATCAGTTTAACATGGATAAATCCCAATTAAACTGGGGGCTAATGTCGGGGATATACCCTGTGGTATGACCCGGCCAGAAGTATGACTCGGCCGGACTTGGCGATTCACTGGTGACACGCCCTAACTTGGCGACTCACTAAGTGACCCGCCCGGATCTCTCCACTCACTGATGACCCGGCTGAGCCAGGTGACTCATTGGTGACCCGGCCGGCGGAGCAGAGCAGCAACAAGACCCAGTGGCCCAAGCAGACGGTTCATGGAAGGCCGGCTCGTATTATGGTGGGCCGGATTAAGAGGAAAGCATAAGGAATATTCCCCTACAAAGGAAGCAAGACTAGGACTCCACTTGTAATAGAGTAATCCTAATCCTAATAGGACTAGTCATGTAAACTGCCCCTTCAACATATATAAGGAGGGGCAGGGCACCCCAAGAGGGACAAGATTCATAAGTTCCACAAGTTGGACAAGTTAGTTTTAGACAATAGCTCTCGAGATGAGCACTCTTGTAACCGTGATCATCATCATCAATATCAATGAAGCAGGATGTAGGCTTTTACCTCCATCGTGAGGGGCCGAACCTGGGTAAAACATCGTGTCTCTCTTCCCGCTCAAGCCCTTTCAAGCTACCACATAGATGCGTTGGCCTCGCGACTAAGTCCTGACACTAAGGACATCTGCCGTGATAATTCCACGACACAAAGGGTTTACTAGAGTCAATAATCTAGTTCACATCGCTATGTTATTAACACCCAAAGAGTGATCATGTTTTGCTTGTGAGAGAAGTTTAGCCTACGGGTCTGCAACATTCAGATCCGTATGTATTTCACAAATTTTTATGTCTACAATGCTCTGCACGTAGCTACTCTAGCTAATTTCTCCCACTTTCAATATGTATCCAGATTGAGACTTAGAGTCATCTAGATCGATGTAAAAAGCTTGCATCGACGTAACTCTTTACGACGAACTCTTTTATCACCTCCATAACCGAGAAATATTTCCTTAGTCCCCTAAGGATAATTTTGACCGCTGTCAAGTGATCTACTCCTAGATCACTATTGTACTCCCTTGCCAGAATGATGCTAAGGTATACAATAGGACTGGTAAACAACATAGCATACTTTATAGAACCTATGACTGAGGCATAGGGAATGACTTTCCATTCTCTTTCTATTTTCTATTGTGGTCATGTTTCGAGTCTTTACTCAACTTCACACCTTGCAACACAGGCAAGAACTCCTTCTTTGACTGTTCCATTTTGAACTACTTCAAAATCTTGTCAAGGTATGTACTCCTTGGAAAAGAACTTATCCAGCATCTTGATCTATCTCTATAGATCTTGATGCTCAATGAGTAAGCAGCTTCATCGAGGTCTTTCTTTGAAAAACTCTTTTCAAACACTCCTTTATGCTTTCCAGAAAATTCTACATTATTTCCGATCAACAATATGTCATTCACATATACTTATCAGAAATATTGTAGTGCTCCCACTCACTTTCTTGTAAATACATGCTTCACCGCAAGTCTGTATAATACCATATGCTTTGATCACTTTATCAAAGCATATATTCCAACTCTGAGATGCTTGCACCAGTCCATAGATGGATCGCTGGAGCTTGCTCACTTTGTTAGCACCTTTAGGATCGACAAAACCTTCTGGTTGCATCATATAAAACTCTTATTTTAAGAAATCCATGAAGGAATACAGTTTTGACATCCATTTGCCAGATTTCATAAAATGATGCAACTGCTAACATGATTCAGACAGACTTTTAAGCATCGATACGAGTGAGAAAATCTCATCGTAGTCAACACCTTGAAGTTGACCTACGAGGTTCGGTAGTAACTTGATCTGAAGTTACATGATCATCATCATTAGCTTCCTCACTAATTGGTGTAGGAGTCACAGGAACAGATTTCTGTGATGAACTACTTTCCAATAAGGGAGCAGGTACAGTTACCTCATCAAGTTCTACTTTCCTCCCACTCACTTCTTTCAAGAGAAACTCCTTCTCTAGAAAGGATCCATTCTTAGCAACGAATGTCTTGCCTTCGGATCTATGATAGAAGGTGTACCCAACTGTTTCCTTTGGGTATCCTATGAAGACACATTTCTCCGATTTGGGGTTGAGCTTATCAGGATGAAACTTTTTCACATAAGCATTGCAACCCCAAACTTTAAGAAACGATAACTTTGGTTTCTTGCCAAACCACAGTTCATATGGTGTCGTCTCAATGGATTTAGATGGTGCCCTATTTAACGTGAATGCAGTTGTCTCTAATGCATAACCCCAAAACAATAGTGGTAAATCGGTAAGAGACATCATAGATTGCACCATATCTAATAAAGTACGGTTACGATGTTCAGACACACCATTACGTTGTGGTGTTCCAGGTGGCGTGAGTTGCGAAACTATTCCGCATTGTTTCAAATGAAGACCAAACTCGTAACTCAAATATTCTCTTCCACGATCAGATCGTAGAAACTTTATTTTCTTGTTATGATGATTTTCCACTTCACTCTGAAATTATTTTAACTTTTCAAATATTTCAGATTTATGTTTCATGAAGAAGATATACCAATGTTTTAAATAGCGGGCTATTGCCAAATAGCGACGTTCCTAAAAATCAGCTATAGCGGAGCTATAGTGGGCTATAGCAGGCTATAGCGGGCTATTTGTACATGGGACTATTTAGCGGCACCCTGCTGAAAAGGCTATATAGCGGGCTATAGCGGAGCTATAGCTGGTTATTTAAACATTGAGATATACCCATATCTTACTCAAATCATGTGTGAAGGTCAGAAAATAATGATACCTGCCGCGAGCCTCAACACTCATCAGACTGCATACATCAGTATGTATTATTTCCAACAAGTCCGTTGCTCGCTCCATTGTTCCAGAGAATGGAGTCTTAGTCATCTTGCCCATGAGGCATGGTTCGCAAGCATCAACTGGTTCATAATCAAGTGATTCCAAAAGCCCATCAGCATGGATTTTCTTCATGCGCTTTACACCAATATGACCTAAACGGCAGTGCCACAAATATTGCACTATCATTATTAACTTTGCATCTTTTGGCTTCAATATTATGAATATGTGTATCACTATGATCGAGATTCAATAAACCATTCATCTTGTGTGTATGACCATTGAAAGTTTTATTCATGTAAACAGAACAACAATTATTCTCTGACTTTAAATGAATAACCGTATTGCAATAAACATGATCAAATCATATTCATGCTTAACTCAAACACCAAATAACATTTATTTAGGTCCAACACTAATCCTGAAAGTATAGGGAGTGTGCGATGATGATCATATCAATCTTGGAACCACTTCCAACACACATCATCACTTCACCCTTAACTAGTCTAGGTTCATTCTGCAACTCCCGTATCGAGTTACTAATCTCATCAACTAAACTAGTATCAAATACTGAGGGGTTGCTATAAACACTAGTAAAGTACACATCAATAACATGTATATCAAATATACCTTTGTTCACTTTGCCATCCTTCTTATCCACCAAATACTTGGGGCAGTTCTGCTTCCAGTGACCAGAACCTTTGTAGTAGAAGCACTTAGTCTCAGGCTTAGGTCTAGACTTGGCTTCTTCACTTGAGCAGCAACTTGCTTGCCGCTCTTCTTGAAGTTCCCCTTCTTACCTTTGCCCTTTTCTTGAAACTAGTGGTCTTGTCAACCATCAACACTTGATGCTTTACTTGATTTCTACTTTTGTCGATTTCAGCATCACGAAGAGCTTGGGAATCATTTTCGTTATCCCTTGCATATTATAGTTCATCACGAAGTTCCAGTAACTTGGTGATAGTGACTAGAGAAGTCTGTCAATCACTATCTTATCTGGAAGATTAACTCCCACTTGATTCAAGTGATTGTAGTACTCAGACATTCTGAGCACATGCTCACTAGCTGCGCTATTCTCCTCCATCTTGTAGGCAAGGTGCTTGTCAAAGGTCTCATACCTTTCGACATGGGCATGAGTCTGGAATAATTATTTCAACTCTTGGAACTCTCATATGTTCTGTGGCGTTCAAAACGTCTTTGAAGCCCCGATTCTAAGCTGTAAAGCATGGTGCATTAAACTATCAAGTAGTCATCATATCGAGCTCGCCAAACATTCATAACGTCTGCATCTGCTCCTGCAATCGGTCTGTCACCTAGCGGTGCATCAAGGACATAATTCTTCTGTGTAGCAATGAGGATAATCCTCGGATCACGGATCCAATCCGCATCATTGCTACTAACATCTTTCAACTTAGTTTTTCTCTAGGAACATATCAAAATAAACGGGGAGCTACATCGCGAGCTATTGATCTACAACATAGTTATGCAAATACTATTAGGACTAAGTTCATGATAAATTAAAGTTCAATTAATCATATTACTTAAGAACTCCCACTTAGATAGACAGCCCTCTAGTCATCTAAATGATCACGTGATCCAAATCAACTAAACCATGTCCGATCATCACGTGAGATGGAGTAGTTTTCAATGGTGAACATCACTATGTTGATCATATCTACTATATGATTCACGCTCGACCTTTCGGTCTCCAGTGTTTCGAGGCCATATCTGCATATGCTAGGCTCATCAAGTTTAACCCGAGTATTCCGTGTGTGCAAAACTGGTGTGATAGCCTGATTTTTGGCCCTTCCTTTTTCTTTTGTTTTACTGAGGTTTTTGCTTGAGTTTTCTTTTTTCGTGGCTTTGTGGTCTGGAAACTGAAGAAGATGCCCTCTTCTTTGTTTCCAGAGTGGCTTGTCATTCCCAAATCCTTCCCTAGACCCTATCATTTTTCATCCTAGCCCAAATCCCAATATTCTTTTCATTGGGAATATTCCTTTTCTATTAAAGGAATAACTCAAATTGCCCTAGGTTGTGAAGCAACCTTTATTTCTATCACTCCTAAAATTCCCAAATAATTTTCATAAAGTGTTTGGGTCATATCTTTCTCCAATATGGAAAATATTTCATTTTTCATGTTTATCATAGTGCTCAAATAATTCATTTCCTATTCTGCCCTAAATGGCACATTGTGAAGCAAGTGCTATTTTACTTTTCCCAATTGACCTCAAACTCCTTGGACACCTTTTTATGTTCATATCATTGCCACATGCCAAAATTCAACTTTATTTGCCTAGCCAATCTTCCTTAGTGATTTTTCAAAGTTTTTGTCAAACAGAAGCCCCTGTGAAGGAAGTACTAGCTAGGAGCATTCAAATGAGTCGAAATTGGGCATGAATCTTCATGTGCTCATATAATTAGCCTCCTCAAAATTTCAGCTCCATCCCTTGATCTATTTGAGCACAGGACCAAACCTTTGATTCTGACAATATTTTCAGGTTGTGAAGCAAGTGCAGTTTATACTGCTGCATTAATTCTGAGAAAATACCAGATTGTTCTCCTACCCAAATAACAGCTCTCCACCAAATTTTGCACCATTTAACCTAGCCAATAATTCTCCAAAATTCTTGCAAGATTCTGGTTAGTGAAGATAGCGGTGAAGCAAGTACCATTTTGGTGAATCCAATTGGTATGAAACTTATACAACATATTTATATGATCAAATCATGAAACCTTGCCAAATTTGAGATCAAATTTACACTCCATGTGAGTGCATCATCCAATTCTCATTTCTGACCAGATTTGGCACTTGCAAAGCAACTCCATTAATCCTTGATCCAAATCTTCTCAAAATTACCAGGGTGAAAGTTCTTTTTACCCTAAACCTCGCAGACAAAATCTATGGCTCCAAAACCCTTCCTGTTGATCACTAGTGCTCACACAATTTTACTGCAGTAAACTTTAGAGGTGGTTTACCACTTAACCAGAGCACTTTTAACCAATCTACCACCTCAGTTACAACCTACCCAGGAAGGACTTGCCCCTAGACAACTATTGCGAGCCATTTGGCTCTTCTTGATGCCAGTCTGCGCGGTGAGCACCGCTTTGGCGTGCATCGGCCGCGCCCAGAATGGCCTCTTGCTCGGGCCCCTTCTCTGATCTGCGTCTCAGCGAGCACGGGCCTGTCTACCGTCTTCCCCGCGTCGTCGCCGTCCTCCCGGAACCATTTCCCCCTTCGTCTGCTTCTCCGTCGGTGCTCGTCGCCGTGCGCCCACGAGCGAGCTGTAGCCGACCGGGCATTTATGGCGTTCGGCTTCTTCTCCTCTTGTCCCCGAGCTCTGCTCGTCCCTTGCATCGTTGTAGCTCTGCTGCACCTCTCCGTCGCTTTCCCCGAGCTCATGTGCGAGCACACGTGTCCGCGGCGCCGGCCACGCGTCCGCGGCGACGATAGCGCGACACCTCGCCCCGTGCCTATAAATGGCACTCCCCGAGCCTCTCCGAGCTCACCACTCGCCTCACCCACCTCCCAGTGCCCCGCCTAGCTACTTCCTCGAGCTCGGGGAGCTCTCATTCCCTCCCATCGCCAACATGGCCGCCGTCCGGGTGCGCCTAAATTCCGGCCACCCGAGCCCTCCCTCATCGTTCTTCCACCACCAGAGGCCTCCCTACTACCCACCTAGCCTCCCCATCCCCTTGCCTAGTCGCGGGAGTAGGCGTGGCCACGCTTCCCCCAGGATCGGCCGCTGCCCGGTTCTTTGTTGCTGCGGCCACCTCGTGCTCTAGCCCTCCCCGACGCCTGTTTCCTCCCTGAATGGAGGCGGTGTGGTCTCCAGAAACCACCAGTGGCGTCGCCCTCACTGGAGACGGCCGGAGCCGGCCGGCCCGTCGCCGGTGACGCGCCCTCCCCTGCCTCCTCTGTCCCGTGCGGGAACAGGGCAAGGAAGAAGAAGACAGAGGCCAGGCGGGCCCCATCTCCTTCCTCGACCCCACCAGTCAGCCGCACGGCATTGACCCCGCCCGATCTAGCGTGGATAAGTGATGGGCCCCACCCATGTGGGACCCGCACATCAGCGTCGCATGCCCCGGTCCCGCCTCGACCGACTGGATTAAGTGGAGGCGTACTCGGTCAAGTACGTTTTCATCTTCGGGAAAGCGCATTTTCCCTCTGCTTCAGCTCAAAATACGCTTTCTTTTACTGATAGCGTATTACCTCTCTGTTTCAGCCCAGAATGCGTTTTCTTAAAAAGAAAGCGTATTTCTAACTTTGCGCTTCTGCCTTATCCACTCAGGGACTTGTTTATGATGATATTTTTGTAGAAAAGTCCCTGAACTTCAACCCTTCATACCTTTTTAACCACAACTCCAAATCAGGTGATTCCAAAGCCCATTTCTTTGTTTTGTCGAGCCCGTTCTGTTGGTTTCATTTTCACTATGGTTTCACACTATGAAAATGACCTTATTTCCCTTGCATGTAAACAGCCCCTCCGCGGCTTCACCGCACTTCTCCCCGATGCCTTCTTCATCCCCAATCAAGCCACAATACCCACTTGCATGATAGTCATGCAGTAGCCATGGTTTTCAACTTGAATATTTATTAAATGATTGCTTGTTTAAAATATGGTTATCATTGCTTCAGTAATGCTTCTGGATTAGTGCTTACTTTCTTGCTATGTTGTTATGCACCTGGTTAGCATGCCCCGCTAGTTGCTAGTATTACTTTCATATTGCCTTGCTTGATAGTAGTACATGTTGGGTTGGTCATGTTCTTCGATGCATGACTAATGTCGGTTATCGAGTACTGTTAATATGCGTTGTTCCTTTGCTGTTAGTTGGTTAAGTGTTACTCGGTAATGTTATTGATGAGTGCTTGCATGGTATTTATGGTTGATGCTAGTGGTCATGTTATACTATGAGTAGTGTTGCACTTGTAATATTTATGCTCATCATTATGCCATGTTCAGTTGGAGATTATTCATAGTTGATATGGTGGATATTTATATTGCATCCCGTGCTTATGTTGATATCATGCTCATGCTTTTGTATATGCATCATGTTAGTTTTTCATGGCTCAGCATATTGCATTCAAGTTTAACCGGATTTAATTGAACTTGAACAATTGTTGGCTGAGTCATGGTGCCACCATATCGAAACTGACCAGTGCAACCACGCTTACCTTTATGGGAAGGTCCTAACTGGGTCTATTGTCATGCCTCTCGCCGGTGCCTCCAACTAGGGAAGGTTATGGGCGCGCGCTACCCTGATTAGGTAGGCGGACATAACCTTGTGTGCCCGTTGTTGTTATTATGGATCCAGTCCCCGTGAGGGACGGGCCACGACGGTGGTCGTTGTGTCTTTGGTAGACACGGGGCCACCCAGGACTAGCCCAGTTGGGAGTGGGTCGGAGTGGCCGGGCGAGTGTCATGGCAGTAGATCGGTTTTATCGGAACGCCGTTGGTCCACCCGAATGGGAGTGCAAGGCCATGGGTTCCGTAGTGTGGGTACAGTGTGCCAACCTCTGCATAGTGTATATTAAACCTATCGATAGCCGCGCCCATGGATAAGGGCCCAGTTCGTGTCGGTCACACTATGAGTCAATAGTAATAATAATAATGTGCTTAATAACAACCACGACTCGATGAGGAGATAAGTTGGTTGTGATCACGGAAGGATCACGGTTTGAGACCAAGTGTTGGTCATGGTTGTGATCGCCGGAATGATCATCGTGGTATCGAGGATATCGAGTTGTTGGATATCCGTGATGTTGTGCGAGAATCGTGGGTAAAGATGAAGCTCCTTGTGGTCATTTGATGATTACTATGGTATTGTTTATACCAAGCTTGATTTGATCCTGAGATGATCGTGTAATGTCCGAGGTTGGTAAGTGATGTATGTGATGGTTACGAGGTAACCCAAGTAGAATAAATGGTGCATGTAGTATCATCATGTTGCATGCTAGTATCATCAGATTTATATGTTCTTGCCATGATCATATTGTTCTAGCAGTATTATGTTCATGTGGTTCATGTTATGTTATCTTGATGATTTCATGTTAATTCCTGCTTAACCTATAATTGCCATGCTATTGCTTGTCTTGAATGCTTCTGGTTATTGTGAGCTTGCAAGTACATTCAATGTACTGACCTGTCGTGTCATGCCAGTTTGCAGGTCATGCCTGGATTGCTTGCTTGTTTGGTGTTGTTCCTGTGTTCGCGAGCTAGGATAAGCGCTCCAGCCAAAGTCCCTGCGGATTGGAGTCCATCATTGCCGTTCGTTGTTCCACTGCCAGTAGTTGTTCTGTTGCTTCAAGTTGTTATGTTGCTTGTATAGAGCAATCGTGGTTGGCGTAGTGTCGCCGTGCTGATGTTATTCATTGTAATATCGGGACCCGTGTATTCATACCCATGTTATAATAGAGAGCTGGTTTGTTCTATACTAAGCAGTGCCATATTCCAGAAGACTTCACCTCGATCTCTGGGCTGGAATACGGGGCGTTCTGGTTTTCTCTGAGTCGGGGTGCCACAACTGGCTTGCACCCGTTGTATGTGAACGTAGAGCTTATCACACCCAATCATCACGTGGTGTCTTGGCACGACGAACTGTCGCAATGGTGCATACTCAGGGAGAACACTTATACCTTGAAATTTAGTGAGAGATCATCTTGTAATGCTACCGCCGAACTAAGCAAAATAAGATGCATAAAGGATAAACATCACATGCAATCAAAATATGTGACATGATATGGCCATGATCATCTTGCGCCTTTGATCTCCATCTCCAAAGTACCGTCATGATCTCTATCGTCACCGGCATGACACCATGATCTCCATCATCTTGATCTCTATCAATGTGTTGTCACATGGTCGTCTCGCCAACTATTGCTTTTGCAACTATTGCTATCGCATAGCAATAAAGTAAAGCAAATATATGGCACTTGCATCTTATGCAATAAAGAGACAACCATAAGGCTTCTGCCAGTTGCCGATAACTTTAACAAATATGATCATCTCATACAACAATTTATATCTCATCACGTCTTGACCATATCACATCACAACATGCCCTGCAAAAACAAGTTAGACGTCCTCTACTTTGTTGTTGCAAGTTTTATGTGGCTGCTACGGGCTGAGCAAGAACCGTTCTTACCTACACATCAAAAACCACAACGCGGTATAGTGATTGCTTTTTGATCTTCAGAAAGAACCCTATTCATTGAATCCGATTCAACTAAAGCTAGAGAAACACACACCCACTAGCCACCTGTGTGCGAAGCACGTTGGTAGAACCAGTCTCGCGTAAGCGTATGCGTAATGTCAGTCTGGGCCGCTTCATCCAACAATGCTGCTGAATCAAGAATCAACTAGTGACGGCAAGCAATATGTATATACCCACGCCCACAACTCCTTTGTGTTCTACTCGTGCATATAACATCTACGCATAAACCTGGCTCGGATGCCACTGTTGGGGAACACAGTAATTTCAAAAAACTTCCTACGCACACGCAAGATCATGGTGATGCATAGCAACGAGGGGAGAGTATCGTCTACATACCCTTGTAGACCGTAGGCGGAAGCGTTATGACAACGCGGTTGATATAGTTGTACGTCTTCACGATCGACCGATTCTAGTACCGAACGTACGACACCTCCGTGATCTGCACACATTCAGCTCGGTGACGTCCCGCGAACTCACGATCCAGTAGAGCTTCGTGGGAGAGTTTCGTCAGCATGACAGCGTGATGATGGTGATGATGCTGCTACCAGAACAGGCTTCGCCCAAGCACCACTACGATAGAACCGAGGTGGATTATGGTGGAGGGGGGCACCGCACACGGCTAAAAGATCAAATGATCAACTTGTGTGTCCATGGGGTGCCCCCTCCCCCGTATATAAAGGAGTGGAGGAGGGGAAGGGCCCGCCCTCTCTATGGAGCGCCATGGAGGAGTCCTACCCCCTCCGGGAGTAGGATTCCCCCTTTCCTAGTAGAAGTAGGAGCCCTTCCAAGTAGGAGTAGGACAGGAAGGAAGGAGGAGAGAGGAAGGAAGGAAAGGGGGGTCGGCCCCCTTCCCAATTCGGATTGGGCTTGGGGGGGCGCGCCTCCCTCTTTTCCCTTCCCTCTCCTCTATTCCACTAAGGCCCAATAAGGCCCAAATACTCCTAGGGGGGTTTCGGTAACCTCCCGGTACTCCAGAAAAATGCCCGAAACACTCGGAACCATTCTGATGTCCAAATATAGGCTTCCAATATATCGATCTTTATGTATCGACCATTTCGAGACTCCTCATCATGTCCATGAACAAATCCGGGACTCCGAACGACCTTCGGTACATCAAAACACATAAATTTGTAATACCGATCGTCACCGAACGTTAAGTGTGCGGACCCTACGGGTTCGAGAAATATGTAGACATGACCGAGACTCATCTCCAGTCAATAACCAATAGCGGAACCTGGATGCTCATATTGGTTCCTACATATTCTACGAAGATCTTTATCGGTCAAACCGCATAACGATATACGTTGTTCCCTTTGTCATCGGTATGTTACTTGCCCGAGATTTGATCGTTGATATCTCAATACCTAGTTCAGTCTCGTTATCGCAAGTCTCTTTACTCGTTTCATAATGCTACATCCCATAACTAACTCATTAGCTACATTGCTTGCAAGGCTTATTGTGATGTACATTACCGAGAGGGCCCAGAGATACCTCTCCGACTATCGGAGTGACAAATCCTAATCTCGATCTATGCCAACTCAACAAGTACCATCAGAGACACCTGTAGAGCACCTTTATAATCACCCAGTTACGTTGTGACGTTTGGTAGCACACAAAGTGTTCCTCCAGTATTTGGGAGTTGCACAATCTCATAATCAGAGGAACATGTATAAGTCATGAAGAAAGCAGTGGCAACAAACTAAACGATCATCGTGCTAAGCTAATGGAATGGGTCAAGTCAATCACATCATTCTCTAATGATGTGATCCCATTAATTAAATGACAACTCGTGTCTATGGCTAGGAAACTTAACCATCTTTGATTCAACGAGCTAGTCAAGTAGAGGCATACTAGTGACACTCTGTTTCTCTATGTATTCACACATGTACTAAGTTTTCGGTTAATACAATTCTAGAATAAATAATAAACATTTATCATGATATAAGGAAATAAATAATAACTTTATTATTGCCTCTAGGGCATATTTCCTTCAGATCCATGGGCATAGACCAACTTAGGCCAAAAGCCTAAGCTTGGGGGAGTACGTATTTCTCACCGACATTATACATTCATGTTCACACACTCATGCCAGTTGTCGGTGCTCATACTTTTTCATTGTATCATCCATGCTATTTTGTTTTGTTTTTAAGCTTTCTTCTTGTGTGTTAGAAAAACCCTTAAGAAAAACCAAAAAAATTAGTTGTAGCTTTTAGCTAGTTTACTTTCCATGCATGTAGTAGTAGTAATTAAAAAAAGAAAACCCAAAAAGATTTCTCGTTCTTCTTTTTGCTTGTTGGGAGCTTTCCCGTGTAAATAGTTTTATTTCTTTTCTTGTTATTTGGGGGTCGAGAGGAGAAGACCTTAACAAAATTGTTGAGTGGCTTTTATATGCATTATTGTTGATCTAACAAAGAGCCCAAATTACCTTGTCTTCTCCCTTGAATTGAATGCTTGCAGATTCCAGCTTACTCTAATGCACGTGCACTATTATTATTATCCACACTATTCGGTCGTGCAAGTGAAAGGCAATAATGAAGATATATGATGAACTGATTGAGATGAGAAAAGCTGGTATGAACTCGACCTCTCTTGTTTTTGTAAATATGATTAGTTCATCTTTCCCGATTTAGCCTATTATGAATGAAACAAGTTCGCAATGACAATTAGAGATTATAGTTGCTTATGCCAATGCTTAATTTGTTAGGAGTTTATAATGGTTTACCTTGCGTGCCAACATGCTATTAAAATGGTTATGATGTGGTATGATAGGGTGGTATCCTCCTTTGAACGATTCGAGTGGCTTGACTTGGCACATGTTCACGCATGTAGTTGGAACAAAATCAACATTGCCTCCGTGATATTTATGTTCATGGTGAATTATATCCTACTCATGCTTGCATTCGGTGTTTGTCACATCCCTAGTCTGGTATGACCTAGACTAGCTAGTCATTTGTGCATCATGTTTAAATCTCATTTAAATTTGAAATGAGGATTGGTGGAACCCTCAGAATTATTTTTGAAAATGACCCAAATAAAAATTTCTCCAAAAGGGTCCAAGAAAATGCTCATGTTGCCCTCTGAAAATATTGGACAGAGATAAAAATCAAACCAATATTTTTAGGAGCTCATGGATATTTAATTTTGGCCATTTGGATTAATCCGATAATTATTTGCTTTGGATATACATTGTTATATATATATGAAATATGGTCAAAAAATTATGCCATTTATAAAGGAGCTCTGGAATATTATAGCTAGCTCCTGCAAAAATTGGCATAAGGTAATTAAATGATTTAATATTTTAATTAAATCAAAACAAATGTCAGAAAAAAATAGAAAACAGAATTAAAGAGGAGAAGCTTACCTGGGGCTCCCCCCTGTGCAGCCCAGCAGCAGCAGGCCGGCCCAGCCAGCAGGCGGCCCAGCCCGCCTCCTCCTCTGTCGTCTTCCCCCCCTCTCGCCAAGCAGCTGCGTGCCGACGCGCGCGCGCTCCGCCGGCCACGCCACCTCCCTCCCTGCCTGCCTGCCTCTCCCCTCCTCGTCTGGATGCCCTGGAACGACGCCACGCGCCGCCCCGGTCCTTTTCCCCTCTCTCTCGCTCTCCCTCCTCCCCTGGACATCTCCCTCTCCCCGCGCCCGAAGCGCTGCCGCCGCCGCAGCTCACCACCGACGCGCTCCCCGCCGTCCCCTCGCCCCTCAGTGGAGTCCACGAGCTCCGCCACGACCCCCTCCACCTCCTCGTCGAGCCACGAACCTCCGGACGGCCTCCATCGTCGCCACCCTCGTCGTCTTCATCGCCGGCCACCGTAGATCTCCACCGCCCGCACGTCGCCGTCCGATCTCCCCCGAGCTCTCCGACGACGTCCTCGAGCCCGCCGTGAGCCCCCGCTTCGATTCCCCCTTCTCCCTTGCCTCCCCGCGCTCTGTAGCTAGCCCGGCCATCGAAGCCGAGCTCCGGCCGCCGCCGCGAGCTTTGCTCCGGCGAGCTCCGGCCTCCCCAGCTCCTCCCACCTGTCCCACCAGATGCGCGAGAGCCCGGGCTACGCCCCGGTGCTCTCAGACGCCGTCCCCGTGGCCTGTGGCGCGGACTCCGCCGCGTCCAGAGGTCGCCGGCAGTGAGCCCCGTCGCCTGAGCCCCGCCATGTGGGCCCGGCCCGTCAGGTGATTAGCTTAGTGCTAATCACCGCTTAATTAACCCCCCCTGACACTGACAGTGGGCCCCAGCGCCACTAACTCTTAATTAGGATTAAACTAACCTCTGTTAAACCCCCCTGTCACTGACGTGTGGACCCCACACGTCATGGTTGACCCCAGCCAGCCGCAGTTGACCGCTGACGTCGTGCTGACGTCATGCTGGCGCAATATATGATTTCTGGATTTAAATTAAATCAGAAAATTCCAGAAATTGTTTTAAACTTCAAAAATTCATAACAATTCAACCGTAGCTCAGATTAAAATAATTTATATATGAAAAATTATCAGAAAAATGTAATCTATCCATCTGTACTAGTTTCATGCATGACAAACCAACTTATACATGCTGAATATGAGAAAACACATTATGGCCTATATAGGAGCTTAATTTGGAGATGCATTTGAACCTTTGGTTCAAATGGACTTCAAACCAAATGATTACTAGTTGCATTAGCTCAAACAGCATCACATCTACATGCCATGTTCATGCATCATATTGTTGCATATGATTGTGTTTTGATTGCCGACACTGTTCCTTCTCGATAGGTCCTGCTCCGGAGCTGTTCCAGAGTACCTGTCTATGAAGCAGTGCCTCCCTTGTTGATTTACCAGGCAAGCAAACCCCCTTGTTCATTTCGATAAAACCCTACTCTCTCACTCCTGCTCTCAGTTATTGCATTAGGACAACAACGATTCATCTGCTACTTTGTGCTGCGGTAGTTGAACCCATTCCTCTGCATGACCTGTCATTGCCACAGTAAATAGTTGAAACCCACTAGCATGTATAGGAGTTGATTGAGCCATGTTGTGTTCCTACCATGCTATGCCTGCTATTGCTTAGAGTGTGTCAGGTCTGGTTCATTGGGAATGAATTGGAGTGTTACGATATGTTCTAATGCTGAGAGTGAAGTGTGTGAACACGATTTGGTAAAGGTAGCGGTGAGAGGCCATGTAGGAGTACATGGTGGGTTGTCTCATTGGAACCGTCCTTAAGCACTGAGTTCTATGTATGTTGTCCAATGACTCGATACTACCACACATTGGGTTCCGGTAACTCGACCCCTCTCGACTTATTAACCAACTTGGTCTCTGTCCAGGAGTCGCAACTAGTTTCTGGTGTTTGTAGGTAGTGCTATTTTTCTACCAAGTGGCACCCGACAGGGTGGGCTTGGGACAGACTAGGCACACGTGGCACGGTGTACCAAGTGGCACCCGGATGGTGGGCTTGGGAACCCTGCTCACATCGTTTGGGGCCGTGAGCGACACCCCGACCGGATCTCCTTGCGGATGGAACCCGAATAGGCGATAAACCTGGGCTAGAGTCTTGTGTGGTTAGTCAGGTCGTGGCCGACACCCTCGCCAGGCTTCCGCTTGAAGGTTGCCGAGATACATGATGTGTACATGGCGGTAAGTGGCGAGAGCGTGTGTGAAGAAGTACACCCCTGCAGGGTTAACATGATCTATTCGAATAGCCGGGTCCGCGGTTATGGACTTCTTGGATGCTTGCATGGTACATAGACAACTTGAAGTGGATACTCTAAAATGCTCAAGACAAGTGTGAGTGCTATGGATGGCCTTCTCGTAGGGAGACGGGGATGAATCCATAGTAGTGTATTGTGTGGTGATTAGTGGACTCGTGTACGTTGTCTCACCTCAAGAGTTTCTGGTAGTCGTAGAACAGGATAGCCACAGAGTCAAAGCTGGCTTGCTGCAACTAAACCCCACATTACTCTCTTGATCCAAATGCATGTATGATAGGATCTGATGTAAGTCTTGCTGAGTACCTTTGTACTCATGTTGCTTTATTTATGTTTTTGCAGCGGAGACTTCGGTCTTACTAGTGTTCTCATGGACTTCGACTAGTAGCTAGTACCTCAGCTACGATCTTGATCGGATGTTGTAGATAGTCAGGCTCTTCAGCCTTTTTCATTTGTAGATGTCTGTACCCAGACATGTAATGCTTCCGCTTGTTGTTTGTATGCTCTGTATGATGGGTCTTGTGACACCTGTTTGAAATATTGCTATGTTGGCTCTTCTGAGCCTTTATCTATATGAGTTGTTGAGTTATGCTGTGATCCCATGTTGTACAGCACATACTTGCATGTTATGCGTACGTGTAATGTGTATTGCTATGTGTGGGATCTGACTATCTAGTTGTTTATCCTTAGTAGCCTCTCTTACCGGGAAATGTCTCCTAGTGCTTCCACTGAGCCCTGGTAGCTTGCTACTGCTCCGGAACACTAAGGCTGGCTGGCATGTGTCCTTCTTCGATCCTGTGTCTGTCCCTTCGGGGAAATGTCACGCGATGAATACCGGAGTCCTGTTAGCCTGCTACAGCCCGGTTCACCGGAGTCCTGTTAGCGAGTGCTACAGCCTGGATTCACTCGCTGATGACCGACACATTCGATGCTAGGTCATGGATGCCTGTCCCTGTAAGTTAGTGCCACTTTGGGTTTACGACTAGCCATGTCAGCCCGGGCTCTTTATCATATGGATGCTAGCGACACCATCATATACGTGTGCCAAAAGGCGCAAACGGTCCCGGGCAAAGGTAAGGCGACACCCGTGGGGATACCGTGCGTGAGGCCGCAAAGTGATATGAGGTGTTACATGCTGGATCGATGTGGCATTGAGTCGGGGTCCTGACAGCGTTGGTATCAGAGCCTGACTGCCTGTATGATTACCAAGCCAAACTGGTCGAAGTTGAGTCTAGAAAATCTTTAGTTATGTAAGGGAATTGATTGTGGGAAGGAACGTAAGGCTCTTTTTACTCCTTTACCTCATGGCCTTCTGATCTGAGTCATCCTATCTTTCCTACGGGGTTAAGGAACTAGGCTTTCTCTTCCGTCTATCAGGATCACGTGTTACTACTCCGTAGTCCCATAGGATTGGTTGATCAGAGTCATACCCCAGTTTTTGAGTATTTCCGGTGTAGTCTGTTTAGTATGATCTCAGAACCTTGAGTAATGCTGATGAGTATGTTATTACCCCATTTTAGTAGGATGTCTCATTCTGAGCATTTTGCTGCCGTTATGCTGCCGGAATTTCCCTAGGAGTTCGAGAGATACTAATTCCTTGTCCTACATTCTACAGTCTATGGTTGATGTTGATTCCGTCCCTGGTTTCGTTTCTCAGGATGTCATCAAGTTCTATTGTTCGTAGCCAGAACCATGGAGACGGTAGGGATGAGGATCCTCCCGACCAGCCTTCGTTGGCAGAGTTCATGTTAGAAATGGAGAGGAGCAAGCGTGAGTCCAACCGCTTGTTGGCACGTATCGAGGAGAACACCGCACATCAGTCCAATAAGTCTATGACCATTCATGACTTCATTCACTTGCACCCACCTACCTTTCATCATTCCATCGAGCCACTCGATGCAGATGACTGGCTCCGTAGCATCACCCATAAGCTGCGTTCTGCGAACGTAGCTGAAGATGACAAGGTCACCTTTGCCACATACCACCTAGAAGGTCCTGCTAGTCTTTGGTGGCAGAACTATGAGGCTATGCTTCCAGCTGGCCAGATTCCTACCTGGAGAGATTTCACTGAGGCTTTTCGCGAGCGTCACATTCCCCAGGCCCTCCTTGATCGCAAGAGAGAAGAGTTCTGTAGTCTCACCCAGAATAAGATGGCTGTTGATGCTTACAGCAGAGAGTTCGAGAACCTTGCCCGCTATGCCACAGAAGAAGTGTCCACAGACGCCAAGAAGCAGGCTAGGTTCCGGCAGGGTCTCAACCCCAAGTTGTGTCGTGATCTCCACCTACATCATTGTGATACATTCCAAGCCCTTGTGAACAAAGCCATCAATGCAGAGACAGCTCAACTCACTTACGAGGAGTCTCGTAAGCACACCCGTGATTTGGGATCTTCTTCCGGTTCTAGTTCTCAGAAGCGCCGGATTTGGGTTCCAAACTTCGCTCTTCCTTCCGGATATGCACCGAGGCCATCCTATGTGGTGCCTTCCCCAGCTCAGTCATATGTTCCACCCAGGCCTACTGGTAGACCCCTTGTCAGTGCGGGTCCACGTCCAACCTCAGGGACTTGCTTCACATGCGGGAAGCCAGGACACTATGCACGTGACTGCTCTCAGACTAGTTATGCTCCACCCCAGCCCGAGAAGACTGTTGGCTGTGTTAAGCCATCACGCAAGATGATTAGTGTTAAGTCAGCCCCCACTGAACGTGGACGTGTGCATCACGTCTCAGCTAAAGACGCTCATGATGATCCGGATGTCGTTCTTGGTACACTCCTTGTCAATTGTCACCCAGCATCAGTTCTATTCGATACTGGAGCATCTCACTCCTTCATTTCTGAAGGCCATGCTCGTTTGCACGACATGTCATTTTGTGATATGCCCTCTCCACTAGTCATTCAAACTCCCGGATCCAAATGGCAAACCTCTAGTGTAAGCCATGGTAACGAAATCCTTGTTGACAGACTTGTATTCCTTGCATCACTTGTAGCTCTCAAGTCCTCAGATATTAACATCATCTTGGGTATGGACTGGATGATAGCTCATCATGCCAAGATTGATTGTTACACCAGATCTGTTCAGCTTACACACCCATCTGGCAAGATAGTCACTGTCTCCACTAGAGTTGCAAAGCGTCAGCTCTATTCTCTTAATGCCAGCCCTCTTCCAGACCTTGAAGATATCCCGGTAGTTCGTGACTTTCCGGATGTCTTTCCAGAGGAACTGCCAGGTGTTCCCCCTGACAGAGATGTAGAGTTCGTCATAGATCTTATCCCAGGAACAGCTCCAATCTCCCGGAGACCTTACAAGATGGCACCCTTAGAACTAGCCGAGCTTAAGAAACAACTTGATGAGTCCTTGCAAAAGGGTTTCATCCGTCCTAGTTCTTCTCCTTGGGCTTGCCCCGTCCTCTTTGTCAAGAAGAAAGACGGTACGGACCGGATGGTTGTAGTTTATCGTCCCGTTAATTTGGTCACGATAAAGAACAAGTATCCATTCCCCAGGATCAACGATCTGTATGATCAGCTCGCTGGATCCTCAGTCTTCTCCAAGATGGATTTGAGGTTAGGATACCACCAAATTAATATCAGAAATGGGGACATTCCCAAGACAGCTTTTGTCACTCGTTATGGCCAGTACGAGTACACTGTCATGTCCTTCGGCCTAACCAACGCCCCAGCCACATTCTCCCGCTTGATGAACTCGATCTTCATGGAGTACTTAGATAAGTTCGTCGTGGTTTACCTCGATAACATTCTTATTTACTCGAAGAACGAGGAAGAGCATGCCGAACATCTTAGACTTGTGTTAGAAAAACTCAGAGAGCACCGCCTTTATGCCAAGTTCTCCAAGTGTGAATTTTGGTTGCCAGAAGTGACCTACTTACGCCACATAATCTCTGGTAAGGGCATTGCTGTCAATCCCGAGAGAGTTCAGGCTGTTCTCGATTGGACTCCACCTGAGACCGTTAAACAAGTTAGGAGTTTCCTTGGTCTAGCCAGCTATTGTCGCCGCTTTGTTGAAAACTTCTCCAAAGTAGCCAAACCCCTCACGGAACTTCTCAAGAAAGATAAAAAGTTCGAGTGGTCCCCACAGTGTGAGTACAGTTTTCAGGAACTGAAAAGACGCCTGACTTCTGCTCCCATACTTGTGCCACCGGATTTCACTAAAGACTTTATTATCTACTGCGATGCCTCACGACAGGGACTAGGTTGCATTCTTATGCAGGATCGTCATGTGATTGCCTATGCATCTCGACAGTTGCATCCACATGAGGATAATTATCCTACACATGATCTAGAGCTTGCAGCCGTAGTCTATGCACTTAAGACCTGGCGACATTACCTTCTTGGTAAACGTTGCGAGATCCACACCGATCACCAGAGTCTCAAGTATATCTTCACCCAACCAGACCTAAACCTTAGGCAAAGACGTTGGTTGGAGTTGATCACAGATTATGATCTAGGGATTACCTACACCCCAGGCAAAGCCAATGTCATGGCTGATGCTCTAAGCCGTAAATCCTATTGCAACAATCTCATGTTGCAGCAAGGCCAACCACTTCTCCATGAGGAATTCTGTAAGCTTAATCTTCACATAGCTCCTCGCGGATTTCTTTCTACCTTGGTGGCGAAACCTACCCTTGTGGACCTTATCATAGAAGCCCAGAAGCATGATACGGGGATTACCCGGATCAAGAGAAACATTGCCAAGGGTATTACTGGTAGTTTCTCTATAGATGATCGAGGTGTTGTTTTCTTTGGAAACCGCCTGGTGGTCCCCAAGAAGCAACATCTGCGACAATTGATTCTTAAGGAGGCGCATGAATCTCCTCTCACGATTCATCCCGGTAGTACTAAGATGTATCAGGACCTACGCCAGAGGTTCTGGTGGACTAGGATGAAGAGAGAAATCGCTCAGTTTATTGCTAACTGTGACGTTTGTCATCGCGTTAAGGCAGAGCATCAAAGGCCTGCTGGCACCCTTCAGCCTTTAGCTATTCCTGAATGGAAATGGGACAAAGTTGGTATGGACTTCATCACCGGCTTTCCCAGGACCAAGAGAGGGAATAACGCTATCTTCGTAGTCGTTGATCGTCTTTCCAAAGTGGCTCACTTCCTTCCTGTTCGAGAGAGTATCACTGCTAGTCAGCTTGCTGACTTATACATTTCTCGAATAGTGTCACTTCATGGTGTTCCACTAGAGATCAATTCAGACCGTGGCAGTCTTTTCACTTCTCATTTCTGGGAGAGTTTCCAAACTGCCATGGGAACCCATCTTTCCTTCAGTACCGCTTTCCACCCTTAGTCGAGTGGTCAGGTGGAACGGGTCAATCAAATTCTCGAAGACATGCTCAGAGCTTGCGTTATCTCATTCGGTATGGATTGGGAGAAATGTCTTCCTTTCGCCGAGTTTGCTTATAACAATAGCTACCAATCCAGCCTCAAGAAAGCTCCTTTTGAGGTTCTCTATGGACGAAGATGTCGAACACCTTTGAACTGGTCAGAAACCGGTGAAAGACAATTCTTTGGACCGGACATGATCCAGGAGGCAGAAGAGCAAGTTCGCATCATTCGTGAGAATTTGAAAACAGCCCAATCTCGTCAAAAGAGCCAGTACGATCGTCATCATAAGGATATGACTTATGAACTTGGCGACCAAGCTTACCTTCGGGTTACTCCTTTGAAGGGTACCCATCGTTTCGGTATCAAGGGCAAGTTGGATCCTCGTTACATTGGTCCCTTTCGCATTCTCACTAAACGAGGAGAGGTTGCCTACCAATTGGAACTACCCCCACATCTTTCTCGAGTTCATGATGTCTTCCACGTCTCTCAACTCAGGCGTTGCTTCTCGGATCCTATCCGCGGAGTGGACCACGAAACGCTTGATCTCCAAGATAACCTCACATACCGAGAGTACCCGGTTCGCATTCTTGATCAAGCAGAGCGTGTCACTCGACGTCAGAACATCAAGTTTCTCAAAGTTTAGTGGTCTCATCATTCCGAGAGAGAAGCTACTTGGGAGCGAGAAGATCGTCTTCGACTGGAGTACCCCGCTTTCTTTCCGTCGACCCCTGAATCTTGGGACGAGATTCTTTCAAGTGGGGGCGAGTTGTCACATCCCTAGTCTGGTATGACCTAGAATAGCTAGTCATTTGTGCATCATGTTTAAATCTCATTTAAATTTGAAATGAGGATTGGTGGAACCCTCAGAATCATTTTTGAAAATGACCCAAATAAAAATTTCTCCAAAAGGGTCCAAGAAAATGCTCATGTTGCCCTCTGAAAATATTGGACAGAGATAAAAATCAAACCAATATTTTTAGGAGCTCATGGATATTTAATTTTGGCCATTTGGATTAATCCGATAATTATTTGCTTTGGATATACATTGTTATATATATGAAATATGGTCCAAAAATTATGCCATTTATAAAGGAGCTCTGGAATATTATAGCTAGCTCCTGCAAAAATTGGCATAAGGTAATTAAATGATTAATATTTTAATTAAATCAAAACAAATGTCAGAAAAAAATAGAAAACAGAATTAAAGAGGAGAAGCTTACCTGGGGCTCCCCCCTGTGCAGCCCAGCAGCAGCAGGCCGGCCCAGCCAGCAGGCGGCCCAGCCCGCCTCCTCCTATGTCGTCTTCCCCCCCTCTCGCCAAGCAGCTGCGTGCCGACGCGCGCGCGCTCCGCCGGCCACGCCACCTCCCTCCCTGCCTGCCTGCCTCTCCCCTCCTCGTCTGGATGCCCTGGAACGACGCCACGCGTCGCCCCGGTCCTTTTCCCCTCTCTCTCGCTCTCCCTCCTCCCCTGGACATCTCCCTCTCCCCGCGCCCGAAGCGCTGCCGCCGCCGCAGCTCACCACCGACGCGCTCCCCGCCGTCCCCTCGCCCCTCAGTGGAGTCCACGAGCTCCGCCACGACCCCCTCCACCTCCTCGTCGAGCCACGAACCTCCGGACGGCCTCCATCGTCGCCACCCTCGTCGTCTTCATCGCCGGCCACCGTAGATCTCCACCGCCCGCACGTCGCCGTCCGATCTCCCCCGAGCTCTCCGACGACGTCCTCGAGCCCGCCGTGAGCCCCCGCTTCGGTTCCCCCTTCTCCCTTGCCTCCCCGTGCTCTGTAGCTAGCCCGGCCATCGAAGCCGAGCTCCGGCCGCCGCCGCAAGCTTTGCTCCGGCGAGCTCCGGCCTCCCCAGCTCCTCCCACCTGTCCCACCAGATGCGCGAGAGCCCGGGCTACGCCCCGGTGCTCTCAGACGCCGTCCCCGTGGCCTGTGGCGCGGACTCCGCCGCGTCCAGAGGTCGCCGGCGGCGAGCCCCGTCGCCTGAGCCCCGCCATGTGGGCCCGTCCCGTCAGGTGATTAGCTTAGTGCTGATCACCGCTTAATTAACCCCCCCCCTGACACTGACAGTGGGCCCCAGCGCCACTAACTCTTAATTAGGATTAAACTAACCTCTGTTAAACCCCCCTGTCACTGACGTGTGGACCCCACACGTCAGGGTTGACCCCAGCCAGCCGCAGTTGACCGCTGACGTCGTGCTGACGTCATGCTGGCGCAATATATGATTTCTGGATTTAAATTAAATCAGAAAATTCCAGAAATTGTTTTAAACTTCAAAAATTCATAACAATTCAACCGTAGCTCAGATTAAAATAATTTATATATGAAAAATTATCAGAAAAATGTAATCTATCCATCTGTGCTAGTTTCATGCATGACAAACCAACTTATACATGCTGAATATGAGAAAACACATTATGGCCTATATAGGAGCTTAATTTGGAGATGCATTTGAACCTTTGGTTCAAATGGACTTCAAACCAAATGATTACTAGTTGCATTAGCTCAAACAGCATCACATCTACATGCCATGTTCATGCATCATATTGTTGCATATGATTGTGTTTTGATTGCCGACACTGTTCCTTCTCGATAGGTCCTGCTCCGGAGCTGTTCCAGAGTACCTGTCTATGAAGCAGTGCCTCCCTTGTTGATTTACCAGGCAAGCAAACCCCCTTGTTCATTTCGATAAAACCCTACTCTCTCACTCCTGCTCTCAGTTATTGCATTAGGACAACAACGATTCATCTGCTACTTTGTGCTGCGGTAGTTGAACCCATTCCTCTGCATGACCTGTCATTGCCACAGTAAATAGTTGAAACCCACTAGCATGTGTAGGAGTTGATTGAGCCATGTTGTGTTCCTACCATGCTATGCCTGCTATTGCTTAGAGTGTGTCAGGTCTGGTTCATTGGGAATGAATTGGAGTGTTACGATATGTTCTAATGCTGAGAGTGAAGTGTGTGAACACGATTTGGTAAAGGTAGCGGTGAGAGGCCATGTAGGAGTACATGGTGGGTTATCTCATTGGAACCGTCCTTAAGCACTGAGCTCTATGTATGTTGTCCAATGACTCGATACTACCACACATTGGGTTCCGGTAACTCGACCCCTCTCGACTTATTAACCAACTTGGTCTCTGTCCAGGAGTCGCAACTAGTTTCTGGTGTTTGTAGGTAGTGCTATTTTTCTACCAAGTGGCACCCGACAGGGTGGGCTTGGGACAGACTAGGCACACGTGGCACGGTGTACCAAGTGGCACCCGGATGGTGGGCTTGGGAACCCTGCTCACATCGTTTGGGGCCGTGAGCGACACCCCGGCCGGATCTCCTTGCGGATGGAACCCGAATAGGCGATAAACCTGGGCTAGAGTCTTGTGTGGTTAGTCAGGTCGTGGCCGACACCCTCGCCAGGCTTCCGCTTGAAGGTTGCCGAGATACATGATGTGTACATGGCGGTAAGTGGCGAGAGCGTGTGTGAAGAAGTACACCCCTGCAGGGTTAACATGATCTATTCGAATAGCCGGGTCCGCGGTTATGGACTTCTTGGATGCTTGCATGGTACATAGACAACTTGAAGTGGATACTCTAAAATGCTCAAGACAAGTGTGAGTGCTATGGATGGCCTTCTCGTAGGGAGACGGGGATGAATCCATAGTAGTGTATTGTGTGGTGATTAGTGGACTCGTGTACGTTGTCTCACCTCAAGAGTTTCTGGTAGTCGTAGAACAGGATAGCCACAGAGTCAAAGCTGGCTTGCTGCAACTAAACCCCACATTACTCTCTTGATCCAAATGCATGTATGATAGGATCTGATGTAAGTCTTGCTGAGTACCTTTGTACTCATGTTGCTTTATTTATGTTTTTGCAGCGGAGACTTCGGTCTTACTAGTGTTCTCATGGACTTCGACTAGTAGCTAGTACCTCAGCTACGATCTTGATCGGATGTTGTAGATAGTCAGGCTCTTCAGCCTTTTTCATTTGTAGATGTCTGTACCCAGACATGTAATGCTTCCGCTTGTTGTTTGTATGCTCTGTATGATGGGTCTTGTGACACCTGTTTGAAATATTGCTATGTTGGCTCTTCTGAGCCTTTATCTATATGAGTTGTTGAGTTATGCTGTGATCCCATGTTGTACAGCACATACTTGCATGTTATGCGTACGTGTAATGTGTATTGCTATGTGTGGTCGCTCTCTAGCTGGTCGCTTACCAGTCTTTTTCTAGCCTTCACTTGTACTAAGCAGTAATACTACTTGTGCATCCAATTCCATAAACCCCAAAGTTATTCCATATGAGTCCACCATACCTTCCTATATACGGTATCTACCTACCGTCCAAGTAAATTTGTATGTGCCAAACTCTAAACCTTCAAATAAACATTCTGTTTTGTATGCTCGAATAGCTCATGTATCAACTAGGGTTGTCTGTATCCTCCATGCTAGGCAGGTTATTCTCAAGAGGAGTGGACTCCGCTCCTCACTCATGAGAAAATGGCTGGTCACTGGGATGCTCAGTCCCATGCTCAAATCAAATCAAAATAATTGCAAACAAAACTCCCCCAGGATTGTTGTTAGTTGGAGGCACCTGTTGTTTCGGGCAAGCCATAGATTGATGCTTGTTGGTGGTGGGGGAGTATAAACTTTACCATTCTGCTTGGGAACCGCTTATAATATGTGTAGCATGGAAGATATAGAGATCTCTCGGTTGTTATGTTGACAATGAAAATATACCACTCAAAATATTATTCATCTCTATTTCAAAACTGAGCTCTGACACCTCTACAAATCCCTGCTTCCCTCTATGAAGGGCCCATCTATTTACTTTTATGTTGAGTCATCATCCTATTACTAAAAAGCACCAGTTGGAGAGCACCGCTGTCATTTGCATGTATTATCGTTAGATTACATTGAGTATGACTTGACTGGATCTCTTTTACCATGAATTACAATGTCTAGTCAGTCCTTGATCTTTAAAGGTGCTCTGCATTTATGGTTTGCGGTCTCAGAAAGGGCTAGCGAGATACCATCTTGTTATATCATATTATGATTGTTTTGAGAAAGTGTTGTCATCCGAAATTTATTATTATTGCTCGCTAGTTGATTATGCCATTGATATGAGTAAACATGAGACCTTAATGTTATTGTGAATATGGTTAGTTCATAATCTTTGCTGAAAACTTGAATGCTGGCTTTACATATTTACAACAACAAGAGCAAACAGAGTTTGTAAAAGTTTTTCTTTATCACTTTCAGTTTATCAACTGAATTGCTTGAGCACAAGCAAAGGTTTAAGCTTGGGGGATTTGATACGTCTCCGTCGTATCTACTTTTCCAAACACTTTTCCCCTTGTTTTGGACTCTAACTTGCATGATTTGAATAGAACTAACCCGGACTGACATTGTTTTCATCAGAATTGTCATGGTGTTATTTTTGTGCACAAATAAAAGTTCTCGGAATGACCTAAAAATCAACGGAGATTATTTTTGGAATATATAAAAAATACTGGAATAAGAATCCACGTCAGAGGGCCCACACCCTGTCCACGAGGGTGGGGGCGCGCCCCCTGCCTCGTGGGCCTCCTGATGCTCCACCGACATCCATCTTGACTCCATATATTTACTTTCGGGGAGAAAAAAATAGGAGAGAAGGATTCATCGCGTTTTATGATATGGAGCCGCTGCCAAGCCCTTATCTCTCTCGAGAGGGCTGATCTGGAGTCCGTTCAGGGCTCCGGAGAGGGGAATCCGTCGACATCGTCATCATCAACCTTCCTTTGTCACCAATTTCATGATGCTCACCGCCGTGTGTGATTAATTCCATCATAGGCTTGCTGGACGGTGATGGGTTGGTTGAGATTTATCATGTAATCGAGTTAGTTTTGTTAGGGTTTTATCCCTAGTATCCATTATGTTCTGAGATAGATGTTGCTATGACTTTGCTATGCTTAATGCTTGTCACTAGGGCCCGAGGGCCATGATTTAAGATCTGAACCTATTATGTTTTCATCAATATATGTGAGTTCTTGATCCTATCTTGCAAGTCTATAGTCACCTATTATGTGTTATGATCTGTTAAATCCGAAGTGACAATAATCGGGATACTTACCGGTGATGACCATAGTTTGAGGAGTTCATGTATTCACTATGTGTTAATGCTTTGGTCCGGTACTCTATTAAAAGGAGGCCTTAATATCCCTTAGTTTTCAATAGGACCCCGCTGCCACGGGAGAATAGGACAAAAGATGTCATGCAATTTCTTTTCCATAAGCACGTATGACTATATTCGGAATACATGCCTACATTACATTGATGAACTGGAGCTAGTTCTGTGTCACCCTAGGTTATAACTGTTGCATGATTGATCGCATCCAACATAATTATCCATCGCTGATCCATTGCCTGCGAGCTTTTCATATATTGTTCTTCGCTTATTTACTTTTCCCGCTGCTACTGTTACAATCACTATAACACCAAAAATATTACTTTTGCTACCGTTACCACTACTATCATATTATTTTGCTACTAAACACTTTGCTGCATATATTAAGTTTCCAGGTGTGGTTGAATTGATAACTCAGCTGCTAATACTTCAGAATATTCTTTGGATCCCCTTGTGTCGAATTAATAAATTTGGGTTGAATACTCTACCCTCGAAAACTGTTGCGACCCCCTATACTTGTGGGTTATCAGCCGCCGTCATCCGATTGACTGATCTAGTGTTTCCCCTAGAGGTAGCAGATAGAGGTCTGGAGCTTCTCCATGATGAAGAACGCCACCATCGCCGGCCTTAGCAACTAGCCGAGAGCGGGGTTCACCTGGATCTACTTGACAGGCCTCAATCCAGCATCTTGTGCACCAGATCGCTCGCCATAACGCTGCCACCCCCCATGCCGCAGACCCAAATCCAGACATGCACGTTCCGCCGTCATTGAACCGCCGATCATTGCGTCCATGGCCGCCATGACCGAGTTGACGCCACAAGAAGCCACCAAGGCACCCCAAGGCCCCGGCCACACCGGATCTGGGACGAGGCCCAGCCAGTCGCCGACGGTAAAGTAGCATCCCGGCCAGTCAATCCCTCTGTGACCCGAATAGACATTCAAACCCGTCTAGGTGCCGCCCCATCACCCAACCGTCGTCCCGTGCCGCATGGTTCGAGCATGGAGAGGAGCGAGCCCTGCCGCCAGATGCACTGACTGGGCTTTGCCCGACAGCGCGCACTAGCGGCGACGAGGGGAGAAGACGCCCAAAGATGACCTAGTCTCGGCGGCTAGGGTTCGCCCCTCAGTCGCTTGCAGGAGCGACACAAGGCCCACGAGGGGGAGGAGGGATGAGATGGGCGTGGGAGGAGGGATCCCGGTAGCGCTGGGCGCAATGTTTTAAATAACCGGCTATAGCTCCGCTATAGCCCGCTATATAGCCTTTTCAGCAGGGTGCCGCTAAATAGTCCCATGTACAAATAGCCGGCTATAGCCCACTATAGCTCCGCTATAGCTGATTTTTAGGAACGCCGCTATTTGGCAATAGCCCGCTATTTAAAACATTGGCTGGGCGGCAACGCTAGGTCACCTTTCGCGGTAATAGGGCTGGGTAGCGAGCCCCAAGCCTTTCGCCTATGCCAGCAGCCAGACACGAGGACCTGATAATGAAAAGGAGATTGGCAGCAATAACAAAAAACATGGATCAAATTTTCAATTCTTAGGAAGTGGTAAAGAACTACAGTGGTTTAAGTAATTTTTTATGTCATTGTTTTATTATATCAATTTGCTGCAACCCTTGACAATAAATGTACAAAATTTGTCGAAATTTGATTGACCTGACGATGGGCTTTGCTTCTTCAAACGCCAGCTGATCCGTAAACCATTTGATTTAATAAACAACGTGTGTGTGTGCACGCGCATAGTTTTGTTGTTGTTGTCTCTAATCCTCATGACCATGTTTTGGTCCACCATATTGCCGCTCCGTAGTTCTTCTTCCACCCCATCCACTGTTATTGATGTCAGGCTAATAATTTTTCTTCCCAGAAAGAGGCTCTCTCCAGGAGTGCGTTAGGCAGGAAATGGATCACGTTTCAAAATTGAATCCGTTAAATTAGCAATAATCCACGCTAGGGAGGCTCAGGATTTGCAAGAAACATGACATATACGTGCATGGACAAGAACGGAATACAAGTTTTTTTTGAGAATCTACCCTTAGGGCACTTTATTCATTTGAGGGCGGAATCGAATCCGATTGTACAACGTCAATCAAAACACAGAGGTTACATCAAAGTGAGAAGAGAGCGCTTCGAGAGTCAGCGCCTCCCTAGCTAGCACACGTATGAGCTACGAAATTACAACTTAAACCCCTGCAAGTGGCGGAGATCAAATTTCATCTCCCTTAGCACTTGACCTGCTACAGAACGAGCGTCTTCCTTCATCCACTGGTTTCACACATTATGGCAATTTGTTTCAATTATCACCATCGAAAAGCCCTTCTCTAACGCCAACGTGAGAGCATCTCTGCAGGCCAGAGTCTTAATAACCAGCAGATCCCTTATGGATTCGTACTTGGTGAGCCTACCAGCAAGAACCGACCCTTGATCATCGCGGGCAACGACTCCAGTTCATGCGAGCTCCTGTTGCACCGATGTAGTCCCATCCGTGTTAATTTTTGTCCATCCCGTCTCCGATGGAGTCCATCGTGGTCGCACCCAGTTCTGCACTGGCGCAGCTTGTTCCGGCACATCCACTGCCGCAATGAGCTCTTGTATAATTTGCATAGATTTTGCTGGCTGATACTTAATGTCCTCATGAGCATATTTGTTCCTATTAGACCAAATAGCCTACGTCACCGAGATAGCTACTTCTGCTTTTTCCTTGGACAAAAGGCTTGGATCCAGTATATTTCTTGTCCATCTAGCTGGATGTAGTCTCGATAGTTCAATGCCAAAGAAATCATGCACTGCATCCCAAAATAATATTGTGTGATCGCATTGCATCAACACATGAAATAATGTCTCCTCCTCGTGTCCACACATTGGACAGAAAGCCATTTCCGTGACATGTCTTCGCCGAAGTTCACCATAAGTAGGCATCATATTCTTCAGAACGCGCCACCAGAAGACACACATTTTACATTGTAGTGCTAGCTTCCACAACACCCTCTAGGTTTCCTCTTCACCATCGAATTGTTCGGTGCAGACACTGTTGGGCACCATCACTCCATCAACGCCTGGTAAGTAGACCGTACTGGAAAAAATCCTAAACTTTCCCACTCCCATGGCCAGAACTCCCCCATCGTAGATCTCGACCTAGGCATGCTGAAAATAGCTTCAGCATCCGGTGGTATAAACAGCTTCCAAACTAGCTCCTTGTCCCAATTCTATGTTTCCTCTTCCAATAAATCATGAACCAATTGCACCGGTTCATCACTCAGCCGACATACTGGTTTCATCGAAGTTGTATCTGAAATCCACTGGTCATGCCAGATTTTTGTAGTACACCCATCCCCAACTCTTCGAATAAATCCTTCCTTCAGAACCTCTCTTCCCTGCACGATTTCTTTCCAGGTTTGAGATGCATTCTTCGGGCAATCTACATCAAGGAAATCACAATGAGGGTAATACCTCCCCTTTAACACCCGAGCACATAGGCTCTCCGGTTTATCCATCAGGTGCCATGATTGTTTTGCCAACATACATTCATTAAACAGCTCAACACCCCAAAACCCCATGCCACCTCTGAATTTTGACACTGAAATTTTCTCCCAAGGTTGCGAATGCATATCTCTTTTGTCTAAAGATCCAGCCCACCCGTACTTTGACATAAGTGTCGTTATTTTCTTGCATAACCCCTTAGTGAGTTTAAAACAACTCATAAAGAAGATCGGTAAGGTCTGGATAGTAGACTTGAGAAGTGTTTCTTTTGCTCCACATGACATCTTCTTCTCACAATACCCTTGCACCCTCGAACGTACCTGCTCAACGATGTACTCAAAGAGCCGCTCGGTGATTCTACCTGCAACTATCGGAAGGCCAAGATACTTTTCACATAAGGCCTCTTTGTATATTTGCAACACACTTCTGACCCCTCTTATGAAGGATGATCCCATGTTTGGACTCAAAAACACTGAGCTCTTTTGCTTATTAACACATTGATCTAAACCATGGCTATAAGCCTCCAAAACTTCATTGAGCCGAGAAGCATTTCTAGCATCAAATTTCAAAGGGATAAGGCAATCATCCACGAAGAGCGGATGAGATTTGCATGATGCTTTCTAGTACATCAACACATGTACTGTATATTTTTGCACATCATTTCTGCCTCAATTAGATTTACTGAAAGAAAGTAATTTTTATTGCAGAATTATTGAACAATGAAGAGGGCCGGAGACATTGTTTCCCTTTTCCAGAGAGAAGCCATGAAGACACGGAAGAAGAAGGCAGGGAATGTGCCGGATGTGACCGAAGAACCAACTTGAGAACTTGTGAATGAGAGGGATGCTTTCTCCAAGGTGAATGAAGATGATATAATCTATATCTTCATGGCAATGCAAAAGCGTTGGCCAGAAACATAGTCTGTTGAACTTCTCAAGGTATATAATATGGTCCATATAGTATGTAGTATGTAGGATTCTTTATGAAAAACTGAGATTTAATTGAGATTTTTAGCATGTTTGTAAGACCATATTGATCTATTTCTATGTGATATTGGTAATTAGTTAGAATGTTCACACGTCATTTTGCTTATAAAAAATGGGGGGAGGACCACCCCGTTATCAAGTGCTAGCTCCGCCACTACTTATTGGCGTGTCCGCGGACCCCGGTGGCCGTCCTGTCGACGAAGAAGCCTCCAGTAGGCCATTCCACCAATCACTACGACTACACCCTCCGGTCCCGGTCCAGGTGTAGCCCTCGTCCACGTCCTTGGTGCCAAGAAGCCTCCCGATGGCGAGCCACAGTGCCATGAGGCTTGTCCCGCACGGCCTTAGCCTCGAGAAACTCCCCGCGAAATAGTCGCAGGTGCAGCCGCGGCGGCAATGCCCTTTGTCGAGTAGCGCGCGTTGCCTATACCCTCTGTCAGGACCCCGACTCAATGCCACATCGATCTAGCATGTAACACCTCATATCACTTTGCGGCCTCACGCACGGTATTCCCACGGGTGTCGCCCTACCTTTACCCGGGACCGTTTGCGCCATTTGGCACACGTATATGACAGTGTCGCTAGCATCTATATGATAAGGAGCCCGGGCTGACATGGCTAGTCGTAAACCCAAAGTGGCACAAACTTACAGGGACAGGCATCCATGACCCAGCATCGAACGTGTCGGTCATCAGCGAGTGAATCCAGGCTGTAGCACTGGGCTAGCAGGACTCCGGTGAACCGGGCTGTAGCGGGCTAACAGGACTCCGGTATTCATCGCGTGACATTTCCCCGAAGGGACAGACACAGGAACGAAGAAGGACACATGCCGGCCAGCCTAAGTGTTCCGGAGCAGTAGCAAGCTACCATTGGAAACACTAGGAGACATTTCCCGGTAAGAGAGGCTACTAAGGATAAACAACTAGATAGTCAGATCCCACACATACCAAGCATTTCAATAACATACACACAATATGCTCGATATGTGCAAACACAACATGGCATCACAACATGACTCTATGACTCAAGTATTTATTCATTAGGCTCTGAGGAGCGAGATATTACAAACATAGGTCTCATGACCCAACATTCAGAGTATACAAGTCAAAGCACAAGCGGAAGCTATCATGTCTGAGTACAGACAACTATAAATGAAAAAGGCTGAGAAGCCTGACTATCTACCAGATACTGCCGAGGGCACAAGATCGTAGCTGAGGTAACAAGCTAAACGTCGAAGTCCAAGCGGAACTACTAGTGAGACTGAAGTCTCTCTGCAAAAACATAAAATAGGCAAACGTGAGTACAAATGTACCCAGCAAGACTTACATCAGAACTAACTACATATGCATCATTATCAACAAAGGGGTGGTGGGGTTTAACTGCAGCAAGCCAGCTTTGACTCGGTGGCTATCCTAAACTACGACTGCAAGCGACTCTTTTGAGGTGGCGCACACGAGTCCACATATTCACCATATCAATACACCACTATGGATCCGCTCCCGTCTCCCTACGAGAACGCCATCCATAGCACTCACGCTTATCTTGCGTATTTTAGAGTATCCACTTTCACTTGTCTATGAACTGATATAAGCAATCCAGAAGTCCTTTTCCGCGGACACGGCTATTCGAATAGATTAGGTTAACCCTGCAGGGGTGTACTTCTTCATACACGCTCTCACCACTTACCGTCGTTTACACGACATGTACTCGGCAACCCTCAAGCGGAAGCCCAACGTGGGTGTCGGCCACGACCTACCTAATCACCTAAGTCTCTAGTCCAGGTTTATCGCCTATTCGGGTTCCATCCATGAGGAGATCCGGCCGGAGTTTCGCTCACAGCCCCAAACGATGTGAACAGGGTTCCCGAGACACCAAACGGGCGCCCGGTACACCGTGCCACGTGCCTACCGCATCACAGCCCACCCCTACGGTCAGCGCTGCCCACGGCCTCCAGCATACTACAAACACCAGAAACTACTTGCAACTCCTAGACAGAGGACAAGGGTGATCAAGAAGCCGAGAGGGTCCATTGGTTTCGGGCCCAATGCGTGGTAGTAGCTGAATCATGGATCACAAACACAGAACTCAGTTCCTGAGGACGGCTGCAATGAGACAACCCACCATGTACTCCTACATGGCCTCTCACCGCTACCTTTACCAAATCGTGTTCACACACTTAGCTCACACATAGTAGGACATGTTCACACGCCTCTGATTCATCCCCGATGAATCAGACCTGACTCAACTCTAAGCAGTAGCAGGCATGACAAACAAGCATGAATGAGTAGGCACATCAGGGCTCAAACAACTCCTACTCATGCTAGTGGGTTTCATCTATTTACTGTGGCAATGACAGGTCATGCAAAGGATAAAGGGTTCAGCTACCGCAACAAGTATCAAATATGTCGTTGTTGTCCTAATGCAGTAAAAGAGAGCAGGAGCGAGAGAGTGGGATTTTATCGGAATGAACAAGGGGGTTTTGCTTGCCTGGCACTTCTGAAGATAACATTGAGTCTTCATCAGTGTCAACGATCACAACGTCGGAACATCGTCTACCGGGAGGGAACAGATACCGGCAACAAAGAAGAACACAATCAATGCAATGCACAAAATGATGCATGCTATGACATGGCAATATGAATGTGTTTTGAGCTAATGCAACTAGCAACAGATTAAATGAAGTTGGTTTGAATACAAGATTCAAATTCAAACTCCATATGTGATTATTCAAATGCCATTTAATTGATTTGTGCTATACAGCAGCTATAAGTTGTTCTAACATGCATAAAAATGGTACAGATGGATTCCTTGAATTTTTCTGATAATTTTTCATATATAAATTATTTAATTTGGAGTTACAGTTGAATTACTATGAATTTTTGAAGTTTTGAACATTTTCTAGAATTTCCTGAATATTTAGAATTAAAATAATTCCAGAAAATGATTTAACTGCGTCAGCCTGACGCCAGCATGACGTCAGTGAGTCAACGGCCAGGTCCAGGTCAAACCTGACGTGCGGGGTCCACACGTCAGTGACACAGGAACTAATCCCGGTCAAACCCAGCGCTGACTGGGGTTTGACCAGGGGTGGGGCCTACTGTCAGTGGCTGTAGGTGGTTTAGTTAGTTGGATTAGCTCCTAATGACGGAGCCACGTCAGCTCCCGCCGGAGTTTCGCCGGCGACGACCATGGCCGACGACGGAGATGCAACGTGTGCTCGCTACGGAGCACCATTCGACGCGTGGTTTGCTCCTACGGGTAGCTGAAGATGCGCCGCATCCAACTGGGCGAGCGGCAGCGGCTGTGGTGGCCGGAGCTCGCTGGAAACGAGCTCGCGGCGGCGCTGGAGTTCGGGCGCCGATCGATTCGACGCTATGGTGCGCTACGGGAGAAACTGGTGGGTGCTGCGGGCTCCTGAGGTTGCGGTGAGCACGACGGTGGGCTCGGGAGCGAGCTGCGGTGGCTGTGGCCACGGCCACGCCATGGCCGGCGGCGAGAAGCTCTCGGCTGCGGTGGTAACGGCGGCTACGGAGGGAAATAGAGCACGGGGAGAGAGGGGTTCGGCAGAGGAGCTCACGGCGAGGTCGACGAGCAGCTCGGTGGGCTCGGGGAGGTGGTGGAGACGGCGAATCGACGAGCGGCATCCGGCGGCCGTGTGTGAAGAAGACGGCTCGATGACGGCGATGCAGGGCGTCCGAGGTCGCTTGACTCGTCGGAGAGGATGAGGGCGAGGTAGCCGAGCTACTGGGCACGCCGAGGGTCGAGGGGGAGGCTCTGGGTGCGGCAACGGCGAGCGGCGGCGATGAGCTCCGCTCGGGCTGCGCGAGAGAGAGAGCAGAGGAGGGGGAAGGGGTCGAGAGAGAGTGCGAGGGGGTTCCAGGGGGTGGCGTGGAGCTGCGGGAGACGTCCAGGAGAGGAGGAGGCAGCCAGGCAGGGAGGAGGTGGCCGGGGCGCGTGGCCGCGCGCGCCACCGAGCAGCTTCGGGGCGAGGGGGAGGAAGACGACAGGGGGAGAAGCGGCGGTGGGCTGGGCCGGCTGGAGGAGCTGGGCCAGGTGAGCTGAGGTGAGCGCCAGGTAGTCATCTGCTCTTTCTATTTTTGTTTTTATTTATCTATTTTGTTCTGTGTTGTTTTAGTTTAGTAATATACTAAACCATTTTATAAAATCCTAAAAATAGTTATGTGGCTAGAACTAAAATATACCAAACCACATAAAATGTTCCAGTAATTATTGGACATATATTATTTATATATCAAATATATATCCAATGCAAATAGCTATTTATTTAATTCAAAGGCCCAAAATAATTAACTCTGAGATACCAAAAATATTGTTTTGAGTTTTACCTCTTTGCAATATTTTCAGAGACTAAGAGGAACATTTTCTTGGACTTCTTTGAGGAGATTTTAATGTTGATCATTTTTAGAAGGTTTCTGAGGCTTTGAAAATTCCTCAATTCAAATTTCATTTGAATTAAAACATGATGCTCACATGAGGTCTAGCCTAGTGCATAACAGGACCAGGGATGTGACAACTCACCCCCACTAAACAAAAATCTCGTCCCGAGATTCAAGTGTAGGGTAAGGTGAAGGGGAAACGCAACTAGTATAATCTTCACGATCCAGGGTGCACTTCATAAGAGCGTTGATTCGATCTCCATCATTGTCTCGAAGTCTTTCTCTGAGAACTCCAACTAACATAACAAGAAGAGGGAAGGAAAACTCTAGAAGAATTAATCTTCTCAAAGAACGAACAACTCAGGATTAACTCACGGAATGGGACATAGCAACATCTCTCGAGCTGAGAGACGAAGCACACCTCTAGAGGAATGGAGTGGAACAGATGACGAATGTTCACTAGGTAGACAATGATTCCACACCTAAGAAGGTGGTGAACGGTTGTCAACGTAGCGAGGAGTTGAGTTGCCATGATACCTCAACGAGACATCCTGGAGGGGGGGGTGATTCGTAGATATATCCCCTTAAGTGGCAAAAGAATTACCTTTGATTCAGAGATCATTGAAACTCTTTAAACCAGCCTAGGACAATTCTCGAGCGATCGTTTGGAGGGGGTCGGTAGAATGGCATACTCGGACTTGGATGATGTGGATTACCTTGTTGAAGACAACGTAATGGATGAATTTGCTTATCACCGGAAATGGAAGAGACCCATGGTAGAATGGCACATTGGCGGTGCAAGCTGGGAACAAAATGCAAATGCTGGGAATGATTCTGGTAACTGGGGAAGAACCCAACAATAGAGAGTGAATTCACTGTTTGAGAAGGTCATAGCATTGCCGAGGGAACTGAGAGCATCCCAATTAGAGCCGATGATAACACGTAGCGCTTGTGCGTGCTCTCAAGAACTTGAGCATTTCCACAACCATCAAGGTTTTATCAACAACCGCGTCAAGGGTGCTGACAACACAACATACTACCATGATGAATAGCGATGGACGATGCAGATGCGAAGGAGGATAACACTTTCTCAGATTTCACCTTAGCGAGGCCAAGCAAATAAAATCTGGATGATCGACCGAGAGACATTTAGCACTCCGCTTCTAATGTTCTCCTTGATGTGCTAGCGTAATCCACCCATAGATATGGTTTGATATCTAGAACATCAAGTAAAAAGGTCGGACTTCGGAACACAAAAATCCATAGGGGCAACTAGGGAGTAATCCTACGAAATCCCTATGGGGAGGTGGCCAACTTCCTCAAACAAGATACTATAATAATAGGTCTACCGGATGGGTGTGTTGGCCACGACATCCACCTTGCCGGTTATTGAGAGACCAATATTATAATTCTTGGGAAATGTTCCAACCATCACATCTGCCTGAGATTCAGATCTGGTTGGTGTCAGGATATCCCAGACTCATCAAGTCTAGAAAGAAAAATGAAAGTTTGCAACACAAATCGACGAGATAATGTTGCGGGATTCTCGGGGAGTGAGCTACGATAGTAAGCTCCAAAACATGAGCTGGTTCTGCTACAAACATGTGAACACGTTGTCCCAGACAAGCATGGCCACGTAGCAGTCTTATAATTAAACACTACCGAGTTCAGGTGGAGAACCATCATCGAGGATATCGAAGTCTTTACGCAAGTCCATGGATTAGATCCCAAGCATAGACTTCTTTTCCTTGAACAAGTCAATCAGTGGCTTAGTGTGCTAGGGACACATATAGAATGAAGGTTGCAAGTCTCCAGACTATAGAATACTTCGCACGTGTGCATGACTGATTTGGGATGATTCCAAAGGAAACAAAACAATCTTTCTCAAATTCACGGCGGCAACTTTCACCAAATGCACGTGTATAAGAGGAAGTCACTCCTTTCATCAAACAAATACTTCATGAGCTAGCATGAAGAAAATGCTTTCAAAAGTTTCCAACACTAGCTTAATGTTCAACAACATCATGGAGGAGATAAGGATGTTGCCAATGGGCTCAACAACAATTCATCTAGGTTTCCTTTTAAAAGGAATTCCATAGTTAAGTGAACACGGTGATAGCATTGGTCAGACCAAAGATGTAATGGTGTATGCTCGAGGGATCAACCACGAATAAGACAACATTACGAGCATCGTTGGTACTGATTTGATTTGACGATAGCCCACACTCAAATCAAAGGATTGATAAGACCATAGGTCCAGCAACTGATCACAAGGACCAATCGATGAAGATATCATCTTTCTTCAGCACACCCTACACAAGAATATCCCTTTGGAACGAACTAAGTCAGGCAAGCTTTTATCTTCCAACTCTCCAAGTTGTTGTCTAGCTTAACCAACTAGCTCAGGGATATCTAACACCGGTTTTTGGAGAGAAGGTGGTTCACAAGAACCCAACTTGATCACGAGATCAACATAGCGGTCAAGCGACAACCTGGTGATACTTCCGAGAAGAAATTTGGAATATCATGAACCACCTGTATGTTACTAAGCTCGAGAACAATCTTACTTTTCAGGGCAAGACGATCTGATCAAATAAGCAAGGATTGGCACTATCCTAACTCACTCATCGGAGAGTGCACCAGAAATAAGGACTAGGTAGCACAATCAACCTTAGGGTGACGATTCAATAATCAACACGCTAAGAATGAGGTTATCGTCCATTTAACTACCAAGCAATGGAGTTGCTAGCAGTATTGATTTCACACGCCATGATTCATTTGTCGGCATTCCGGTTACAATAACATGGAAACCGAGAAATTATCAATGATGATCAGAAGTATTACTGCATCAAGAATTCATAAGATGGTGTGCAATTCCCATGATATTCCTGATATAAAGATGGTAATACTTCAAGGTAGAACAGACCAGAAGCTGGATTGGCATTTTGATCTACGGAATACAATTGCTTTGACCCAATCCTAGATATGGATGAGATTCTGGAGTTTGTTTCTCCTATTCATTCTGAAATAGAATGGCTTGGCGGACCACAAGTGTAATAGGCATCGACGAACGAATGCACGCATACTCTTGACTATCAATTGATAGGCGAGGGTCGGAAACAACTAAGATGGGACAACTCAAAAGAACATATGATTTTCTGAGTTGTGGATGCATGGATTAGCATGTCGAACGAAGTTCAACATATTTCTTCCGGATAACCCATGCAGAAAGGTAGAACTGGCAGAGCCACAATATATAATGGAGAACTCATCAAGAATAATCCTGTTGTGATATTTCAGTTCAACGAGGAACTTCTGCCATAAGTAGTTCATGGTATTTGGAAGAAGAAGATACCACGGACTTCAAGGACTATCGCAAAGGTTACTAATATCCTAAAGGCACTAGCAATTACTATCAACATGAAGTAGGTAGAGTGAATCTCGGGTTCAAGAACCCAGGAACAGAATACCTATTACTAAGTAGCATCACGGGATGCTTATGAGAATGATGGCCAGAATCATCACACTGGGAACACAAATCATGGCTAAATTACTAGATGATCCCCTAAGACACCTAGGGTCATAATAATATCTCCAACATATATGTCAAGGTAACGGAGTACCTCAACTCACTGATTAGTGTGGTTAATCTGGCCCAAAGGAACATTGAAACGGGAAGAAAGGATTTGCAAATGCATCAGACTACTTAGAAACCTGGGATGACTCGGACAGCATAACGGCTGTAAATGCTCAGAAAAGATTTGAGACATTCACAAAAATGGTGGCATAACCACTCAGAAGCACAATATCAAGGTTTCGAGATCAACAATTAACATACGGAAGTAGTAGGAACTGAACTGAGACTTAAATCCAACAATCTTATAAGTCCACTGATTAGTAACACGTGATCCTAATAGAAAGAAGAGATAGCCTAGTTCTTAATCCCCATAGAAGAGAAGATGATGACTCAGATCAGAAGGCCATGAGGTATAAGGAGTAAAAAGAGCCTTACGTTCCATCCCACAATCAATTCCCCTACATATAACTAAAGAATTTTTAGACTCAACATCGACCAGTTTGGCTTGGTAATCCTACAGGCAGTCAAGCTCTGATACCAACGCTGTCAGGACCCCGACTCAATGCCACATCGATCTAGCATGTAACACCTCATATCACTTTGCGGCCTCACGCACGGTATTCCCACGGGTGTCGCCCTACCTTTACCCGGGACCGTTTGCGCCATTTGGCACACGTATATGACAGTGTCGCTAGCATCTATATGATAAGGAGCCCGGGCTGACATGGCTAGTCGTAAACCCAAAGTGGCACAAACTTACAGGGACAGGCATCCATGACCCAGCATCGAACGTGTCGGTCATCAGCGAGTGAATCCAGGCTGTAGCACTGGGCTAGCAGGACTCCGGTGAACCGGGCTGTAGCGGGCTAACAGGACTCCGGTATTCATCGCGTGACATTTCCCCGAAGGGACAGACACAGGAACGAAGAAGGACACATGCCGGCCAGCCTAAGTGTTCCGGAGCAGTAGCAAGCTACCATTGGAAACACTAGGAGACATTTCCCGGTAAGAGAGGCTACTAAGGATAAACAACTAGATAGTCAGATCCCACACATACCAAGCATTTCAATAACATACACACAATATGCTCGATATGTGCAAACACAACATGGCATCACAACATGACTCTATGACTCAAGTATTTATTCATTAGGCTCCAAGGAGCGAGATATTACAAACATAGGTCTCATGACCCAACATTCAGAGTATACAAGTCAAAGCACAAGCGGAAGCTATCATGTCTGAGTACAGACAACTATAAATGAAAAAGGCTGAGAAGCCTGACTATCTACCAGATACTGCCGAGGGCACAAGATCGTAGCTGAGGTAACAAGCTAAACGTCGAAGTCCAAGCGGAACTACTAGTGAGACTGAAGTCTCTCTGCAAAAACATAAAATAGGCAAACGTGAGTACAAATGTACCCAGCAAGACTTACATCATAACTAACTACATATGCATCATTATCAACAAAGGGGTGGTGGGGTTTAACTGCAGCAAGCCAGCTTTGACTCGGTGGCTATCCTAAACTACGACTGCAAGCGACTCTTTTGAGGTGGCACACACGAGTCCACATATTCACCATATCAATACACCACTATGGATCCGCTCCCGTCTCCCTACGAGAACGCCATCCATAGCACTCACGCTTATCTTGCGTATTTTAGAGTATCCACTTTCACTTGTCTATGAACTGATATAAGCAATCCAGAAGTCCTTTTCCGCGGACACGGCTATTCGAATAGATTAGGTTAACCCTGCAGGGGTGTACTTCTTCATACACGCTCTCACCACTTACCGTCGTTTACACGACATGTACTCGACAACCTTCAAGCGGAAGCCCAACGTGGGTGTCGGCCACGACCTACCTAATCACCTAAGTCTCTAGTCCAGGTTTATCGCCTATTCGGGTTCCATCCATGAGGAGATCCGGCCGGAGTTTCGCTCACAGCCCCAAACGATGTGAACAGGGTTCCCGAGACACCAAACGGGCGCCCGGTACACCGTGCCATGTGCCTACCGCATCACAGCCCACCCCTACGGTCAGCGCTGCCCACGGCCTCCAGCATACTACAAACACCAGAAACTACTTGCAACTCCTAGACAGAGGACAAGGGTGATCAAGAAGCCGAGAGGGTCCATTGGTTTCGGGCCCAATGCGTGGTAGTAGCTGAATCATGGATCACAAACACAGAACTCAGTTCCTGAGGACGGCTGCAATGAGACAACCCACCATGTACTCCTACATGGCCTCTCACCGCTACCTTTACCAAAACGTGTTCACACACTTAGCTCACACACAGTAGGACATGTTCACACGCCTCTGATTCATCCCCGATGAATCAGACCTGACTCAACTCTAAGCAGTAGCAGGCATGACAAACAAGCAAGAATGAGTAGGCACAACAGGGCTCAAACAACTCCTACCCATGCTAGTGGGTTTCATCTATTTACTGTGGAATGACAGGTCATGCAAAGGATAAAGGGGTTCAGCTACCGCAGCAAGTAACAGATGAATCGTTGTTGTCCTAATGCAGTAAAAGAGAGCAGGAGCGGGAGAGTGGGATTGTATCGGAATGAACAAGGGGGTTTTGCTTGCCTGGCACTTCTGAAGATAACATTGAGTCTTCATCAGTGTCAACGATCACAACGTCGGAACATCGTCTACCGGGAGGGAACAGATACCGGCAACAAAGAAGAACACAATCAATGCAATGCACAAAATGATGCATGCTATGACATGGCAATATGAATGTGTTTTGAGCTAATGCAACTAGCAACAGATTAAATGAAGTTGGTTTGAATACAAGATTCAAATTCAAACTCCATATGTGATTATTCAAATGCCATTTAATTGATTTGTGCTATACAGCAGCTATAAGTTGTTCTAACATGCATAAAAATGGTACAGATGGATTCCTTGAATTTTTCTGATAATGTTTCATATATAAATTATTTAATTTGGAGTTACGGTTGAATTACTATGAATTTTTGAAGTTTTGAACATTTTCTGGAATTTCCTGAATATTTAGAATTAAAATAATTCCAGAAAATGATTTAACTGCGTCAGCCTGACGCCAGCATGACGTCAGCGAGTCAACGGCCAGGTCCAGGTCAAACCTGACGTGCGGGGTCCACACGTCAGTGACACAGGAACTAATCCCGGTCAAACCCAGCGCTGACTGGGGTTTGACCAGGGGTGGGGCCTACTGTCAGTGGCTGTAGGTGGTTTAGTTAGTTGGATTAGCTCCTAATGACGGAGCCACGTCAGCTCCCGCCGGAGTTTCGCCGGCGACGACCATGGCCGACGACGGAGATGCAACGTGTGCTCGCTACGGAGCACCATTCGACGCGTGGTTTGCTCCTACGGGTAGCTGAATATGCGCCGCATCCAACTGGGTGAGCGGCAGCGGCTGTGGTGGCCGGAGCTCGCCGGAAACGAGCTCGCGGCGGCGCCGGAGTTCGGGCGCCGATCGATTCGACGCTATGGTGCGCTACGGGAGAAACTGGTGGGTGATGCGGGCTCCTGAGGTTGCGGTGAGCACGACGGTGGGCTCGGGAGCGAGCTGCGGTGGCTGTGGCCACGGCCACGCCATGGCCGGCGGCGAGAAGCTCTCGGCCGCGGTGGTAACGGCGGCTACGGAGGGAAATAGAGCACGGGGAGAGAGGGGTTCGGCAGAGGAGCTCATGGCGAGGTCGACGAGCAGCTCGGTGGGCTCGGGGAGGTGGTGGAGACGGCGAATCGACGAGCGGCATCCGGCGGCCGTGTGTGAAGAAGACGGCTCGATGACGGCGATGCAGGGCGTCCGAGGTCGCTTGACTCGTCGGAGAGGATGAGGGCGAGGTAGCCGAGCTACTGGGCACGCCGAGGGTCGAGGGGGAGGCTCTGGGTGCGGCAACGGCGAGCGGCGGCGATGAGCTCCGCTCGGGCTGCGCGAGAGAGAGAGCAGAGGAGGGGGAAGGGGTCGAGAGAGAGTGCGAGGGGGTTCCAGGGGGTGGCGTGGAGCTGCGGGAGACGTCCAGGAGAGGAGGAGGCAGCCAGGCAGGGAGGAGGTGGCCGGGGCGCGTGGCCGCGCGCGCCACCGAGCAGCTTCGGGGCGAGGGGGAGAAAGACGACAGGGGGAGAAGCGGCGGTGGGCTGGGCCGGCTGGAGGAGCTGGGCCAGGTGGGCTGAGGTGAGCGCCAGGTAGTCATCTGCTCTTTCTATTTTTGTTTTTATTTATCTATTTTGTTCTGTGTTGTTTTAGTTTAGTAATATACTAAACCATTTTATAAAATCCTGAAAATAGTTATGTGGCTAGAACTAAAATATACCAAACCACATAAAATGTTCCAGTAATTATTGGACATATATTATTTATATATCAAATATATATCCAATGCAAATAGCTATTTATTTAATTCAAAGGCCCAAAATAATTAACTCTGAGATACCAAAAATATTGTTTTGAGTTTTACCTCTTTGCAATATTTTCAGAGACTAAGAGGAACATTTTCTTGGACTTCTTTGAGGAGATTTTAATGTTGATCATTTTTAGAAGGTTTCTGAGGCTTTGAAAATTCCTCAATTCAAATTTCATTTGAATTAAAACATGATGCTCACATGAGGTCTAGCCTAGTGCATAACAGGACCAGGGATGTGACACCCTCGACGTCCAGTGGCGGCGCAGCGACATGAACCGAAGTCTGCTTGACCCTCCCTCTCCCTTCATTGGGCCATCTACATTGCAGTCTTGTTCCCATCCATGACCAAGATTTGGTGCCGAGGAGACGGAGTGGAGAGCTCTAGGAGGATGACAGGTGAAGGGCGGTGGGCAAGGGCATTGAGAGGAGACGGGAGCGAGCATCCGGAGGCAATAGGTGAGGAGAGGCAGAGGACGACATCCTAGACAAAGGAGCATATGGGATTTGGGGAGGAGGAACACATCCACTTTTTTGTTTTTACTAGCAAAGGAGCACGTGCATTGCATCAGGGAAAAAAATACCATATATCCCAAATCCAGTAATCATAACTCAAGACGCCAATAGGTCTACATCCTTTATTTCAAAACATGGCATCACATCTGTTTTTTTGCTTATCCTCCCTCCCACCCTCGTCGATGATGGCCTTAGTGCTCACTCAATCACAACATATTTGAATGTGATCAATTATAAGGCGTCTCTCTCTCAACATAAGATGAGAAATTTGTTTTTTTCTCTGCGAGGTTTTGACAAGGCGTGCATGCGTGGTTATAGATGGGTTCTTTTGCCTCCAATCTGGTTTTGCGGAGGTGTTAATTTCCAATCCGAATCTGCACCGATACAAAAGAAAGGCATATCATGTAGTATTGATTAAGGTTTCACCCCAAGAAGTATTTTAAAAATGGTTAACACATAAAATAATATCATATTCAGATTGTACATATTTTTCTAATCGAATTCCATTTATAACATGTTAAGTTTGGAGTAAGGGTTGAAAATATATGAATATTTTTAAAAAGCATTTGATATGGACTATGGGTTGATTAATCCAAATATCCGGGGGGGAGGGGGTTACCTGCAAAAGCTAAAATCTGACTTGAAACTGAACTGTGGGTTGATTAACAGAAACATTAGTGGATTTTCTACAAAAGCAAAACTCTGACTTAAAACTAGACAGCGAGGTTATTCTTAGAAAAGGCAGGGGCTTTTCTATAAAAATGAGCGACAGGCTATAGAAACAATCCTCCCTTTATTGGTAGGTATAGATTTAACCGTGCAAGAGCGAATACAGGACATGGGTGTGGAACCTTGTCTGCTCCCTCTATGGTCTGCCGTGTAAATTGCTAAAGGTCTTTTTAGCCAAGGGTTAAACTAATCTGGATAGTTAGATGTTTTAAGTGGATCTGATCGTGAGGTGGTCAGTGCTTTGTGTAGGCTAAGTGGGATGCACCTAAGAAAGAAATTTTTTGCTCTGTTATAACTAGTATAGATAGGATAAATTTGTTTGCCAAAGCTGGTCAAATGGACAAGTGGTCATGAACGCTCACATTGATCAGGTTAAGTGGGGTGCACCTAAGAAAGAAATTGTTTATTTGCCTGAAAAAGGAAAAATATGTTTGCTCTATTATAAGTAGTAGAGATAGGATACATTTGTTTGCCAAAGATGGTCAAGTGGACAAGTGGTCATCAATGCTCACATTGATCAGGTTAAGTAGGGTGCACCTAAGAAAGGGATTGTTTCCTTGACGGAAAAAGGAAAGAAATTATTTGCTCATTTATAAGTAGTAGAGATAGGATACATTTATTTGCCAAAGATGGTCAAGTGGACAAGATGTCATCAATGCTCACATTGATCGGTTTAAGTGGGGTGCACCTAGGAAAGAAATTGATTCTTTGTCGAGAAAAGGAAAGAAACTCTTTGCTCTGATATAAGTAGTAGAGATAGGATACATTTGTTTGCCAAAGCTGGTCAAGTGGACGAGTGATCATCAACGCTCACGCCGATAGGATTAAGTGGGGTGCACCTAAGAAAGAAATTGTCTCTTTGTCAAAAAAAGAAAGAAACAAATTGTTCACACTTTTATAAGTAGTAGGTGGAATACATTTGTTTGCCAAAGCTGGTCAAGTGGACAAGTCTCTCACGTTGATAGGGTTAAGTAGGTTGCACCTAAGACAAAAAAATGTTTCTTTGTCGAAAAAAGAAAGAAATTGTTCGCACTTTTATAAGTACTCCCTCCATTCTGAATTACTTGTCGCACGTATGGATGTATCTAGATGTATTTTAGTTCTAGATATATCCATTTCTTCGGCGAGTAATTTGGAACGAAGGGGGTAGTAGAGATAGAGTACATTTGTTGCCAAAGCTGGTCAAGTGGACAAGTGGTCATCAACGCTCATGTTGATAGGGTTAAATGGGGTGCACCTAAAAAAGAAATTGTTTCTTTGTCCAAAAAAAAGAAAGTGTTTGCTCTTTTATAAGTAGTAGGGAATAGAATATATTCGCTTGCTAAAGATGGTCAAGTGGACAAGTGGTGATCAACACGCATGTTGATAGTGTTAAGTGGGGTGCACCTAAAAAGGAAATTGCTTCTTTGCCCCCAAAAAGAATAAATATTAGAGATGGGATACATTTGGTTGCCGATCAAGTGGACAAGTGGTCATCAACGCTCACATGATCGGGTTATGTGGGTTGGACCTAAGAAAGAAATTGTTTCTTTGTCGATAAAAAAGAAAGAAATTGTTTGCCCTTTTACAGGTAGTGCGGAATAGAATATATTCGTTTGCCAAAGCTGATCAAATGGATGCCATCAACGCTCACGTGATCGGGTTAAGTGGGGTGGATCTAAGAAAGAAATTGTTTCTTTGTCGATGAAAAGGAAAGAAATTGTTTGCTCTTTTACAGGTAGTAGGGAATAGAATATATTCGTTTGCCAAAGTTGGTCAAATGGACGCCATCAACGCTCACATGATTGGGTTAAGTTGGGTGGACATAAGAAAGAAATTGTTTCTTTGTCAATAAGAACGAAAGAAATTGTTTGCTCTTTTATAGGTAGTAGGGAATAGAATATATTCGTTTGCTAAAGCTGGTCAAATGGACGCCATCAACGTTCACGTGACCGGATTAAGTGGGGTGGACCTAAAAAAGAAATTATTTCTTTGTTGATAAAAAAGAAAAAAAAATGTTTGCTTTTTTACAGGTTGTAGGGAATAGAATATATTCGTTTGCCAAAAGTGGTCAAATGGACAAATGGTCATCAACTCTCGCATGGATCGGACCCTTCACCCAGAAAAGAAAAAAGGCTGTTCTTGAGGAGTCTAGCAAGGGTACACAGATTATCGAAGGTATCGATCGAGGCCACCTCGCGCACGGCGTTTAGACCAGCCACGAGCGTGCCCACATGGCACCAAACATCTCCCTCAACTTTCTTTTCTTGAAAGACAAAGGCACCTGAAGGCGCCATTTATTCATATTCAAACACACCTTACATCCAGGATCGTGAAGTCCCTGTCCAGCTTAATTGAGGGAGCAACTCGGCGCATGCATTGTGCACTGTTAATTAATTAATGGTGACCAATTCTCCTAAGACTTTTTGTTTCATATAGTAAGTACTACCTTCATTTTTAAATATAAGTTGTTGGGGGCAGTTTAGAGATAGTAGAACACACAACATGGACCGGCAGATGCAAGGACGAAACTCAAAAGCTCTGTGTCAAGAAAAGAAAAGTCTCTTTGTCGGTAATGGTAGCTAGCGAACGCTCGCTGTAGGGGTGGCAAGCGAATCATATATGATGACTGTTTGAGTGAAAAAGCGAGATCAAATGACAACAAGTAGGTTTTAAACGAAATTGCCTTCTCAGAAGGACATGTCGCCTGAAGAAACTGTCATGCGACCGTCCCTGACGAACGTTCCCTAGGTATAAGGTCCCTCTTTATGACTACACGAATCCATAAGAAAAAGAGCAATGCTACACCTGCGAAAAGGTTTTTACGTATCTTACATATGGGGTGATTTGGTTGTCTTTCATTGGATATTAGTGGAGGCTGGGGCCCACCCTGAGAATCAGGGAGGGAGTGTTTAGTTAGATGGAATGAAAGTTTACGTAAGTCACGTAATAGCCGTACGTAGGTCTAGCATTTTCGTAAGAAAAAAGCTCGACCCACCACCTTTGCGTTTCTCGACCCATCACCTTTGCCCTCACACACGCTTACTAGTATTATTATCGCTATCTAGAGCAATGCGACACGTACATAGGTGTCGAGATTAATTGACATAGTTCATCAAGATCAGATGCAACGACAATCGAAAGCTCTGTCTCTTTATTGCTACATGAACCATGCACGTAGAAAAAAGAAGCAAGTCGAGAACTCAAACACGGGCAGAGCCTGCTTGCCGACGACGACCGTACGCACGTACTTGACCGAGCCATCAGGCGGAGGCGGCGAAGCCCTCCTCCTCCTCCTCCCCCTCCTCCTCACCGGCAGCGTCGGCGCGCTGGGCGTTGGTCCTGAAGCAGCTGAAGCGCCGGATCTCGCCCACGTTGCCCGCCGGCTTGGGCGCCCTGGCGAGCTTCTCCATGGACCTGGCGAACTGCCGGAAGAAGGCGTCCTTGCTCTGGGCGAACCGCTTCACGATGGCCGCCGTGGTCTTATTCTTGACGAGCGCCATGTCGGAGTGAGCACGCCCTGGTTGGACCGCAGCGCCTTGTAGTACCCGTTGTCGAAGAGGTCGGGGGTGACCACGTCCAGGTTCTGCAGCCGGTCCGGGTGCTTGCTGCAGTTGGCCGCCAGCTTCCGCGAGAAGGTGTCGTCCGCGCGCCGGGACCGGTCGGCGAAGCTGCCGCAGTGCGACCGCCCGATGGTGTGCGCGCCGGAGAGCGCCACGAGGTCGGCCACGTCGCCGAGGCCCCGGGTGCGGAAGGACTCCACCAGCTTGGCCACGCTGGCCGTCGTGGGCGACGGGAGGTTGGACACCTTGTCCTGTGACGCCGGGGCGAGGCTGTCGAGGTTGCCCTGCGGCACGGAGAACCAGGGCCCGCCGGACACGACGATGCTGTGGCGGGTGGCGAGCAGGGTGATGTCGGCGCATGACACAACGGAGCCGCAGGCGGCGTGCACCCTGGCGCGGATGGACTCGATGAGCTGCATGGCGCGCGGCCGGATGGTGAGGTTGGGGAGCAGCGCCGTCTCGCGGGCGGAGGTGGTGTTGAGGAGGATGGAGGCGTCTCAGCCCTGCGGGAAGCAGTCGTGGAAGTAGAGCCGGAGCAGGCCCGCCGCCAGCGTCACCTCCCGCTGCAGCGCCGCCTCCACGGACGACCGCACGATGCCGTCCAGCTGCGGGCACGACGCGGCGTGGAAGCCCGGAGAGACGCCGACGTCGCCGGTGAAGACGGGTAGGGACATGGCCGGGGAGACCAGCGCGGCGACGGTGGCCAGGACGGCCAGTACTGCTACTGAGCTGCTGGTCGCCATGGCTTCTTTGGTGCGGAGCCTGAGCTGAAGCTAGCTTGACTGGGCTTCTGGCGTCCTCACGGCAACCAGTGGGTGTCATTTATAACGGGAACAGCGGCAACAATCCGGGCTTAAGATCACGCGCCAACTACTCCGTCTGTTAGCTGTAAAAATCTTGAAGTTTTATGTATCAGCATGTACTGAGGAGTGCCGAGGTGGCACCTGTGTGTGAGCCGAGTAACTCAGGTCAACTGGTTAGAGCATCTCCACTCCCCAAGGACCTCTCAAGCCCTTTTTTTATCGCCGGTTCGAAAAAATCGGTTCAATCACATCTACAGAAGCCTAATTTTTGCTGTTTACGACTGAAATTAGCGCCGACGGATTCAGACAGAACCCGGCGCACTCGGGACGCCGGGGGAAACATTTTTGGCGCGAAAGCCTGGTGGACCCGCCGAGTCAGCGACTGGGCGATGCCGAGAATCTTCGTCGTCATCATCGCCTCGGTTTCCCACAGGAATCAATGCGAAGGCTGCCACCGGTCAGCCTTCCATTGATTCACGGGCGGCGCAGTGAAGACGCGCCACCGCCGCGCGTCCCGCCCCCTCCCGCCACGCGTCCACACTGATGCCGCTCGCTCGCCGCCCACTCGCCGCTATAAAAGCCAGCCCTTCCTCGCCGCTGGCCGCACACTTGCTCGCCACAACCTCTCTGTCTTGCCGCCGACGCCCCTCTCTTCTTCACCGTCGACGCCCTCTCTCCCCCCGTCTTAAGCCGTGATCATGGCCGAGCGCTTCCTCGGCGACGGAGCGGCGGCCAACGGCTTCGGCCGCCGCCACCTGCATGAGGCGGAGGGTCGCCTCCTATATGAGGCGGACTACCCGGCGGCACCCGACATGCGGGTGCCACTCGTGGAGGCTCAGCGCCTTCTATGTCTGAGTGGTGGTACATCAGTCGAGTGACGTGTGGTTGTTCGAGTGCCGCGAGCAGTCCGAGTGAACGTCCTGACGTATGCATCCGAATGTTGGCATGGTCCAGGTACTTGCCTATGATGGTGATGGGCCCCATGTGGGTCCCAAATGACGGGTCCTTGACCCTACCTGTAAAAGGTGACCACATCAATCGCGGCAGCAAGAGAAGTCGATCCCGGATGTCGTCGGCGGCGGCGACGATCTCGTGGGTGGAGGTGGTTATCCCTTACGTTCGCGGCGTCGATCCCAGATGTCGTCGACGACCTCTCCTTTGGGAGTTCGAGAGCGTCGATCCCAGACGTACGTCGGCGGCAGCGAGGGACACCGATCCGGGAGGTCGGTGGCGGCAATCCCGTTCGTCGGCAGCAGGGAGTTCGCACGAGATCGCGGCAGCGAGAGAAGTCGATCCTAGACGTCAGCGTCGGCGGCAATCTCATGCGGCTGCGTCAGGAAGATCGTACGTCGGCGGCGACGTCTACACTGAGAGTTTGAGGGGATTGAGAGGAGCAAAGTTTCGTGCGAGGGTGGGGTTTCTTTTTTGGTGGTGCGTAGGGGGCGTGGAGATGAAAAAAAACCTGACGAAAGTGGGAGAAAAAACCCATGAAAGCTAGCCTACCAAATGAGACATTAGGAGTAGAGATAATTCGATGGTTTACACTTTTAACCCTCGGGGCATGTAATAAAGTAGCTCATGCTACAACTTCTCGTGGAGCTAGCTCTTTGGTACTACCTCCATCTCGGTGAATAAGTCATTCACGTAGTCTTAGATCGACGATTTAACTATTTAAATATGTATTATGTGATAAAAAATATTTAGAAACTACAATTGTGTAGAAATCTAGTGATATATTTTTCATGACATATAATACATATTTAATTCCTCAAATCGATGATCTAAAACTACACAAATGACTTATTCACCTAGACGGAGGTAGTACTCCGACAGTTGTGGTTGGAGTCTAATGGAATCCGGTGTTCCATTTTCAAAAAGAATAAGAACCGATGCTTTTGCTTGCGTGCATCGCAACATGGTCTTGATTTTCTGAAGCGAACCTTTTTCTTAGGAAGGGGTGAAAAAACTATTGGGCCGTGTGAATGGCCCACGTACACACTTGGACGGCCCACTGGTACTACGTTTGCGTCCAGAAAAAAAGCTTTCAACACAGAAAGTACATTTGTTCACCTAAAAAAAAGTACATTTGTCAGAAAAACACACAGAAATTACAACAAAATATCATGGAGATGCGGGGTATCGATCCCCGTACCTCTCGCATGCTAAGCGAGCGCTCTACCATTTATAAATAACGTACCACGATGAACAATACGTCAGTTACGGGATTATATGACTTGTTCGTTTGGTGGAGCTATCAAAACATATTGCTTCAGAAATACGGAAGTAGTACGTTGTTCCTTTTTTTTACGGACGTAGTACAAAGGCCTGATGTTCCATGTGGAAAAACAGTCTCAGCATTCATTGCCAAAGAGGTCGAGAGAAACAAATTTTTTTTCACGAATACGCAAATTGCGTATCTTTTTATTGACAGAAGTTGAAAATTACAGCCGTGCGGCCCTTAACTGCCGTACACCAAGAGGCGTCAATGAGGATGCAAAGAGGAGCATAAGAAGAAGGGGTTGCTCAGCCTCACAGAAGAGGTCGAGAGAAGCACACAGAAGTTAAATACGGAAAGACAGGAAAGAAAGAACTAGAGAAGTTGCGAGGCAGGTAGCTTGAGGTAGATCCATCACAGCGCCGTTAAACAATCTGCCTAGTGCCGATCTTGTTATAGTTTCCCATGTATTTCATTAGCAGCCAACGGATACTTGGGAATGAGAGGCGTCCCGGAAGAAGTGTGTTCTCTAGCTGCCCATAGTGGTCCCGATGGCATCAAGAAAGCACAACAGAGCTTGTTCATCTTGGTATGGAGATTAGACACCTCTTTATGGTCGCTACGTGCAAATTAGGGATCATTGTCATTTGCTAGTGTTCAGCATGACATGCTTTACAGCCTTGCAATTTTTCTCCAACAAAATCTTCAGGACGAAAGATGACTCCCTTCCCATAAACGTGAGGAAGAAAGATGATTCCCTTCTCGAGAATGAAAGATGATTCCTACAGAATCTTGAAGAATTTGTTGGGGATTCCGTTGAGTATTTCATTCAATAAAAAGCATGCATCGATTATCTTCATATTCTTTCTATCATGAAATCGATTGTTTTCAGATGGATCAAATCCCAAGTGCCCAGCTTGTCTCTTCCCAAAACGTGCTCCTATCCCATCTTGTAACAGCACCGATCTAGAGGGCAGGTGGGAGAAGAGGATCGACAGAGAGAGAGGATCTGAGGAGGGGAAAGGAGGCCGATAAGAGAAGGGCAGCTTCTCGATCTGTTTCAGTTGCGTGTTCAACCATACCCACTCACACCCAGCTTGGAGGCTTTAATACATCACGGCCACAGCCAACTCACGCACACCTACTACTCTGCCTCTCCGGGCCCACCTGTAAGAGTTTCAGCTCCTTGCCCAGCTTCAATCTTCCTGCCTTGTGGTCCCCGCTCGTTAGTGCCTTGCGGTGGCGGTGGGGTTGCTCCGTCAGACGTGACATTCGCCCCTCCTTGAGTGCCGCCTTGCCCCCAAGGCGATGTGGTGGGGAACCGATGTTGAAGTCGACTTGGATCTTTCCAGGTGGCCAACGATGCCGGCAGTCCCGCCCAGTGTATCAAGAGACGGGTGCTGGCCTTGTTCGCTTTGTTGACTTGCTTGGTGTCGAGGATGGCCAGCGGCACATGTTCTGCCTGCAAAATCTCGTTAGCCGGCGGTAGGACAGGGTTTACCTGCACTTCGGCGCCTTCCGCCTTCTTCAACAAAGAGACGTGCACCACTGGATGGATTTTGCTTGTGGGCGGCAGGTCCAGCTTGTATGCCACTGCCCCCACCTTGGAAACGATCTTGTAAGGATCGTAATACCTGAAGGCAAGTTTCTGGAATGGCCGTTGGGCGATGGAAGTCTGAATAAATGGTTGTAGTTTGAGCAATACTGAATCCCCGACCTCAAACGAACGCTCAGTTCGGTGTCGGTCAGCTTGCGCCTTCATGCGATCCCATGCTCTCTTCAGCTGCTGTTGTAAGTGCTCCACCATGACTTCTCTCTCATGTAGCCATGCTGCCAGATCTGGAACAGAACAGTTGTCGATCTGCGACACTCCAAACTCACGAGGCATGTGGCCATATATGACTTCGAACGGAGTTTTGCCCAGTGAGGAGTGAAACGAGGTATTGTACCAGAATTCGGCCAGCGCTAACCATTTCGCCCAGTTGGTCGGGCACGCATGGACGGCACATCTGAGGTAGGTCTCCAAGCACTGGTTCACCCTCTCTGTCTGCCCGTCCGTCTGTGGATGATAAGATGAGCTCATTCGCAGTTCAGTGCGGCATAACTTGAACAATTCCTGCCACACGTTGCTCGTAAACACTCGGTCTCTGTCTATATGAGAGCCAGTGGTAGCCAGTTGAGACGAAATATATCTCGCATGAATAGCTTGGCCACTTGGAGAGCTATGTAAGGGTGTGCCATCGGCACGAAGTGGGCATACTTCAAGAACTTGTCCACTACCACCAAGATCGCGTCATACCCACAGGACTTGGGCAACCCTTCGATGAAATCAAGCGATACCACTGCCCATGGCTTCTTCGGTATTGGTAATGGTTGGAGCAGGCCTGCCGGGGATATCCTTTCTGTTTTTGCTTGCTGGCATACCATACAATTCTTGACTGTATCCTTGACCTGCTTCTTTAGTCCTTTCCAGGCGAACAATCGTTTGATGCGATTGTAAGTGGCATGAAACCCAGAGTGACCCCAGGCCGTGCTCAAATGCAGTGAGTTGATTAGATGGCGTTGTATTTGCGCATCCTCTCCAATCCAGATTCTGCCTTGAAATCGGAGGACTCCGTCCTGTACCGAAAATTCTGATTCACTGGCTGGGTTGACAGCTAAGCTGGTGAGCTTCTTTGTAGCATGAGGGGCGTTTTGGTAACTGTTTTTGATTGCTTCCAGCCAGGCCGACTTGCAGACTGAGATCGCCGCCAGTTCGCCCCCCTCGCCATGATCTCGACGAGACAGAGCATCCGCGGCGCGATTAGTCAACCCTGCTTTGTATTGGATGGCAAACTGCAGCCCCACTACCTTAGTGAATGCACGTTGCTGGATCGGAGTGTGTAACCACTGGTCAGTTAGGTGTAGCAAGCTCTTCTGGTCTGTTCTCACCACGAACTCTGCGTGTTGAAGGTATGGCCTCCATCTGTCCACTGCCAACAGTAATGCCAGACACTCCTTTTCGTAAGCTGAGAGCCCCAAATTGCGTGGCGACAACGCTTTGCTCAGGTAGGCGATGGGATGCGAGTTCTGCATGAGGACCGCTCCAATGCCTGTGCCGCTTGCCTCAGTTTCTACCACGAACTGCTTGGTAAAATCGGGCAGGGCCAACACCGGGGCTTCGATCAATGCCTGCTTGAGTGCCCGAAAGGCTGCATCTGTGGTTGGCGTCCACACAAACGGTGTATTCTTCCTGAGAAGATCTGTCAATGGTTTGGAGATTATCCCGAAGTGCTTAACAAACTTCCTGTAATAGCCTGCTAGCCCAAGGAATCCTCTGAGTTGTTTAACTGATTCAGGTATTGGCCACTCCTGTACTGTCTGAACTTTGCTTTTATCTATTGACACTCCATCTTTGCTCACATAGTGCCCCAGGTAGTTGATTGTTTGCTGTGCGAATGAACATTTGGACAGTTTTATGTAGAACTGATGCTTCCTCAACAGCTGCAACACCTGTGCAAGGAGGACTTTGTGTTGCTCCAACGTTTTTGTGAAGACTAAGATGTCGTCCATGAAAACCACAACTCCTTTGCGGTTGACTAGGGCCAATACCGTGTTCATATTTCCCATGAATGTGACTGGGGCATAAGCAAGACTGTATGGCATCACTTTGAATTGGAAGTGACCCATATGCGTCTTGAATGCGGTTTTGAATTCATCCTCCGGCACCAACCTGATCTGGTGGTATCTAGCTCGCAGGTCCATCTTGGAAAACCAGCATGCCCCTGCTAGTTCGTCCAGGAGTTCTTCAATTATTGGCATTGGATATGTGGCCTTAAGGGTGATTGCGTTCAGATGTCTGAAATCCACACACAGTCGCCATGTTTGATCCTTCTTTTTTACAAGCAGAACTGGGGAGGCAAATGGACTGGTGCTGGTGGTAATAAGCCCTTTTCCCAACATTTCTTTAACTTGAGCCTCGATCTCGTCTTTCTGTTCTGGTGTGTATCTGTATGGTCTGAGATTTACTGGCTTTGCTCCTGGTAGTAAGGGAATGGCATGGTCCCACTCTCTGTGAGGTGGCAACTCCGTTGGCTCCTGAAACAGGTCCTGGTACTCATCAAGGACTTGCTGGATGGTGGCTGGTACCGGTGTAATTTCAACTTGCCCTTCACTCATGCTCAGCAGTACCACGTGAGCAATGGAATTACTATTCTCTAACTCCTGCAGCTCTGTCATTGATATTGCCATCACTGTTGGTGAAGCGTTCGTCAGGCCTTGAAGCAGAATGCTCTTCCCCTCATGCTGAAACCGAAGTGTTTTAGCTCCCCAATCCACTAGCATCAGTCCACATTGTTCTAGCCAGTCCATTCCCAGCACCATGTCATAGCATCCCAAAGACACTACTCGCAGATCTGTGGTAAATTGGTGCCCCTGCGTCGTCCATTCGCATGCCGGTATGTACCCTTTGCACGACAATAAACCTCCATCTGCTATCTTGACTGACACAGGCGCCATCGCTTGCACTTGGCTTGCTACACTTGTCGCCACTTCTTCACTGACAAAACTGTGGGAGCTGCCTGAATCCACCAATATCAACACTTCATGTTCACCAATCTGCCCCAGCAGCCGAATTGTGCGTGGAGTGGTTTGCCCTGTCGTGGCTAACTTCGAGATGGACATGAGCACCTCTTCCTCTGAATCTGAGTCTGCTTCGTGCCTGTCTTGCTCTTCTGCCTGCAATAGCTCGAGGAGTTCCTCCACTATATGTAGTTGGACAGTGGCCGCGCACTGATGGCCCTGGCCCCAGCGTTCGCCGCATTTGAAGCACAGTCCTCTCGCTCTGCGGTAGTTGCGCAGTGCAGCTACACGGTCTTCGCCTCGCCCTGGTTCGGGGCGACGATCCGCTGCACGGGCGGCGTCCAATGCTCGACGATCTTCCGCTGCAGCTGGTGGAGTAGGCAACGGTATGCGCGGTGGTGCTGCTGGCACGACCACCACTGGCGTTGGCCGCGCTGGAGGTCTTGGTGGCGTTGGATCATACCGTCTGTATTCCCGCCATGGCATCACTTCCACCAGCTCTTCCTGCAACAGGGCCAAGGAAAACACAGAGTCCAAGTTTTGGGGTCGATGTAAAGCAACTCGAGCACGAATTTCAGCTTTTAACCCATCTAGGAATTGGGTTGTAAAGTAAATTGGGTCGAACCCAGAGTTATGAGCAAGAATAAGATGCATTAACTCCTCAAATTGCCCCATATACTCCTCTACGGACCCAGTTTGTTTCAGAACATTAAACCGACGAAGATGCATCTGGTACTGGTCCCGTCCAAATTTCTCCTTCAGGGCTGCACACAGGCTATCCCAAGTGGACAGACAACTCACCGTCTCGTGCAACTGCAGCCAGCGAGCTGTGGTGCCTGTGAAGTGTAAGGTGGCTACACGCACCCAAATATCGGGCTGGATGCCGTAGACATCGAAGTATTTTTCGCATCTGGACTTCCAGAACTGTGGATTTTCGCCGTCGAATTGGGGAAAATCCAATTTGGCAATGCCCAGTGATGCGCGTGTGGTGACTGCTGCGCGGCGTGCAGCGACTCCCCACTAATCATGCGACTTGACTCGACTCCTACAGATGCGTAATTCTCCGGTGGGGATTGGTATGTATCCTTGACCGGAGGCGGCTGCAAGGTAGTGACTACCCCATGAACCCCACCCCCGGAGTTGAAGATCTCGCCGTGGCCACTTGGCCCGTGGTGCTCGGGGCCCGTCGTCGGATGAGACGGTGCCGGGGGCACCACCACCTCTTCCACCACCTCGCCTTGCGTCGCGAGGGCTGGATGGAGGGCGATCCGTCCCACCTGGGTGCGGAGCTCGTCGAGCTCGCGTTGCAGGTTGGAGACCGCTGGCCTCCAGAGCTCGAGGGACGCCTGGATCGCCTCCAGGCGAGCGTCGTTTGCCACGCGCCCCTCGTTGACGGATCTGATCAGATCCGCGAGCTGCTGCTCCATTGCCGCCGCTTGCTTCGCCTGCTTGGTTTGGTAGCGCGGCTTGGGATACGCAGTCTCTAGATCGACCGGACCTCTGATACCACTTGTAACAGCACCGATCTAGAGGGCAGGTGGGAGAAGGGGATCGACAGAGAGAGAGGATCTGAGGAGGGGAAAGGAGGCCGATAAGAGAAGGGCAGCTTCTCGATCTGTTTCAGTTGCGTGTTCAACCATACCCACTCACACCCAGCTTGGAGGCTTTAATACATCACGGCCGCAGCCAACTCACGCACAACTACTACTCTGCCTCTCCGGGCCCGCCTGTAAGAGTTTCAGCTCCTTGCCCAGCTTCGATCTTCCTGCCTTGTGGTCCCCGCTCGTCAGTGCCTTGCGGTGGCGGTGGGGTTGCTCTGTCAGACGTGACACATCTTCACCTCAGTAATTAGTGGCAATGTCTGTCATATCTTTCGTCCACAATTTACACTTTGATGTCACTACACTGTTCTCTGAACTTTTTTTTGGAAATAAATTCTCTGATCATTTCGTCATGGTAAATAGGTACAATCAACATAAATACAAATGTATGACAAGATTATTGAAGTAGGCAGAGAAGGAAACGGTGTCAGCAAACACATGGGAGAAGGAGGGATAGGCAAAGAAACAAATGCACGCAATGATATCTCTTTTATAACTTAGCCAAAATACTCAGCCTCCCAGCAGCACCTTGAGATCATTATTATTCAGAGCATGGTATCATGACTTAAATTCAAAACAAGTGCTATGATGGTACGCTATGCTACGTTGTGCTACAATAGTCTAATGTCCCTCAAAGTTTCCGTCACTAGGGCCCGATAATGGAAAGGAGATTGACAACAGTAACGAGAGACATCGATGAGATTTTCAATTCTTGGGAAGAGGTAAAGAACTACAGCGGTTTAAGTAATTTTTGATGTGCTTTTTTTTCATTAGATTAATTTACTGCAACGCCTGACAATAAATGTATGAAATTTGTCGAATTTTGATTGACCTGACAATGGGTTTTGCTTCTTCAAACGCCACTTGATAGACCATTTGATTTGGCAAACTTATGTGTGTGTGTGTGTGTGTGTGTGTGTGTGTGTGTGTGTGTGTGTGTGTGTGTGTGTGTGTGTGTGCAGTTTTTGTTGCTGTCTCGATCCTCATGACCATGTTTGGTCCGCCATTGCCACTGAGTAGTTCTTAATTTAACACCCCACCCTCGGTTATTGATGTCAGGCTAACCATCTGAGCTAAAAAAGTCCCACATATGATGTTAAAAAGGTAATATATATTTTTGCGACCATTAAGTAAGTAAAATTGTTGCCAAAAAAAAAAGGTTAATCTAAGGAAGCTGTTTTTTTGCAGATAAAAAAATGGTCGAGATCTCCGTGCGTGACACACCATGTACATTCACGTCCCACACCAAAGCAGTTGGCGTCTCAAATTACAAAAATTTCCATAGGTGACATTATATACACCATCTGCCAATCGCTGTTTTGGCGTAGTGGCTGCCAGCATTGGCCTGGAACGGGGAAGAGCATGTAGGCTACACAGCGCCAGTGGGATAGAAGAACTAGTAGAACGTACGTGCGCGGCGCGAGTTGTGGCCCAGTTATTAATTAAGCACTGTAAATAATTATTACGGGCTAGCTGCTATGGCGGCGCTGCGGTCGTCATGCGCGGCGATGGATGCCATGGCGAACTCGAACTGCTGAAGGGAGATGTTGGTGGAGAGGGAGAGCAGCTCCCTGGCCCCGTCCATCCCCCTGAGGCTGGCGACGCTGCTGGAGCCGTCCAGCCCGATGTGGGCCACGTGCTCCACGTCCGTCGGGAACCCGATCTGGATGTCGTCGTCCTCCTCCTCTTCGTCCTTGTACATCTCGAAGATGTGGGACAGGCTCCTGAAGCTCTTGATGAGCTTCCTGATCCCGGCCAGCAGGAAGACGTCGCGCCTCGCCGCCGCCTGCTCCTGTTCTTCCGCGGACGCGGCGCCCTTGCCGGCGACATCCGCCGCCTCCCCGTGATCCCTCGTCGTAACTGCATGCACGCACGCGCGCACCAGACAGAATCATGTCGATCCTTTGGGCGCACGATCGAGAGAATTGTGCGAGAGAGAAGGTACAAAAGATCCACACTCTACCTGGGAGTGGAGCGTCGACATGGCTCGTCGCAGCACCATGGTCCGTGCTGATCATCGATGTCATTCTGGAGTGCTCTCAGGAGGCGAGGCGGGAAAGTGTGCCGTGGGTGCCTCAGTTTGGTGTCTGGTCTTTGTTATATAGAGAGAGGATGTGTGGAGTGCAAGGGAAGGCAGTCAAAGAATGGAGGTGGTTATGGTGGTTTATGTGGATGTAAAGGTGGGGTAGTTGCACGTATGAGTTCAAGTTGGTTGTAGTGCCTCTGCCTCGAGACCGGGTAGAGCGGAGTGGCTGGTAGGCCTCGTTAGGTGCTGCAAACCTCACGCCAAGTTAACTGCACTTTTGTCTTTATTTAGTTTCAGTTAGATTCAGTTTGTTCAGTTCTTAGTCTGAATAATTTAGTGCAGGGCTTGGCGTGAGTCAGCGACATAAGGTCCTGGGATGCCACCATGCTAAGTACAGGTTTGCTGCACTGCTGGGGTTGTCACTCTGCCCATGTATTCAGTAGACAGGAGACGCTCGGTAGATTGCATCGTTTTTGGCCTCTCTCCATTCGTGGCTCAACTGGGATAAGCTGAGTGGATGCCCGCAAAAAAGTCATGCTAGAGCAACTCCAATGAGGTGACCCATTTCGTCCGCCGGCGTCCGTTTGAGTCGGCACGAACAAAAGTGACTGCCCAACGCGCCGACCCAAACTCAAATCGTGTCCGCCCGGCGTCCGCGCCGACCCATTTCCGGCCCAAAATTGCGCCTGGAATGCGTCGGCGCGGACGCGCCGCGCGTCTCCTCGCCGTCCGCCGCGTCCCCACCTGGCAGCCACCCAACCGCCACGGTCAACATAATTTATGATGACCGCCCACCTTGGACCCACGCGTCAGCGACGGCGGTCGTCCTTTTTTAAGCCGGGCGTGCGGCGGGGCCGTCCTCATCCACTACCACTCGCCCCCCGTCCCCATCTGGCCACCCCTGCCCCCACGCCGGCGACAACCCTAGCCACCGTCATCATGGGTTTCTTGTCCGGCATCAGCAGCAGCCGCAAGGAAAAAGCCCCCGCCCGCCATTTCCCCTCCCTCCCCCCGCCGACACGTGCTCCCCGGCAGAGGCAGCGCATCAACGTGCCGTTGCACCAGGCCGAGTGGCACTGGCACCACCGCGTGCCTCTGCCGTACTCGGACGTGACGCTGCCGCATGACTGGCAATTGGATCCGGAGAGGATCCCAGTGCCGGCGGTGCTGCGGACGGTGAGGGCCCATGCGGAGGAGGTGCGGCGCCGGCGGGCGTTGCTGACGTCGGAGCAGCGCGCCGACCCGCACTTCGTCGTCGACTCGCCCAACTGGGCTCGATGGTTCGCCTTCGAGCACGAGGAGGTGAGGCGACGCGGCGTCCGCGGCGTCGATCACAGCCTGCCGTCGCCCGCGCTCGTCGTCCGCGACGAGGACCAGGAGACCGAGGCCGCCTACCAGGCGACCATCAAGGAGAGCGAGGAGGAGGAGCGGTGGAGGGAGGCGGACGAGGCGGCTTTCGAGGCTGCCATGGCGGAGGCCATGGCCCTCTCCGCGGCGGGCGACTGCGTCGTGCCGGCGGTGGCCCCGCCGTCCCCGCCCAAAGCCGAGCCGGAGGATCCGGTCTACCGCGAGTGCTACTCCTGGACCAGAGTAGTGCGCGAGTGGGTCAGCGCTCCGCCGATCTGGCTCGGGGCGGCAGAGAAGCAGGAGGCGGCCTACCTCGACCACTGGCGCCGTGTTCGGCTGGCCGGGGAGCGCCGGGAGGGCGAGTGTCTGCAGATGCTCAAGCACGAGGCCGAAGAGGAGGCGCGCCAGGCCCAAGCAGCGGCGGCAAAGCCCGACATCACCGCCGTCTGGAACACGACGTTCCCCTGGACCGGCCTTGCGCCGACGTTGATCGACCTCACCGGTCCCGACGCAGACGCTGCCGCTGCCGAGGATGCCTAGGGCAGCGCGTCGTCTAGTTTTTAGTGTTTTAATTAATCTAATGTGGACTTTCGCCGGCCTTCGTGGCCGGCTTTTATGTTTAATTAAATGCATATATTTATTTTCAAACTGCTCACAATATTTTTTTTGCCGCGCCGACGAAATGAGACGGGCCAGCGTGGGGCGCTCGCGCCGACCCAAACATAGTGTCGGACGTTTGTGTCCGCCGGGCCGACCCAAACGGACAAAAAGTGGACGAAAGCGCCATCCGTTTGGGTCGGCCCGTTGGAGTTGCTCTTATGCATATACTCTCTCTGCGTAAAAAAATATATAAGATCTATTAGATCACTGTTTTAGTGATCTAAGGTCATTTCTAACACCGACCCACAAATTTGCTCTGGCATCCGTCCACAGACACGAGTGGGAAGACAACCATCCAATGCTGCCTACATATATTTCAAGTCAGGTTTCAACTACATAATGAAATTCACACAAATACAAACCAAACGAAATCCATTACATTTCGAACACTTAGGACAAAAAGCGGCCCGATCCTAAACCTATCCTACGTGGTGGCTGTTGTTCACTTTCTTTATATTCCGCCTCGGCGGCCAGGTCCTCCATCTGCCGTCTCCATGAATGGCGGCGGGGTTCAAGACCCGTGACACTTCAGTGCCGGCGCCAGTGAGAGGTCAGCATCTGCTCTGGGCTGACGTCATTACGGAGTGGTCACTCTACAACGTCATGAATGCAGGCAGCTGGCGTCAGGCGGGAACACACGCGGGAGAGGGAGGAGGGTTTTGGGTGGGCTAGTGTGGTTAGACGTGGATGTGGTAGTGGTTCGGACGCCCGCAAAGCCCGGGAGGGGCATGGGCTAGGGGCAAAGAATATGTGTTTTGGGCTGATTTTTTTCTCACACATGGGCCTAAT
>NC_041384.1:667624054-667638128 GCF_002162155.2 Triticum dicoccoides
ACCTAGGTTGGCCCGTGAGAACCTCCGACACTAGATACATACTGCGTTGGATGGTAGAAATAGTTTGATAGGGTATATATGAGCTACTTGCATTAGGGAAGTAATTTTCCACTCGTGTTTGGTTGTCTGTTTGGGCTGATGCACCACGTGGCATTTGGTTGCGTACCTAAGCGCCGGATTGGACCGATTATAAGTTAACAACTACACATACACATGACACATATAATTACAGTAGAGTAGATATATAGATCTATTGGTCTACGTGAAAAACATAAACACGACTTGCAGGCCCGCGCAGGTCTCGCGTCTCCTCCACCAGCGAGTCTCTCCGCCTCCGTCACATCTTCCTCTGCCCCTCCTCGCACCTCTTCGTGTCTCTCCTCACGTTGCCCCCGCGGGCGGCTGAGGAGAGCCCCAGATCCGCTGCCACCAGACCCCCCTCCTCGCCATGTACCACCTTAAGGATAAAGTGCAAGACTGTTAGGAACCAAAAACCTAAAGCTACAAATTAAAGCACTTAGTGTAGGAGACAATTAAGAAAGAAGATTGGTCAATAACTCACTTCAAGATGAATAATAAAGAAGTAAGATCTTCCATGTGCCATGCGTGTAGGACAGTGTTTCAGTCAGCGGTATCGAATGGCACACCAACCCTTAGTTGATGTTTCCTTCTTCTATATATACTCCCTCCGTTCCAACTTACTCGTCGTAGAAATGGATATATCTAAAACTAAAATACATTTAGATACATCCATACCTGCGACAAGTAATTTGAAATGGAGGGAGTAGATGGCAGGCAACACAAGCTTCACCGTTCATTCAGGCACGGCCAACACTTAATAAAAATTGATACCATGTGCAATTCCTTACATCGGCATAAGCGTGTGTATATGTTGATATACCAATAAAATGAAGGAGAAACACATAGAATTATATGGCGTCAGAAAAAATAATCATGTGCCTATGGATGGCTTTGCAGAGCTAGAATGCCACGAACCACGAGAAGTTGCCCAAGAATACGTATTACATGTGATTATCCATCCACGAGCCATGGATGAACCTAGCTAACCAACATAGGTAGAGGGGCACACTAATCGTTGTCATTTACTCAACTGGTAAGAAAAAAGAGATGAAATAGCTAAATAAGTGGTATGTATGTCCGCCTCCCCTTGTAAATGTGGAGCAGTAGTTGGCACTCTTTAATCATTAGATTGATATTATTTAAGAAGACAAAGTACCTTACAAATTTACATTCATTTATAACATTAACATTTTCATATATCTTACTTAATCGATCATTTCACCATATTTCTCATAAAGTATACCGGAACGCACAATCACAACTATGGTCTTGATTGGCTACATCCACAATGCAACATACATTCCAATTCTTCAATAGTTTAGAGAGAAAAATATGCACTATATGGAACAACTAAAATTATGCATTTACGACATCTAACATATTATTTATTCTATAACAGCTCAGCAATAACCACAAGATAGAAACTAAAATTATCTGTGTTAAAAATAACTAAAATTATCTAGCAGTTGCGCCACATATGGGCATAGTGTTAACACGGAAGGACCAAGTAGCAAAGATTTCGTCTTCATTACCTACCTTTATATAGAATAAGGTGGGTGCTTAGGCTCAAGCAGGTACATAGTCTTGCGGTTTAGCAATATTGTAGTAACGTATACTCCCTCCGTTTCATAATATAAGATGTTGTTACAACCAATATATGAGTACATTGGTTGTAATAACATCTTGTATTGTAGAACGGAGGGAGCAACATGTTAGTTTATTTGTGAGAAACTTCTAATAGATTCACTCTAAAACCGCTGGCAAGGGGGCGTGGAAGAGTTCGAGCCTATTACTTTGGTTAAGCTACCATTATATACGTCTATATTATTATGGGCAACCATTTAATTAAAGGAAGTCGAGTACACATCTCCTTCAACCTGAAGGACGAGGACCTGCAATGATATAACGTTTAAAAGAAAACTAACCAGCATATGAGAGTGATCAGAAAGTATACGACTCGAGGGGCGAGGGGGGGGGAGGGGGTGGCTAATCAAATTAGAATGAAGATTCCTGTTTTATATGATAAATGGTTGATTTTGATATGAATTGTTGGTTGTGTTTTCTCCTTGTTCAGACCCAGAGTTATGCTAGTTTCCAAGCATTTGACTCTCCTTTACAAGGCAATGAGGATCAAAAAGAGGCCGTGTCAGCTGACGCATCGACGGGTTCCCCACCCGGATGGGGATGGAGCGACAGAAGTATGGAAATATGATAAGGTAGCGGCGAGATGAGCTATTTAAATAGGTGTCAAATGGAAGTGTAGTGATGTATGCAGCTGAGTGGTCTTAAGCGCTCAGTGCACCCATACTGAACTCGAATGTGCGTGCTTCGGAAGGGAAAGTAAAGCGAACTACTAAATGTTATGCCGGCTTGGCCCGATCAAGAATCCTATCCCTCTGAAACTGTCTTCTGACTTATCCATGTGCATGATTAGGGAAATTGAATTCATATTTTTCCTAGGTCTATCTCATGAGCCGATGTCAACCTTGTGTTGTAATCGAGGCACGAGTACTCGAAGTAGAAGTGTTAACATTCCCCTTTCCTCGAGAAAGTGCCTGACCCCAACCCGGTGCATAATCTGTCTTTCTATGAGTACAAGCGAATGCAGCTAGTTGAACTAACATTGACGGCTACCATACTTTCTTATCCCGCTAAGTATCTCAAATATTAAAACACTAAGATGAACACATCGGACTTGCTAGAGACTAGGCCCTTGGAAGCATTTAAGGGAGTAATGAAGCCGCTGAAATGACGTAATAATTTTCATGCGTTACTTACGTGAATACTTTTGCTAGCCCGAAGTCAAAAAGTTTAGGATTGTTCATTATGTTGCCCATGGAACTACTCCCTTCGTTCCTAAATATAAGACCATTTAGAAATTCCAATTTAGACTACATATGAAACAAAATAAATAAATTTACAGTCTAAAATATGTCTATATACATCCATATCAGGGTGGACCTCCGTGCACCCCACCAGTGTCACAGGACACTGGCGCGCAGGCACAAGCCCATCTGACGGCCCATGTGGTCAAGCAATACGTGAAGCACACAAGATCAATTGATCAATTACGCCTCAAAATTTTCTCAAAAAAAGAGAAGAAAATACGCCAAAAAAAAAGATCAATTGACCAATCTGATTGATTGAATCGACGTGTGTCGTGCGCCTGTTGTTGCCTGCTGATTTCTCGCCTCCCCGGTCTGATTCATCCTGTTCGCCAACTCGCAACTCGCCATCTCACCGCGGCATGCCGGGGTTGCCTAGATCGGTCAAGACATTATGGCAAGGCAACGTGCTCATCTCTCCATTTTTGCCTTCCAATTGGATTATTGTGATTTTCTTATTTTGGAGTAATTCACATCTATTTGAAATTTTACGGCGGTTCACATCTATTTACAAATTGTATTGCTGGGAATTTTCAGTTTTGGAGTAATTTTTCAATTTTACAAATCATCTCCATTTCCACAGTTTGGAGTCTTTTATGCTCTATTATTGTTATACAGTATACAATCAGCTATATATTATCTCAAACAGAAAGAAATATTTAACCGTCATGGTAAGCCTTTTGTCGTCCAACATTTTTAATTGCTGAAATTTAATTATAATCTTTAAGCATTGTAATAACACATTACTTTTTTTAATTGGTAATATAGCATTACTTGATATACATGCATATGTGATAGTATTCCCTATGGACACCAGGGCATTTTTGTCTTAGTTCATCCTTGACCCGTATGTAGTTCGTATTGAAATCTCTAATTGCATCTCCAATAATTTGTATGTTAGCTTGTTGGTAAAATATGCTATGTCATCAATCAACACCTTAACATACAACAACTTCAATGGGTTGTATCTAGTTTGCCCAATAGGATGCGAGATAATAAATGAGATGCTCTCTCATTCTACATTGAAGCTTGTGCAATGGGTGTTGGTTCATGTACATACAACTTTCCTCTCTTTTCTCATTTATTGTATGACACATCATCAAAAATCCTATGTGGCAAAGTCTACCGACAACTATTTTACAACCATTGGAGTGCTTGTATTTAAAAATGGAAGGAGCAGAAAGCAAGGCCACCTTGTTACGTCGGTAGATCAAACGACCACTTACGGTCCACTGGTTTAAAAAATACTAGTAATATAATAATAACTTTCATAATGATCAGTGAGGCCATGTACAAACGAACAGACTGTTCGACTGCACCACTACAGCGCCCCCTAGGTGGATAACCCATCGCACCGGGTCTCTAGCTAGGCTAACTGTCCATACACATCATGCGCCTACGTGCGCCCGCACGCCCTGCATGCCAGGGGGTGCCGTTGTACTCTCCCTCTCTCCCTCTCTGTACTTTCTCTATATAAGCCCATCGAGGCTGATGAAAACTGTGTGAGGGAAAATATACAACTCAACTTGGTATCAGACACCTTCGATCCTTCCTCTTCCTCTCTGCTTCCGCTATGGATCGACTCCTTCGTCGCTCCCGCTCTGCTGACCTCGAGTCCGCCTACGTCTCTCCGGCCGCCCGGCGCCTCTTCGCCCCGGACCCAGTCGCCGCGCTCCCCGCTGCCCCGGCCGCGGCCCCTGCCGCCGCGCCCACCGCGGTCCCCGTCGCCACCGGCACGGCCCCCGCTGCGACTCCCGCGGCCCCCGACGCGGTCACCACAGCCCGCGTTCCCCGCCTCACGCCCGCGGTGGTCCGTGGCAAGGAGCCCATCCCCGAGGCTGCTCCACCTTCCTCCTCCACGGCGGCACCCGGCCTCCGTCTCGCCGCGTCTTCTTCTGCTTCGCCCGCTGCGACTCAACTTCGCGTCGCCGGGAGTGTTCCGGTCCCGCGCCTCGACAACGCCATGTTCCCCCACCTGGCCCCGCCGGACGTCGGCTCGTCCTCCTCCGTCGGCCTCCCAGCCTCCATCGCGCATCACTTTCAATCCCGGCTGGACTTGGAATCTGGTAACTACACCAAGTGGCGTAAACTTTTTTACTGCATCTGTCGTCGCCATAACGTGCAACACCACCTCGACGAGCCCGCCGCGCCTCTTCGCCAGAGCGCGGTTTGGCGCAACGACGACCTCACGGTCGTCCTATGGTTCCATGGGGTCGTCGCCGACGAGCTCCTGGACGTCGTCGCCTCCCCGGAGAGCACCGCGTTCGACATCTGGTCCGAGCTGCACCTGCTGTTCCGCGACAACCAGGCGGGGCGCGCCGTCTTCGCAACCTGGTCCAGGGGGACTTGTCCGTCGCCGAGTACTGTCGGCGGCTTAAGTCCCTCGCCAACGAGCTCGAGGACGCCGGCGACCACATCACCGATCGGACTCTGACTCTCCAGCTGATCCGCGGGCTCTCCCGCAAATTTCAGATCATGGCCACTCTTCTTCCAATGCAGACTCCGTTCCCCTCGTTCGTGCAGGCGCGCTCGCGGCTCCTCATGGAGGAAATCGCGGCCAATGAGCGCGCTCGCCTCGACGGACGCCCCGAGGCCACTGCCACCGCCCTCACCATCGCCGGCGGCGCCAACCCCTCCACCGATCGGGTTCCCCAGGGCTCCTCCGCGGATCGCACTTCCTCCGCCGACAGGGGCCGAGGGGGCGCGCCATCCCCGCCCGGTGACACAGGCTCCCGCGGCCGTGGGCGTGGCCGCGGACGTGGCCGTGGCCGTGGCTCGTCCTCCTCGGCTGGCTCCTCGACCGGGCGCGGCGCCTCTACACCAACCCCCGGCCCGCCGCTCTCTGGCTTCTTCGCGCCGTACGGCACCATGCTCCCTGGACCGACCCCGCCTCGTCCCGCCTGGGCTGCGCCCAACGCAGCAGGAGTCCTCGGCCCCCGCCCGCCGCCACCACACCAGGCTTACCCGGTGGCCGCCGCGCCGCCGACCGGCGGCCCCTTGTGGGAGCAGTACAACCAGCTTTACGCCACTCTTCAGAACCTGTCTATGCAGCACCACGCCGGCGGCGGCGGCCAGGAATGGTTCCTCGACACCGGAGCCTCCTCCCATGTGACCGGTATGACGCACACCCTCTCCAAGTTTTCTTCCCCATCTTTGCATCATTCTTCTGGTATTGTTGTTGGAGATGGGTCTCATTTACCCGTTACTGCTGTTGGTTCTACTACTGTCTCCTCCTTCTCTCTCAATGACGTCCTCGTTTCCCCCACGATTATCAAAAATCTTATTTCTGTTCGTCGCTTTACCATTGACAATTCTTGCAGTATAGAATTTGACCCGTTCGGTTTTTCCGTGAAGGACCTAGCCACTCGCAAGATAACCATGAGGTGCAATAGCCATGGAGACCTCTACCCCTTCTTCTCCAACACCAACGTGCAAGCCCTTCTCACTGTCATCGGCGGCGACGTATGGCACCAGCGCTTGGGGCACCCAAGCAATAAAACCATTTCCATGTTATCTACTTATTTCCTTCCAAACTGTAATAAGGGTGTGTCCAACACTTCCGTTTGTACGGCATGCCAATTAGGCAAGCAGCCCCGGCTGCCATTTTCTCATTCTCATTCCTTTACTAGCGCTCCCTTTCAATTAATACACTGTGATTTGTGGACCTCTCCAACTAGCAGCTTTTCTGGTTTTCAATATTACTTAGTGATATTAGATGACTACTCACACTACTCTTGGACGTTTCCCTTACGCCACAAATCTGACACCGTCGACGTACTACACCGTTTCCATGCGTATGTCCTCACTCAGTTCCACGTTCCCATCCAGTGCATGCAATGCGACAACGGGGGTGAATTCCTCACCACCTCCCTCCGTGATCTCTTCTCTCGCTATGGCGCCTCTTTCCGTCTCTCGTGCCCCCACACCTCACCACAAAACGGCAAAGCCGAGCGCCTAATCCGTACCACCAACGACATCTTGCGCGTTCTCCTCATCCACGCCAACCTACCCCCCGCGTTCTGGGTCGAGGCCCTCCATACCGCCACATACATCCTCAACCGGCGACCTTGCTCTTCCATTGCCTCCGAGACGCCTTATCACCGTCTCCTCGGCAAACACCCCACATATGATCACATGCGCGTCTTTGGGTGCCTCTGTTTTCCCAACACCATCGCCACCAGCCCCCACAAGCTCTCCCCTCGCTCATCACGATGTGTTTTTCTCGGGTACCCCCTCGAGCACAAAGGATACCGATGCCTGGACCTCTCTACGCGCAAAGTGATCATCTCACGCCACGTTACGTTCGATGAACGCACCTTCCCATATTTTTCTGGCGACACACCACCTTCCCACGCACCTCGCACGTCCACAGAAAATCCCAGCCCAGATATCTTCCCAGATTCCCATGCCCCACCTACCTCGTACCAGCCTCGTCTGCCGATCCCTCCCGCTGTCCCCGCGCCTACCCCACCTACCGCTCCGGGATCACCGCCCGCGCCCACCCAATCCCCGTCTCTGCGCTCGCTACCCGCTACCTTCCCCCGATCCCCCGCGGCCCCCACGCGCTCCCGATCCAACGCGGCCCCCACGCGCTCCCAATCCCACGCGCGCAGCCCACCGCCCGCGTCCCCAGGCCATGCAGCTTCCCCTCGTTCCCATGCAGATCCCCCGTCCCCTCCGAGCCCCCATGCAGCCGCGCCATGCACGTCCCCCGCCACCTCGCCTCCACACGCGACCAGCCCGTCCCCAACACCCACACCATGCGAGTCTCCTGCCGTTCCGCCTGGCCCCGCGTTGCCTCCTCGAGCCATTCCAGTTACACCTCCAGTCAACCACCACCGCATGCGCACACGCTCGAAAACTGGATTTGCTCAGCCCAAGGCTTTCACCACCTCCACTTCACATCCGACCTCCATCAGCCCCATCCCTTCTTCCTCCCGGGTTGCTCTTCGAGACCCCAATTGGTACAACGCCATGAAAGAAGAGTATGATGCACTGATGCGGAATAACACTTGGAGTTTAGTGTCGCGTCCTGCAGGTACCAACGTCGTCACTGGCAAATGGATCTTCCGGCACAAGTTCCACCCCGACGGCTCGCTTGCTCGCTACAAGGCGCGTTGGGTCCTCCGCGGTTTCACTCAGCGAGCTGGCGTCGACTACGACGATACATTCAGTCCCGTCGTCAAACCGGCGACCATCCGCACGGTTCTCAGCCTCGCCACCGGGAAGGGGTGGCCCATCCACCAACTCGACGTCAAGAACGCCTTCCTCCACGGTCATCTCACGGAGACTGTCTACAGCGCCCAACCTTCCGGCTTTGTCGATGCGTCCTCACCCTCGCACGTCTGTCGGCTGAACCGTTCCCTCTACGGCCTCAAACAGGCACCGAGGGCGTGGTTCTCACGCTTCACCACGTACCTGCTCTCCATCGGCTTCGTCGCGTCGCGGGCGGACTCGTCGCTGTTCATTCTCCGCCGTGGCGGGGACCTCGCCTATCTCCTACTCTACGTGGACGACATCATCCTCACCGCCAGCTCCGTCGCCGTCCTCGACACCGTCATCCGGGCGCTCCATCGCGAGTTCGCGATGACCGACCTCGGCTCGCTCCACCACTTCCTCGGGATCAACGTCACCAGCTCGGCGCGCGGCTTGTTCCTATCACAGGAGCAGTATGCGTTGGAGATCCTCGATCGCGCCGGGATGCTCAACTGCAAGCCGCTATCGACGCCGGTGGACACGCTCGCCAAACTCTCCGCCGACACCGGGCCTCTCTTCCACGACCCTTCGCTCTACCGCAGCCTGGCTGGTGCGCTCCAGTACCTGACGTTGACGCGGCCCGATCTCTCTTATGCCGTGCAGCAATGCTGCTTGTTCATGCATGCACCGCGCGACTGCCACTTTCAGCTCGTCAAACGCATCCTCCGGTACCTGCGCGGGACGACACACCTCGGGCTCCAGCTCCATCGGGATACCTCCACCGAGCTCATTGCCTACTCCGACGCCGACTGGGCAGGTTGCCCTGACACGCGCAAGTCGACCTCCGGCTTATGCGTTTTTCTGGGCAGCAACCTTCTCACCTGGTCGTCGAAGCGGCAGAGTACCATCTCTCGGTCCAGTGCCGAGGCCGAGTACCGCGCCGTGGCAAACGCGGTTGCCGAGGCCGTCTGGCTACGCCAACTGCTCGGCGAGCTTCATCAACCTCCCGCGCGAGCTACCGTGGTCTACTGCGACAACATCAGCGCCGTCTACATGTCGAGCAACCCGGTGCAACATCAACGAACGAAGCACATTGAGATAGATCTTCACTTCGTTCGTGAACGCGTCATGTTGGGCGAGCTACGCGTTCTTCACGTCCCAACGAGCTCCCAGTTCGCGGACATCTTCACCAAGGGGCTACCGACGCGCGTCTTCAACGACTTTCGATCCAGCCTCAACATCGGCGAACCCCATGTTTTGGCTGCGGGGGGGTGTTTGACTGCACCACTACAGCGCCCCCCAGGTGGATAACCCATCGCACCGGGTCTCTAGCTAGGCTAACTGTCCATACACATCATGCGCCTACGTGCGCCCGCACGCCCTGCATGCCAGGGGGTGCCGTTGTACTCTCCCTCTCTCCCTCTCTGTACTTTCTCTATATAAGCCCATCGAGGCTGATGAAAACTGTGTGAGGGAAAATATACAACTCAACTCAGACGGCCCTTACACTGAAGAACACAACGGATGGGTGCAGCACACGCACTGCATCTGCACATCCAAATTACACACACAAACAAAAATCATAATACCTAATCAAACGAGGCAGCATTCGCGCGCGTGCATGCAGGAGCTCCGGGCGGCCGGCCGATGCGATCGATCCTGCGCGCCCACCGCAGGAGCCATGCACGCATGCATGCACAAGCACGGGGTAACCGGAGGATAAATTATTTAAGAGTGAATTCCACTTTTTACCCCATATTTATACATTTGTGACACTAATTACCCCTTCGAGTGAAAATTCGTCTAGAATACCCCTTTTAAAATCTTTGGACCCTCGTTTTTTGATGCGTGTCCATCAGGTAAGGTGTGAGGTGACGCCCTGTATCCAAAAACATGTGAACGGCCACAAGGAGTGGAACAGATAGACAAGAGAAGCTTGGACAAGATCGCCAATGATGCCCTCCGATCCTTACAGTTTTTTTTACGAATCAATGACGCAACATGCCGATCCTATCGACCATAAACAAACAAAATGTAAAACTGGGGTAAAACCGTGTTAAAAGTCTCCAAAATCTGACATTTCGATAAAAGTTCCACTAAATAGGGTAATATGTGTCACAAATGTACAACTACAAGATAAAAAATGGAATTCACTCATTATTTAACTAATACTCGACAACGGCGGATGGAGGGTCGTCGATCAGAAGTCGCCGGCGGCGGGTTTGGCATTCCCCCCCTTGGCGACCTCGCCGCTCTCGGCGGTGTTCATGCTGAAGCTTTTGAGACTGCGGCCGCCGACGCTGTTCACGGAGAAGATGTTCTCCTGCACGCCCGCGGCGGCTTCCACCGGCGCCGCGGTGTGGCTCAGCAGCAAGAGCCCCAGCAGGGCCAGGCCGAGCAGGGTCATGCGCAGCTCGTTGTTCCTTGCGCCCGCCATTGATGCCTGTGGAAGATTGAGAGATTGCGCGGATGGAGGTGGGTTTATTTGTTTATTGCGGTGGATTATTCGCAAGCTCTGGTGGGTGGAGGAAGGAGGAGGTGTTCTTGTGGATTTATAGTGGTATAGGAGAAGGCAAGACGGGTGGTGGTGGAACAACTTGGCTAACCAATTGAGGTTGAGAGGCACACTAATTACATTCATCAGGAGCGAACTGCATGGTGATCATGCCTTCAACCTGAGGCTGAGAGGCACACTAACCATTTGGGTGCTTATAGGCTCACACAGTGATCTTCTATATCTAAATAGCTAGTCCCCACTAACTATTTCTCTCAACATGCAAACACGCCACATCATCCCACAACATGCATGAGAAAATGCTCACCCCCACTATCATATTTCTCTACATACAAGCATGGCACTTCATCATTAAACATGCATGAAAAAAAAGACTCATCTCAACATCCAAACATACATAAGAAATTTCATTCTATTATGCTATTTATAATTAGTAAAAGAATTATAACTATATAGTAATCAAACACAATAAATTATATGTATTTTCTGTTTAGGCTTTTTATAGTATTACTTCAAATATTCATGTATCATGCAACGAATCACATTGAAATATTGCAAAATATCCCCGCAACAACGTGCGGGGACCAATGTACATGTTTATTTTTCCTTTTTTAGAAACTTTTGATCTATTCACTTGATACGTCTTCAATGTATCTATAATTTTTGATTGTTCCATACTATTATATTATCTGTTTTGAATGTTTAATTGGTTTTAATATGCTCTTTTATATTATTTTTGGGACTAACCTATTAACCGAAGGCCCAGCGCGAGTTTTTGTTTGTTTGCCTATTTTAGAGTTTCGCAGAAAAGAAATACCAAACGGAACAAACTTTCGCGATGATTTTTCTTGGATCGAAAGCAAACCATAAGATTTGGAGTTGAAGTGTGGAATGCCACGAGGCAAGAGGGCGCGCCCAGGGGGTAGGTGTGCCCCCATCCTCGTGGGCCCCTCGTAGCCCCACCGACTTACTTCTTCCGCCTATATATATACTTTTATACCCTAGATCGATCGCAGAGAGCCACGAAACCATTTTTTCACCGCCGCAACCTTCTGTACCCGTGAAAGCCCATCTTGGGGCCTCTTCCGGTGATCTTCCGGAGGTGGAATCGATCACGGAGGGCTTCTGCATCAACACCATAGCCTTTCCGATGAAGCATGAGTAGTTTACCACAAACCTTCGGGTCCATATTTATTAGGTAGATGGCTTCTTATCTCTCGTTGATTCTCAATACAAAGTTCTCCTCGATGTTCTTGGAGATCTATTCGATGTAATATTCTTTTGCGGTGTGTTTCCGAGATCCGATGAATTGTGCGTTTATAAAAAAGATTATCTATGAATATTATCTGGTTCTTCTCTGAATTCTTATATGCATGATTTAATATCTTTGCAAGTCTCTTCGAATTATCGGTTTAGTTTGGCCTACTAGATTGATCTTTCTTGCAATGGGAGAAGTGCTTAGCTTTGGGTTCAATCTTGCGGTGTCCTTTCCCAGTGACAGTAGGGGCAGCAAGGCACGTATTGTATTGTTGCCATCAAGGATAAAAAGATGGGGCTTATATCATATTGTTTGACTTTATCCCTCTACATCATGTCATCTTGCTTAAACCGTTACTCTGTTCTTATGAACTTAATACTCTAGATGCATGCTGGATAGCGATCGATGTGTGGAGTAATAGTAGTAGATGCAGAATCGTTTCGATCTACTTGACACAGACGTGATGCCTATATTCATGATCATTGCCTTAGATATTATCATAACTATGCACTTTTCTATCAATTGCTCGGTAGTAATTTGTTCACCCACCGTAATACATGCTATCTTGAGAGAAGCCACTAGAAAACCTATGGCCCCCGGGTCTCTTTCTTATTATATTTTATCTCTTTTACTTAAATCGCATCTCGTTTACTATTTTGTAATCTTTACTTTCCAATCTATACAACAAAAATACCAAAAATATTTACTTTATTATCTTTATCAGATCTCACTTTTGCGAGTGACCGTGAAGGGATTGACAACCCCTTTATCGCATTGGTTGCAAGGTTCTTGATTGTTTTTGCAAGTACTAGGTGACTTGTGCGTTGTCTCCTACTCGATTGATACCTTGGTTCTCAAAAACCGAGGGAAATACTTACGCTACTTTGCTGCATCATCCTTTCCTCTTTAAGGGAAAACCAACACATGCTCAAGAGGTAGCAAGAAGGATTTCTGGTGCCGTTTCCGGGGAGATCTATGCCAAGTCAAGACGTACCAAGTACCCATCATAAACTCTTCTCCCTCGCATTATATTATTTGCCATTTGCCTCTCGTTTTCCTATCGCCCACTTCACAACCTTTGCCTTTTCTTCGCCCCTTTTTCATTTGTCTCTTTTCGCTTGCTTCTCGTGCGTCCGTGTGTTAGATCGTTTGTTTCGCCTTCATGGCTAGCCCTTTATCTCTTCCTTTGTCTCCCGATTTTGAAGTTCTTCACTTCAAACAAAGACAAGGAGAAAACTTAAAAGATGCTTGGTACAGGATGATAGAATCTTATCGTAATTGCACAATAGATGTAGATTTCAAGGTTTTACTTCGTAATTTTTATGTTGGGCTAACCATGTCCCATAGACTACTCTTGAATTTTGCCGCTAAAGGGAATTTTATTGAAATTGATCTCAGTATTGCGTATGAGATTATAGAGGGAATAGTAGGAGTACTACCCCCACAAACGATACTACATCATACTCAAGAAGGAACCCAAGTTTTTGAGAAACTATGCGAAGTAACTAAAATTTTGCAAAAATCTCCTGAACCTCTTAAAAATGTTAGCGGGAACCTTCACCGCATGAATATGTTGGTCACTCTTTGCAATAAGCGGTTGGATGCTCTAGATCTAAAAATCTCTGAGTATGAAGGTAAACAAAAGGAACCTCCCGGATTCGAGCATAACTCCATTAAAAAGATAAAGGCCAAAGATGACAATACCTAGATTTATTCATGTTTTTATGCCTAGCTAGGGGCGTTAAACGATAGCGCTTGTTGGGAGGCAACCTAATTTTATTTTTGTTCTTTGCTTTTTGTTCCTATTTAGTAATAAATAATTCATCTAGCTTCTGTTATGATTGTGTCTTTTATGTTTTAATTAGTGTTTGTGCCAAGTAAAGCCTTTAGGATCTTCTTGGGTGATTGTTGTTTCATCTTGCTGATAAAAACAGAAAGTATGCGCTCACGAAAATTATTTTCATTTTTATCAGAGAGCGATAAAATACCAATTCTAACTGCAGTAGATCAATATACTTTTTACCCTGGTCGTCCTAATGTTTCAGAATTTTTGGAGTTACAGAAGTATTCGAAACCTTCATATTGCTACAGACTGTTCTGTTTCTGACAGATTCTGTTTTTCATGTGTTGTTTGCTTAT
>NC_041384.1:667638519-667652639 GCF_002162155.2 Triticum dicoccoides
TTCGAACCATAGAGAAGTTGGAATACAGTAGGTTTAACACCAATATAAATAAATAATGGGTTCATTACAGTAACTTAAAGTGGTGGTTTACTTTCTTATACTAACGGAGTTCATGAGATTTTCTGTTGAAGTTTTGTGTTGTGAAGTTTTCAAGTTTTTGGGTAAAGATTTGATGGATTTTGGAACAAGGAGTGGCAATAGCCTAAGCTTGGGGATGCCCAAGGCACCCCAAGGTAAAATTCAAGGACAACCAAAAGCCTAAACTTGGGGATGCCCTGGAAGGCATCCCCTCTTTCGTCTTCGTCTATCGGTAACTTTACTTGAGGCTATATTTTTATTCACCACATGATATGTGTTTTGCTTGGAGCGTCTTGTATGATTTGAGTCTTTACCTTTTAGTTTACCACAATCATCCTTGCTATACACACCTTTTGGGAGAGACACGCATGAATCGGAATTTATTAGAATACTCTATGTGCTTCACTTATATCTTTTGAGCTAGATAATTTTGCTCTAGTGCTTCACTTATATCTTTTTAGAGCACAGTGGTGGTTTTATTTTATAGAAATTATTGATCTCTCATGCTTCACTTATATTATTTTGAGAGTCTTTTAAAATAGCATGGTAATTTGCTTTGGCTATAAAATTAGTCCTAATATGATGGGCATCCAAGATGGGTATAATAAAAACTTTCATGTAAAGTGCGTTGAATACTATGAGAAGTTTGACGCTTGATGATTGTTTTGAGACATGAGGATTGTGATATTAGAGTCATGCTAGTTGAGTAGTTGTGAATTTGATAAATACTTGTGTTGAGGTTTGCAAGTCCCGTAGCATGCACATATGGTAACCGCTGTGTAACAAATTTGAAGCATGAGGTATTTCTTTGATTGTCTTCCTTATGAGTGGCAGTCGGGGACGAGCGATGGTCTTTTCCTAGCAATCTACCCCCTAGGAGTATGTGTATAGTGCTTGGTTTTGATGACTTGTAGATTTTTGTAATAAGTATGTGAGTTCTTTATGACTAATGTTGAGTCCATGGATTATACACACTCTCACCCTTCCACCATTGCTAACCTCTCTAGTACCGCGCAACTTTCACCGGTACCATAAACCTACCATTTACCTTCCTCAAAACAGCCACCATACCTACCTATTATGGCATTTCCATAGCCATTCCTAGATATATTGCCATGCAACTTTCCACCGTTTCGTTTATAATGACACGCTTCATCATTGTCACATTGCTTTGCATGATCATGTAGTTGACATCGTATTTGTAGCAAAGCCACCATTCATAATTTTTTTCATTCATGTCACTCTTGATTCATTGCACATCCCGGTACACCGCCAGAGGCATTCATATAGAGTCATATTTTGTTCTAAGTATCGAGTTGTAATCCTTGAGTTGTAAATAAATAGAAGTGTGATGATCATCATTATTAGAGCACTGTCCCATGTGAGGAAATAAAAAAAGAAAAAGAAAAAAAAGGAAAAGGCTAAAAAAAGAGATGGCCAAAAAATGAGAGAAAAAGAGAGAAGGGACAATGCTACTATCCTTTTTTCCACAATTGTGCTTCAAAGTAGCACCATGATCTTCATGATAGAGAGTCTCTTATTTTGTCACTTTCATATACTAGTGGGAATTTTTGTTATAGAACTTGGCGTGTATATTCCAACAATGGGTTTCCTCAAAATGCTTCGGTCTTCGGGAGCAATCATGTTGGATGCACACCCGCTTAGTTTCTTTTGTTGAGCTTTCATACATTTATAGCTCTAGTGCATCCGTTGCATGGCAATCCCTACTCACTCACACTGATATCTATTGATGGGCATATCCATAGCCCATTAATATGCCTAGTTGATGTGATACCATCTTCCTCCTTTTTGTCTTCTCCACAACCACCATTCTATTCCACCTATAGTGCTATGTCCATGGCTCACGCTCATGTATTGCATGAAAGTTGAAAAAGTTTGAGAATACTAAAGTATGAAACAATTGCTTGGCTTGTCATCGGGGTTGTGCATGATTTGAATACTTTGTGTGATTAAGATGGAGCATAGCTAAACTATATGATTTTGTAAGGATGAACTTTCTTTGGCCATGTTATTTTGAGAAGACATGATTACTTTGTTAGTATGCTTGAAGTATTATTATTTTTATGTTAATATTAAACTTTTGTCTTAATCTTTCGGATCTGAACATTCATGCCACAATAAAGAAAATTACATTGATAATTATGTTAGGTAGTATTCCACATCAAAATTCTGTTTTTATCATTTACCTACTCGAGGAGGAGCAGGAATTAAGCTTGGGGATGCCTGATACGTCTCCAACGTACCTATAATTTTTGATTGCTCCATGCTATATTATCTAATGTTTTGGACTATATTGGGTTTATTTTCCAACGAATCTATAATTTTTGGTTGTTCCATGCTATTATATTATTTGTTTTGGATGTTTAATGGGTTTTAATATGCTCTTTTATATTATTTTTGGGACTGACCTATTAACCGGAGGCCCAGTGCCAGTTTCTGTTTTTTTTGCCTATTTTAGAGTTTCACAGAAAAGGAATACCAAACGGAATGAAACCTTCACGATGATCTTTCTTGGAACAAAAGCAAACCGGAAGACTTGGAGTTGAAGTCTGGAACGCCAAGAGGCGGCCACGAGGAAGGAGGGCGCGCCCAGGGGGGTAGGCGCGCACCCCACCCTCGTGGGCCCCTCATAGCTCCACCGACGTACTTCTTCCGCCTATATATACTCTTATACCCTAGATCGATCGCGGAGAGCCACGAAACCACTTTTCCACCGCCGCAACCTTCTGTACCCGTGAGATCCCATCTTGGGGCTGAAGGAAACATGCCCTAGAGGCAATAATAAAGTATTATTTATTTCCTTATATCGTGATAAATGTTTATTATTCATGCTAGAATTGTATTAACCAGAAACTTAGTACATGTGTGAATACATAGACAAAAAGAGTGTCACTAGTTTGCCTCTACTTGACTAGCTCGTTGAATCAATGATGGTTATGTTTCCTAACCATAGACATGAGTTGTCATTTGATTAACGGGATCACATCATTAGAGAATGGTGTGATTCACTTGACCCATCTGTTAGCTTAGCACGATGATCGTTTAGTTTGTTGCTATTGTTTTCTCCATAACTTATACAAGTTCCTATGACTATGAGATCATGCAACTCCCGAATACCGGGGGAACAGTTTGTGTGCTACCAAACGTCACAACATGACTGGGTGATTATAAAGGTGCTCTACAAGTGTCTCCAATGGTGTTTGTTGAGTTGGCATAGATCGAGATTAGGATTTGTCACTCTTAGTATCGGAGAGGTATCTCTGGGCCCTCTCGGTAATGCACATCAATATAAGCCTTGCAAGCATTGTGACTAATGAGTTAGTTGCGGGATGATGCATTACAGAACAAGTAAAGAGACTTGCCGGTAACGAGACTGAACTAGGTATTGAGATACCGACGATCGAATCTCGGGCAAGTAACATACCGATGACAAAGGGAACAACGTATGTTGTTATGCGGTTTGACCGATAAAGATCTTTGTAGAATATGTAGGAACCAATATGAGCATCGAGGTTCCGCTATTGGTTATTGACCGGAAGCGAGTCTCGGTCATGTCTACATAGTTCTCGAACCCATGGGGTCCGCACGCTTAACGTTCGGTGACGATCGGTATTATGAGTTTATGTGTTTTGATGAACCAAAGGTTGTTCAGAGTCCCAGATGTGATCACGGGCATGACGAGGAGTCTCGAAATGGTTGAGACATAAGGCTCGATATATTGGAAGCCTATGTTTGGACATCGGAATGGTTCCGAGTGGTTTGGACATTTTTTCGGAGTACCGGGAGGTTACCGGAACCCCCGGGAGAAGTTATGGGCCTTATGGGCCATAAGAAGGAAGCACACCAGCCCACAAGGGTCTGGTGCGCCTCCCTCGGGCAGGAGGCCGAATTGGAATAGGTTGTGGGGTGGGGGCTTTCCTTCTCTCCTACTCCTCCTTCCCTTCCTCTCCTACTCCAACTAGGGAAGGGGGGAATCCTACTCCCGGTGGGAGTAGGACTCCCCTAGGGTGCGCCATAGAGAGGGTCGGCCGCTCCCCTGCTCCACTCCTTTATATACGGGGGAGGGGGCACCCCATGAACACACAAGTTGATCATTGATCCCTTAGCTGTGTGCTATGCCCCCCTCCACCATAATCCACCTCGATCATATCGTCGTAGTGCTTAGGCGAAGCCCTAGACTAGTAGCTTCATCATCATCGTCATCACGCCGTCGTGCTGATGAAGCTCTCCCTCGACACTCTGTTGGGACATGAGTTCATCGGACATCACCGAGCCGAACGTGTGCAGATCGCGGAGGTGCCGTACTTTCGGTACTAGGATCGGTCAGATCGTGAAGACGTACGGCTACATCAACCGCGTTGTAATAACGCTTCCGCTTATGGTCTACGAGGGTACGTGGACAACACTCTTCCCCTCTCGTTGCTATGTATCACCATGATCTTGCGTGTGTAGGAAGATTTTCAAATTACTACGTTACCCAATAGTGGCATCAGAGCCAGGTTTATGCGTAGATGTTATATGCACGAGTAGAACACAAAGGAGTTGTGGGCGTGAGTATATACATATTGCTTGCCGTTACTAGTTGATTCTTGATTCGGCGGTATTGTTGGATGAAGCGGCCCAGCCCGACATTGCGTGTACGCTTACGCAAGTCTAGTTCTACCGCCGTGCTTCGCACACATGTGGCTTGTGGGTGTTTGTTTCTCCAACTTTAGTTGAATCGGTTTCAATGAACAGGGTTCTTTCTGAAGATCAAAAAGCAATCACTATACTACGTTGTGGTTTTTGATGCGTAGGTAAGAACGGTTCTTGCTCAGCCCATATCAGCCACGTAAAACTTGCAACAACAAAGTAGAGGACGTCTAACTTGTTTTTGCAGGGCTTGTTGTGATGTGATATGGTCAAGACGTGACGAGATATAAGTTGTTGTATGAGATGATCATGTCTTTGTTGAAGTTATCGGCAACTGGCAGAAGCCTTATGGTTGTCTCTTTATTGCATAAGATGCAAGCGCCATGCAATTGCTTTACTTTATCGTTATGCGATAGCAATAGTTGCAAAAGCAATAGTTGGCGAGACGACCATATGACAACACATTGATAGAGATCATGGTGTCATGCCAGTGATGATAGAAATCATGACAGTACTTTGGAGATCGAGATCAAAGGCACAAAATGATGATGGCCATATCATGTCACATATTTTGATTTCATGTGATGTTTATCCTTTATGCATCTTATTTTGCTTAGTTTGGCGGTAGCATTATAAGATGATCTCTCACTAAATTTCAAGGTATAAGTGTTCTCCCTAAGTATGCACCATTGCGACAGTTCGTCATGCTGAGACACCACGTGATGATCGGGTGTGATAAGCTCTACGTTCACATACAACAGGTGCAAGACAGTTTTTCACACACGGAATACTTAGGTTAAACTTGACGAGCCTAGCATATGTAGATATGGCCTCAGAACACTGGAGACCGAAAGGTCAAGCGTGAATCATATAGTAGATATGATCAACATAGTGATGTTCACCATCGAAAACTATTCCATCTCACATGGTTTAGTTGATTTGGATCACGTGATCATTTAGATGACTAGAGGGATGTCTATCTAAGTGGGAGTTCTTAAGTAATATGATTAATTGAACTTTAATTTATCATGAACTTAGTCCTGATAATATTTGCATAGCTATGTTGTAGATCAATAGCTCGCGTTTAGCTCCCCTGTTTTATTTTTGATATGTTCCTAGAGAAACTAAGTTGAAAGATGTCAGTAGCAATGATGCAGACTGGATTCGTGATCTGAGGATTATCCTCATTGCTGCACAGAAGAATTATGTCCTTGATGCACCGCTAGGTGATAGACAGATTGCAGGAGTAGATGCAGACGTTATGAACGTTTGGCAAGCTCGATATGATGACTACTTGATAGTTTAGTGCACCATGCTTTACGGCTTAGAATCGGGGATTCAAAGACGTTTTGAATGCCACAGAGCATATGAGATGTTCCAAGAGTTGAAATTAGTATTTTAGACTCATGACCATGTCGAAAGGTATGAGACCTTTGACAAGCACTTTGCCTACAAGATGGAGGAGAATAGCTCAGCTAGTGAGCATGTGCTTAGAATGTCTGAGTACTATAATCACTTGAATCAAGTCTGTCCGAATCATGTTAGCAATTGCCACATTTTATGAAATCTGGCAAACGGATGTCAAAACTGCATTCATTAATGGATTTCTTAAAGAAGAGTTGTATATGATACAACAAGAAAGTTTTGTCAATCCTAAAGGTGCTGATAAAGTGTGCAATCTCCAGCGATCCATCTATGGACTAGTGGAAGCATCTCGGAGTTGGAATATACGCTTTGATGAGTTGATCAAAGCATATAGTTTTATACAGACTTTTGGAGAAGCCTGTATTACAAGAAAGTGAGTGGGAGCTCTGTAGCATTTCTGATATTATATGTGGATGACATATTGTTGATCAGAAATGATACTGAATTTCTGGATAGCATAAAAGGAAACTTGAATAAGAATTTTTCAAAGAAAGACCTCGGTGAAGCTGCTTACACATTGAGCATCAAGATCTATAGAGAAGATCAAGATGCTTGATAAGATTTTTCAATGAGTACATACCTTGATAAGATTTTTAAGTAGTTAAAAATGGAACAGTCAAAGAAGGAGTTCTTGCCTGTGTTGCAAGGTGTGAAGTTGAGTAAAGACTCAAAACCCAACCATAGCAGAAAATAGAAAGAGAATGAAAAGTCATTCCATATGCCACAGTCATAGGTTCTATAAAGTATGCTATGCTGTGTACCAGTCCTATTGTATACCTTAGCATGATTCTGGCAAGGGAGTACAATAGTGATCTAGGAGTAGATCACTGGACAACGGTCAAAATTATCCTTAGAGGACTAACACTAGTAGAAAAAGGACCTAATGTGAGACACATTAGTGCCGGTTCGATTTTGGCCCGGTACTAATGGTACCATTAGTGGCGGTTCGAACGGCTATGCATTAATGCCGGTTCGTGTTGAACCTTTAGTACTGGTTCGTGCCACGAACCGGAACTAAAGGGGTGGTGGCAGGCTGGCGTCAGGCCGGGGCCCCACGATCACCTTTAGTACCGGTTCGTGGCACAAACCGGTACTAAAGGGCTATCCTTTAGTACCGGTTCGTGCCACGAACCGGGACTAAAGGGTTCTGACCTACAGTCCCGGTTGGAGACACAAACCGGGACTATAGGGCAATTTTCAAACTCTACCCCCCTGGTGTATCGCCATTTCAGTTTAGAAAAAATCAAAAGAAAATGATAAAAACTTCAAAAAATAAAATCCTTCGAGAGGTAGTTATATTACTACATCTACTAGTTAGGAAAATTTAAAAACTTAAATTTGGACATGTTTTGCAAAAAGTGTAGGGAAAATGTAAAACGGCTATAACTTTTGCATACGATGTCAGAAAAAACGTATAATATATCAAAAAATTCAGCACGAAAATCCATATTCGATGGAGACCGCCTACGGCCTGTTTGCAATTTTTTAGAATCCTCAAATTCCAAAAGGAAAAAAAGATATGGTCAAATTTCAGTTTTTTTTAAAAAAATGGTTAAATCTGGTCAAAGTACTTATTCAAGAAGTATTAATGTTACTACATAATTATTCAAGAATATTAGTGTTACTAAATAATTATTTCAATTTTTTGAATTTTGGTCAAATCTGGTCAAACTATGGTCAAACTTATTCAAGAAATATTAGTGTTAATAAATAATTACTGTTTTTTAGAATAATAGTTTCAAACTCAAACGGTGAAATGTGTGACCTAATGCTCAAGCTAAACTGCTGAGGGTTAATAGGATTGACAGCTTACATTTGTCAGGAAAACAACAAGTGCAGACTTGGTATGTAGGGGGAATAGAACTTCGAAGTTAAGCGTGCTCAGGTTGGGGGAGTGAGAGGATGGGTGACCGGCCAGGAAGTTAGGCGATTTGGAATGAGTGATCCACACTTGAGCAGTTAAGAGGGGTGATTAGAGACTAAATCATCAAATAATTCAGAAAAATAAAAAATTGAAAAAAATCAATTTTTTTCCCAAAATTTTCAAAAAAAAATTCAAGAAAAACCTTTATTACCGGTTGGTAACACCAACCGGTACTAAAGGTCCCCCATACCAGTGCGCGAGCTTACGCCATGTGGTGGCACTTTAGCGCCGGTTCGTGCCGAACCGGTACTAAAGGGGGGGGGGCTTTAGTGCCCACCCTTACGAACCGGTTTTAAAGCTCTGTTTTCTACTAGTGTAAGGAAATATTTCTCGGTTATGGAGGTGATAAAAGAGTTCGTCGTAAAGAGTTACATCGATGCAAGATTTTTACATTGATCTAGATGACTCTAAGTCTCGATCTAGATACATATTGAAAGTGGGAGCAATTAGCTAGAGTAGCTCCATGCAGAGTACTGTAGACATAGAAATTTGCAAAATACATACGGATCTGAATGTTGCAGACCCGTAGACTAAACTTAACTCACAAGCAAAACATGATCACTCTTTGGGTGTTAATCACATAGCGATGTGAACTAGATTATTGACTAGTAAACCCTTTGGGTATTAGTCACATGGAGATGTGAACTAATCACATAAAGATGTGAACTATTGGTGTTAAATCACATGGCGATGTGAACTAGATTATTGACTCTTGTGCAAGTCGGAGACTGAAGGAAATATGCCCTAGAGGCAATAATAAAGTATTATTTATTTCCTTATATCATGACAAATGTTTATTATTCATGCTAGAAATGTATTAACCGGAAACTTAGTACATGTGTGAATACATAGACAAACAGAGTGTCACTAGTTTGCCTCTACTTGACTAGCTCGTTGAATCAACGATGGTTATGTTTCCTAACCATAGACATGAGTTGTCATTTGATTAACGGGATCACATCATTAAAGAATGATGTGATTGACTTGACCCATCCGTTAGCTTAACATGATGATCGTTTATTTTGTTGCTATTGCTTTCTCCATAACTTATACATGTTCCTATGACTATGAGATCATGCAACTCCCGAATACCAGAGGAACACTTTGTGTGCTACCAAATGTCACAACGTAACTTGGTGATTATAAAGGTGCTCTACAGGTGTCTCCAATGGTGTTTGTTGAGTTGGCATAGATCGAGATTAGGATTTGTCACTCTGAGTATCGGAGAGGTATCTCTGGGCCCTCCCGGTAATGCACATCACTATAAGCCTTGCAAGCATTGTGACTAATAAGTTAGTTGTGGGATGATGCATTACGGAATGAGTAAAGACACTTGCCGGTAACGAGATTGAACTAGGTATTGAGATACCAACGATCGAATCTCGGGCAAGTAACATATCGATGAAAAAGGGAACAACGTACGTTGTTATGCGGTTTGACCGATAAAGATCTTCGTAGAATATGTAGGAACCAATATGTGCATCCAGGTTCCGCTATTGGTTATTGACCGGAAGCGAGTATCAGTCATGTCTACATAGTTCTCGAACCCGTAGGGTCCGCACGCTTAACGTTCAGAGACGATCGATATTATGAGTTTATGTGTTTTGATGAACCGAAGGTTGTTCGGAGTCCCGGATGTGATCACGGGCATGACGAGGAGTCTCAAAATGGTCGAGACATAAAGATCGATATATTGGAAGCCCATGTTTAGACATCGGAATGGTTCCGAGTGGTTTGGAAATTTTTCCGGAGTATTGGGAGGTTACCGGAACCCCCCGGGAGAAGTTATGGGCCTTATGGCCATAAGAAGGAAGCACACCAGCCCACAAGGGGCTGGTGCGCCCCCCTTGGGCAGGAGGCCGAATTTGAATAGGTTTGGGGGGGCCTTTCCTTCTCTCCTACTCCTCCTTCCCTTCCTCTCCTACTCCAACTAGGGAAGGGGGGAATCCTACTCCCGGTGGGAGTAGGACTGCCCTAGGGCACGCCATAGAGAGACCAGCCGCTCCCCTCCTCTACCCCTTTATATACGGGGGAAGGGGGCACCCATGAACACACAAGTTGATCATTGGTCCCTTAGCCATGTGTGGTGCCCCCCTCCACCATAATCCACCCGATCATATTGTCGTAGTGCTTAGGCGAAGCCCTGCGCCGATAGCTTCATCATCATCGTCATCACGCCGTTGTGCTGATGAAGATCTTCCTGGATCGTGAGTTCGTGGGATGTCACCGAGCCGAACATGTGCAAATCGCGAAGGTGCCGTACTTTTGGTACTACGATCGGTCGGATCGTGAAGACGTACGACTACATCAACCGTGTTGTCATAACGCTTCCGGTTACAGTCTACGAGGGTACATGGAAAACAATCTTCCCCTCTTGTTGCTATGCATCACCATGATCTTGCATGTGCGTAGGAAAATTTTGAAATTACTATGTTACCCAACAGGGGCCTCTTCCGGCGATCTGCCGGAGGAGGAATCGATCACGGAGGGCTTCTACATCAACACCATAGCCTCTCTGATGAAGCGTGAGTAGTTTACCATAGACCTTCGGGTCCATAGTGATTAGCTAGATGGCTTCTTCTCTCTCTTTGATTCTCAATACAAAGTTCTCCTTGATGTTCTCGGAAATCTATTCGATGTAATTTTCTTCTACGGTGTGTTTGCCAAGATCCAATGAATTGTGGGTTTATGAACAAGATTATCTATGAATATTATTTGTGTAACACCCGTTATGTAACCTGCCATATTTGTATTCCAACTCTTGCCTTTTCCGGCACTAAGTTATGATATTTCCTCGTTGTCGGGTTTTTGTCTTCGTGTTGCTTTTGTCTTTGTCATGCATCTCATATCATGTCATCATGTGCATCGCATTTGCATACGTGTTCGTCTCATGCATCCGAGCATTTTCCCCGTTGTCCATTTTGCATTCCGGCGCTCCTAAGTCCTCTGGTGTCCCTTTCTACCTCTTTTCGTGTGCGGGTGTTAAACGTTCTCGGATTGGACCGAGACTTGCCAAGCGGCCTTGGTTTACTACCCGTAGACCACCTGTCAAGTTTCGTGCCATTTGGACTTCGTTTGATACTCCAACGGTTAACCGAGGGACCGTAAATGCCTCGTGTGTGTTGCAGCCCAACACCCCTCCAAAGTGGCCCAAAACCCACCTAAACCCCCTCCATCATCTAGATCGTTCGACCACGATCGGGTGGCCGAAAACCGTGCTCAATTTGGAGCCTCCTAGATCCTCCTACCTATAAAAAGGCCACTCCCCCGAAAATTTCGGATCATTCCACCCTAACCCTAGCCCCACTCCTCATCCGCGTGCCGGACGTGTCCGCCGGCGCCGGGCACACCCCGCCGCCGCTGCTTCCGGCGTATCCGGAGCCGCCACGTGTCGACTCCACCATCGCCCCGCCGCGGCCCGCCTGCCCCGCCGCCCGGTTCCCTCGTCGCCGCCGCCCGAAGACCGCACCGGCAAGCGCCGCCTCACCGCTCCACCGCGGGCACCACGAAAAGAACTACCCCACTCATGACCTCGAGTTGGCGGCAGTTGTCCATGCTCTTTTAACATGGAGACATCTCTTATTGGGAAGAAAAGTGGACATCTTCACTGATCATAAGAGTCTCAAGTACATCTTCACTCAGCCAAACCTCAACCTCAGGTAGACTCATTGGGTCGAGATGATTCAAGAATATAATCCGTGTATTGAATATACTCCAGGCAAGGCCAATGTAATTGCTGACACTTTGAGCAGAAAGCCTTACTGCAACAATTTGATTCTCAAGCCTTACCAACCAGAGCTTTGTGAAGCTTTCCGCAAACTCAATCTCCAAGTTGTTCCTCAAGGATTCCTTGCCAACCTCCAAGTCTCTCCTACTTTGGAAGATCAGATTCGTAAGGCTCAACTTCTTGATGCTATGGTGAAGAAGGTGAAGATTGGGATTGCCAAGAGTCAACCCAAGTACAAGTGCCATTGTCTTAATGACAAGGATACTCTATTCTTCGAGGATCGCATTGTTGTGCCTAAAGGTGACCTTCGTAAAGTCATTATGAGCGAGGCTCACAATTCACTCCTGTCTATTCACCCTGGAAGTATGAAGATGTACCATGACCTCAAGCAGTCGTATTGGTGGACTCGAATGAAGCACGAGATTGCTCAGTTCGTGAATGAATGTGATGTCTGCAGAAGAGTGAAGGCAGAACACCAACGACCAGCTGGTCTCCTCCAACCTCTTGACATTCCAGAATGGAAGTTTGACCATATTGAGATGGACTTCATGACTGGATTTCCAAAGTCCAAGCGTGGCAATGATGCTATCTTCGTTGTCATCGATAAACTCACTAAAGTGGCTCATTTTCTTCCTATCAAAGAATCTATCACAGTAGCTCAGTTGGCAGAGCTATATACCTCCAAGATTGTCTGCTTGCACGGCATTCCGCAGTTGATATCTTCAGATCATGGTAGCATCTTTACCTCTAAGTTCTGGGATTCTTTTTAGAAGGCCATGGGCACCAACATTTGCTTCAGCACAACTTTTCATCCTCAAACCAGTGGCCAAGTCGATAGGGTCAATCAAATTCTTGAAGATATGCTCAGGGCATGTGTCATTTCTTTCGGTATGAAGTGGGAAGATTGTCTTCCATATGCCAAGTTCTCCTACAACAACAGCTTCCAAGCGAGTTCGGGCAAGGCCCCATTCGAGATTCTCTATGGCAGGAAGTGCCGTACTCCTCTTAACTGGTCAGAGATGGGCGAACGCCAACTTCTTGGCAATGACTTGATCATAGAGCCTGAAGAAATGTGCAAAGTCATTCGTGAAAATCTCAAAGCCGCGCAATCGCGCCAGAAGAGTTACTATGATAGCAAACATTGTGATTTGGCTTTCGAGATCGGAGACCATGTCCACCTCCACGTCTCTCCAATGAAAGGTACTCGTCGCTTCGGTAGCAAAGGGAAGCTTGCCCCGAGATACGTGGGTCCTTTCAAGATCATTGGCAAAAGAGGCGATCTCGCCTATCAACTTGAGCTTCCATCCAACTTTGAAAACGTGCACGACGTGTTCCATGTGTCTCAGCTTCGCAAGTGTTTCAAGACTCCTGACCGCACCATCAACTTTGAAGAGATTGATCTCCAAGAAGACCTGTCTTATCATGAGCACCCCGTTGCTATTCTTGAAGAAACTGAGTGCAAGACTCGCAACAAGTCTATCAAATTCCTGAAATTCGGTGGTCACATCATTCCGACCGCGAAGCCACCTGGGAACGTGAGGAACACCTCCGTTCTGAGTACCCGGAGTTTTTCTAGTCCTAAATCTTGGGACGAGATCCTTTCGTAGTGGTGGAGTGTTGTAACACCCCGCATGTAACCTGCCATATTTGTATTCCAACTCTTGCCTTTTCCGGCACTAAGTTATGATATTTCCTCATTGTCGGGGTTTTGTCTTCGTGTTGCTTTTGTCTTTGTCATGCATCTCATATCATGTCATCATGTGCATCGCATTTGCATACGTGTTCGTCTCATGCATCCCAGCATTTTCCCCGTTGTCTGTTTTGCATTCCGGCGCTCCTATGTCCTCCGGTGTCCCTTTCTACCTCTTTTCGTGCGCGGGTGTTAAACATTCTCGGATTGGACCAAGACTTGCCAAGCGGCCTTGGTTTACTACCGGTAGACCGCCTGTCAAGTTTCGTACCATTTGGACTTCGTTTGATACTCCAACGGTTAACCGAGGGACCGTAAAGGCCTCGTGTGTGTTGCAGCCCAACACCCCCCTCCAAAGTGGCCCAAAACTCACCTAAACCCCCTCCATCATCTAGATCGTTCGATCACGATCGCGTGGCTGAAAACCGTGCTCAATTTGGAGCCTCCTAACTCCTCCTACCTATAAAAAGGCCACTCCCCCAAAAATATCGGATCATTCCACCCTAACCCTAGCCCCGCTCCTCATCCGCGCGCCGGACGTGTCCACCGGCGCCGGACACGCCCCGCCGCTGCCGCTTCCGGCGTATCCGGAGCCGCCACGTGTCGCCTCCACCATCGCCCCG
>NC_041384.1:667652974-667659176 GCF_002162155.2 Triticum dicoccoides
CCGCCCGGGTCGCCGCCCCGCCGTTGACCTCCGCCGCCCGCGTCGCCTCACCGCTCCACCGCGACCACCTCGCCGTCCGGCGAGCTCCTCACCACCCGGGCCTCTCCTCCGCCCCCTCGAACCTCCGGCCACCACGACCACAACTCCGGTGAAGCTCCGATGTACCTCGACTTCTGTGCCCGATCTGGATCTGGATCTGGAAACCCTAGCTCGGGTTGACTTTTTGCCTCCGTTTCAGTATTTTTGCATAATTTCATCGCATCATAACTCTGCAACCGTGGCTCCGTTTTGGTCGTGTAGCATATCAAATTGTTCGTCTCGACGAGTACTTCATTTCATTCCATTGCACCATGTTCATTTGAGTTCATCTTGATGCCCTAAATGCTGTTGCAAGAGTGCTAGTTTATATTAGTTTCAGACTCTTATCAGTAATTGGACTTTTGTCATTTTTGCCATGATTGTTGTGTGCCTCCTATGAACTTGAGCCCTACAGGTGTTTTAAAGTATGCCATGCTATCTTTACAGTGGTTTATGCCATGTGTTTTTGTGATCTCTGTGGTGACTAGCACAAGCATGCAAAGTAGCCCTCTTAATGTTGCTGATTTCAGGGACTTAGAAATCTTCTAAGTCTTTGTCCCGTTTATATTTTTATGCCATGTATCCTTGTTGCTACAGAGTGATCCATGCCTCTTTTGAGCATGATCAGTAAGGATGTTTTGTAGATATTGTTGTTCTCTATCCATCCATGTCTTTGTTTGCAATTATGGAGCACCCTAGCTTGACTCAATCGAGCTCTACTTTTGCTATAAAATGTTCCTGGTAGAATGTTTACGTGTTAAGCATTTTTGCCGAGGTTGTTGTAGTTGATTCATGCATGCTATGATGTTGCTCTTGCCATGTTTAGCTTCTATGCCATGTCTACTTGCTGGGTGTATGCTTAGTTTGTCATGAAATGCCTTGTTGTGAGTGCATCGAGCTCGTAAACATGCCTACTTAATATCTGTTTTGCCATGTTCCAGTTTTCTTCTAAGTCTGAATCTGTTAACGATAATTGCTATGTTCACATGGTTGTCATTGTATTTTCTGATCCCTTTTGGCTTATGGTCAGTAAGGGACTTTTGTTGTATGCTTTGAGTAGATTCATGCCATGCCTTGATTTGCCATGATATGTTCCTGTAGCATGTAGTTTTCATGCTTTAAACTTTGCTTCCTGATGTTAAATTCCTGACTTGTTATTTTTCACTAAGTCTGTAACCTGTTATCTTTTGCACTTTTGCCATGCTTTATTGAACCTGCTATTGAGTGAATTAGCCATAGCTCAGTGTTCATCTTTTGTCAAGCATCTTGAGTGGATCCCTGCCACGTATTTTGTTGTTATGTTAGAGTGCAGTAGTTTGTTGCTCTTGATGCATTTAGAAGGTCTCGTGCTGTTTATCGCAGATCGGTGCCATATTTGTTTTGCTTGTCATTTGCAAACCGTGCATCCGATTCCGGTGATCTTTATATCGATTTCGACCGAAATCAACTCATCTTTCCAGTGGCACTCTTGGTTTTCCAAGTTGAGGCTAGGTTCAATCTTTATTTTCCATAACATGCATATGCATCGCATATCACATCCCGCATATCATGTCATGTTTTGCATCATGTTGCTTGTGCATTGCACGTGGTTGATTGTGTCTCCCTTTGCCTGTGTTCTTGCTTTTGGGTAGAGCCGGGAGACGAGTACGTGATCGAGGAACCCGTTGAGTATGCTTACGAGGATCAAGCTAACGCCAACTCGGAGAACTTTGCAGGCAAGATGACCATACCCTCGAAATCACTTCTATCTTTGCTTGCTAGATGCTCGCTCTATTGCTATGCCTATGCTATGATTCCTACCACTTTCTTATCATGCCTCCCATATTGCCATGTCAAACCTCTAACCCACCTTGTCCTAGCAAACCGTTGTTTGGCTATGTTACTGCTTTGCTCAGCCCCTCTTATAGCGTTGCTAGTTGCAGGTGAAGATCAGAGTTTGTTCCTTGTTGGAACATGTTTATTGTTGGGATATCATTATTATATCTTGTCTACTTTAATGCATATATATACTTGGTAAAGGGTGGAAGTCTCGGCCTTATGCCTGGTGTTTTGTTCCACTCTTGCCGCCCTTGTTTCCGTCATACCGGTGTTATGTTCCTTGATTTTGCGTTCCTTACACGGTTGGGTTATAATGGGAACCCCTTGACAGTTCGCCTTGAATAAAACTCCTCCAACAATGCCCAACATTGGTTTTACCATTTGCCTCTTAGCCTATTTTCCCTTGGATTTCACGGACTCAAGGGTCATCTTCATTTTAAACCCCCCGGGCCAGTGCTCCTCTGAGTGTTGGTCCAACCTGTCAGCTGCCGGTGGCCACCAGGGGCAACTCTGGGCTGGCCTATCGGAACCTTGGACAATCCGATGTGCCCTGAGAACGAGATATGTGCAGCTCCTATCGGGATTTGTCGGCACATTCAGGTGGCTTTGCTGGTTTAGTTTTACCATTGTCGAGATGTCTTGTAACCAGGATTCCGAGTCTGATCGGATTGTCTTGGGAGAAGGAATATCCTTCGTTGACCGCGAGAGGTTGTGATGGGCTAAGTTGGGACTCCCCTGCAGGGATTTGAACTTCGGAAAGTCATGCCCGCGGTTATGGGCAGATGGGAATTTGTTAATGTCCGGTTGTAGAAAACCTGAAACTTAACTTAATTAAAATGAATCAACAGAGTGTGTGGCCGTGATGGTCTCTTTTCGGCAGACTCCGGGAAGAGAACATGGTCTCATGTTATGCTGGAACATAGGTTGTTCTAGGATCACTTCTTGATTATAGATGATCGATCATGCCTTTGCTTTCTCTTCTCTCTCTCATTTGCGTATGTTAGCCACCATACATGCTAGTGCTTGCTGCAGCTCCACCTCATACCTTTTACCTACCTATTAAGCTTAAATAGTCTTGATCGCGAGGGTGTGAGATTGCTGAGTCCCTGTGACTCACAGATTACTTCCAAAACCAGATGCAGGGACCGATGATACAGCTCCAGGTGATTCGACTGAGCTCAAGTGGGAGTTCGATGTGGACTCAGGACTATACTACGTTTCCTTTCCAGACGATCAGTAGTGGTGCCCAGTTGGGGCGATCGGGGACTTTGTTGCATTTGGGGTTGTTCTTTATTTTGGTTCCGTAGTCGGACCTTGATTGTATCTGGATGAATGTGATGATATTTATGTTATTGTGTGACGTGGCGAGTGTAAGCCAACTATGTACCTCTTTTCCTTATTCATTACATGGGTTGTGTGAAGAATACCCCACTTGCGACATTGCTTACAATGCGGTTATGCCTCTAAGTCATGCTTCGACATGTGGGAGATATAGCCGCATCGTGGGCATTACAATTTGGTTCTTCTCTGAATTCTTATATGCATGATTTGATATCTTTGCAAGTGTCTTCGAATTATCGGTTTAGTTTGGCCTACTAGATTGATCTTTCTTGCAATGGGAGAAGTGCTTAGCTTTGGGTTCAATATTGCGGTGTCCTTTCCCAGTGACAGTAGGGGCAGCAAGGCACATATTGTATTGTTACCATCGAGGATAAAAAGATGGGGTTTATATCATATTGTTTGAGTTTATCCCTTTACATCATGTCATCTTGCCTAAAGCGTTACTCTGTTCTTATGAACTTAATACTCAAGATGCATGCGGGATAGCGCTCGATGTGTGGAGTAATAGTAGTAGATGCAGAATCGTTTCGATCTACTTGACACGGACGTGGTGCCTATATTCATGATCATTGCCTTAGATATTCTCATAACTATGCACTTTTCTATCAATTGCTCGGTAGTAATTTGTTCACCCACCATAATACATGCTATCTTGAGAGAAGCCACTAGTGAAACCTATGCCCCCGGGTCTATTTTGTCACGACCAGTTTTCCAATAAAAATATTTATTGAGAAACCAATCTTTTGAGTCCAGTATGAGAGAAATCCTCCTCACTGGTAGACAAATTCTTGATACAATAAGCCAGTAGCATAAAATATATTACAGGGTCGAACTACGGTTGCTCAACCAAATTATTACAAGCACGCCAATAATTATACATAATGGCGGACATGACACAGTGGTGTGGAGGCATACTACTGACTCGAGGATAGGGCGGTGGTGGAGAAACACAGCGGGGGGAGAAATACAAGACTCTAAGTCTATCATCTCATCGAGCGTCGAGGTGAGGCTCGATGAATTTATTTGGTAGCGGAAGCGGATATAAAACTGTGACCAAATCCAGGGTCGCACGAGACTGACTGGGACTCCTCTAGGTGTCGGACTCGCTATCAAACTCTTCATCCAAGAGATCGCCATCGTCAGCATCTGGCCAAATCAACAAGCCAGTGAGTACTTTGAAAGTACTCGCAAGACAGTTCGCACGTAAGATATAACAAATGCATGCATGGATGCGTCATGAATAATTCACCAATGTACTTTCAAAAATTAGCATAACAAGGAAAGTAGAAGGGAAACGGCGGTAGTCCGCCTGAAATCCCAACAAAACATAAATAATTACCGATTGGGTGTCTGAAGCGACGCCTCGAAAGGTGAACAAATAAATATAAGGAAATGATGCCACAGTCGGGCGTCTTAGCGACGCCACATAAAGGGCTTTAAAAGAAATACCACAGTCGGATGTCGGGGCGACATCACAGAAAGGGCTTTAAAAGAAATGCCACAGTCGGACGTCGGGGCGACATCACAGAAAGGGCTTTAAAAGAAATGCCACAGTCGGACGTCGGGGCGACATCACAGAAAGGGCTTTAAAAGAAATGCCGCAGTCGGACGTCGGGGCGACATCACAGAAAGGGCTTTAAAAGAAATGCCACAGTCGGACGTCGGGGCGACATCACAGAAAGGGCTTTGATTCACCAGTAAATAATACTCACAATAAACATTTAATTCATGAGAATAAATGGGTTAGTCCATCCACAGGAATAATCATTTAACCGGAATTAGCACTCATGCGAATCACCGGAGTCTCTGTCATCAAAACTGACATTTGATTAGAATAAGATAATATCGATCTGGGATAGGGAATAGATGATTTGGAGGAATATGTGACTCTGCAGAGTTTGTACAAAATTTTTCCCACAGCCAACGGATTTCCTTAGCCACGAAGGACTAGTTCCGTTTACGGTATTTCGGAAGAAAACACAGCTAACCAGTACACACCCATCCTACCTCTCGATGCTAGGAATCACCCTAGACATCGTCCAAGAAAAACTTTTGAGACGGGGAGATCACAATCTCGAATAGCATGGGATCAAATTTATATACGCGCGCTCTAAGGGGTGCCCCCCTCTCGGTCCCAACCGGAAACACCCATGCCCCCTGACCGGATGACTGGCTTTAATCCAGGGCCATGGAACCATCATCACGGCCTCTCCTTTTGGTGTGTACCAGAAAAGCGGTTCGCAACTTACTAAACCATATTCCTTGCGGAAAACATGTGGTAGTACAGGGAAGGAAATGAGAGGAACTGGACCGATACGGTTTGACACTGAAGTCACATAGTCTGGCATAAGACTGGCATGCTACAACACTGCCATCTCACCCATCCTCATGCCAACACATGGCCATTCATACTCACATCCATCCACTTATGGATCATCGAACTCACTTACCTTATTATCGCATAACATAACGTTCATCGATATGCTTCTCAACATGCCATAAAACTAACTAAATGCAAAACATGCCAAGACACTCATCATATCAAAAGTTCAAACATGCTTGCCTGGTTCAGAGTAGTCGGAGCCTAGCTCGGTGAAGTTCGCGGCTCCGTCACCTCCTTCGGTATCTACGGTATAAAAAAATATATGCGCTATCGTAAATACCAAGGAGTGCACAAAAATATTACAAATATTTTTCGAATAAATCTGATAAAAAACTAGACAAAATTTTAAAGAGAACAGAAAAAGAATCAATCAAAAATACTTTTCTGTTTAAAAGTTATAAGGGTTTTTGCCCAGGGACTCATCTGTAATGAAACAGAAAGTTTCCAGGGGCTAGCTTGTAAAAACAGAAACGCTTCGGCAGAAACTACGCCAGCCCCAAGGGAAAACGTACTTTACCCGAAGGCGCTTCCAGAAAACGTTTCAGTAGAGAGAGCAGAGAGGCTGACGGTGGGGTCCCACTC
>NC_041384.1:667659538-667671869 GCF_002162155.2 Triticum dicoccoides
GACGAGGCAGGGGGGTCGGAGGGTACCTCCGTGCTCAGGGCGCCATTCCGCGTCGGTTGGTGGTGGTGGTGGTCGCCGGCGAGTACCACGTCGACGGCGAGCTTTGCTCCGGCGGACGGCGGCTCGGGTGGTCGAGGGACTCGTCGAAGAGGGCTGCAGAGATCAAATTGAGGAGGGGGTTAGGCTCCTGGTAGCTAGAGAGGGTAACGGACGGGGTTTGGCGCCGGAGATGGCCTCACCGGAGCGAATCGTGGTGGAGGCCGAGGCGGATCGGGGCGGCCGGAGTTGGGGGAGGAGACCTCCTTGAGGTCCTCCTAGTGGACTGGCGGGGTGTTGGTGAGGAGTGGTGATGTTGCGTGCACGAGGGTGAGCTCGGGGGCCCTTTTTATAGGCGGCCCGAGGCGGTTGCCGTGAACGGGGATCTCCGGCGAGTGATTACGGCGGAGCCGTGGATGTGTAGGGGGATTAGGGGCTTGAGCATCGTCGTTGAGGTCCACTGGTCCCATTTAGGTGCTAAACGGGCTGGAGTTTGGTGCTTTGGGGTGAGTTCGACAGAACGGGGCGGCGCGGGCCCGTCGGCGGCAGGGAGTGAGTCCCGTGCTTGCCGGCCACGGTGGCGGTGCCACGGGCGTGCGCTGGCACGCATGAGGCAACGCGGAGAGCAGAGGGGCGATGGGCGGCGCGGAACGGTGTTGAGCCGCCGTTCTTGTCCCCTGTCGGCCGCCACGGGAGGTCCCGACACCGCAGAAGACGCCGGCGAGGGCGGGCCAGCGTGCCACCGACGCCAGGAAGACTCCACGCACGCGTGTGAAGCTCCGGACAAGAGGGAGGGGCTGCGAGGAACGTGCCAAGTGCACTGTGATCGCGTGAGTGAAGCTGACGAACGCAAAATGACACTGAAGTCTGAATTTTCTGAATTTTGAACATCAACAGTGCATGCAAGGTGTTCGACAGAATGAATTTGGCCTCTGGTGATTTTTCCCTGAGCTGATTTTTGGTGGAGTGGCTTCTCATTGCTCAAGTAGGCTGCCTGAATTTTGGTGGAATTTTTGGAGGAGTGTAGATATGAATTTCATCAAATTTGGCAAATCTGGTCCAAACTTGCAGAGACTGAATTTTGAAAATTTTGAAAAGAGGAGGAGTGGATCAAGATGGTTCTGGGTTGTGGGTACAAAGGACTATCCAGGAGAGTTGGTTTGAGGCCAAAACTCAGATGCAATAGGGTACTTCCTTTGAAAATTACTCAGGCTCCAAATAATTTTCAGAATTGATTTGAGAGGAAAAATAATTAGAATAAAATCCAAAACTTGCTTGGATTATTTGGGACAGAGAACTTAGGTGGCTCACAAGGAGTAGGGGAGGTTTTGGAGGGGTTTTTACCACATGGGCAAAAATGCAAAGCCATGGGTGGTTTTCAAGATATGAAAATCCCAAGTTTTCATAGAGTTCTTTTTAAAAAAAAAAGATTAAACTCCCAAAATAAATTTGAGTGGGAACCAACAGAGAAGAAGATTCAAAAGGTTCAAACACCAAGGTTTGAAAAAAATAAAAATCCTAGCCAAAGCAAGGAAGTTTTTAAGAGGAAGGTTTTCTGAAAGGAAAAATTTTAAATGGCCTCTCTTCAAAAACCACAAAGTTTTTTGATAAAAACTAAATAAAATTTTTGGAGTGTCACATATTTCTTATTATGTTGCATCTCTTTCATTTACATCGCATCTCGTTTACTATTTTGCAATCTTTACTTTCCAATCTATACAACAAAAATACCAAAAATATTTACTTTATTATCTTTATCAGATCTCACTTTTGCGAGTGACCGTGAAGGGATTGACAACCCCTTTATCGCGTTGGTTGAAAGGTTCTTGATTGTTTGTGCAGGTACTAGGTGACTTGTGCGTTATCTCCTACTGGATTGATACCTTACTTCTCAAAAACCGAGGGAAATACTTACACTACTTTGCTGCATCACCCTTTCCTCTTCAAGGGAATACCAACGCATGCTCAAGGGGATAGCGCTCGATGTGTGGAGTAATAGTAGTAGATGCAGAATCGTTTCGATCTACTTGACACGGACGTGGTGCCTATATTCATGATCATTGCCTTAGATATTCTCATAACTATGCACTTTTCTATCAATTGCTCGGTAGTAATTTGTTCACCCACCATAATACATGCTATCTTGAGAGAAGCCACTAGTGAAACCTATGCCCCCGGGTCTATTTCTTATTATATTGCATCTCTTTCATTTACATCGCATCTCGTTTACTATTTTGCAATCTTTACTTTCCAATCTATACAACGAAAATACCAAAAATATTTACTTTATTTGTTGGAAATATGCCCTAGAGGCAATAATAAATTAGTTATTATTATATTTCCTTGTTCATGATAATCGTTTATTATCCATGCTAGAATTGTATTGATAGGAAACTCAGATACATGTGTGGATACATAGACAACACCATGTCCCTAGTAAGCCTCTAGTTGACTAGCTCGTTGATCAATAGATGGTTACGGTTTCCTGACCATGGACATTGGATGTCATTGATAACGGGATCACATCATTAGGAGAATGATGTGATGGACAAAGACCCAATCCTAAGCCTCGCACAAGATCATGTAGTTCGTATGCTAAAGCTTTTCTAATGTCAAGTATCATTTCCTTAGACCATGAGATTGTGCAACTCCCGGATACCGTAGGAGTGCTTTGGGTGTGCCAAACGTCACAACGTAACTGGGTGGCTATAAAGGTACACTACAGGTATCTCCGAAAGTGTCTATTGGGTTGGCACGAATCAAGACTGGGATTTGTCACTCCGTGTAAACGGAGAGGTATCTCTGGGCCCACTCGGTAGGACATCATCATAATGTGCACAATGTGATCAAGGAGTTGATCACGGGATGATGTGTTACGAAACGAGTAAAGAGACTTGCCGGTAACGAGATTGAACAAGGTATCGGGATACCGACGATCGAATCTCGGGCAAGTATCGTACCGCTAGACAAAGGGAATTGTATACGGGATTGATTAAGTCCTTGACATCGTGGTTCATCCGATGAGATCATCGTGGAACATGTGGGAGCCAACATGGGTATCCAGATCCCGCTGATGGTTATTGACCGGAGAGTCATCTCGGTCATGTCTGCATGTCTCCCGAACCCGTAGGGTCTACACACTTAAGGTTCGGTGACGCTAGGGTTATAGAGATATTAGTATGCAGTAACCCGAAAGTTGTTCGGAGTCCCGGATGAGATCCCGAACGTCACGAGGAGTTCCGGAATGGTCCAGAGGTAAAGATTTATATATGGGAAGTCTTGTTTTGGTCGCCGAAAAAGTTTCGCGCATTATCGGTATTGTACCGGGAGTGCCGAAAGGGGTCTGGGGGTCCACCAAGGGGGTCCACCTACCCCGGGGGGCCACATGGGCTGTAGGGGTGTGCGCCTTGGCCTATATGGGCCAAGGGCACCAGCCCCAAGAGGCCCATGCGCCAAGAGATAAGGGAAAGGAAGAGTCCTAAAAGGGGAAGGCACCTCCTAGGTGCCTTGGGGAGGATGGACTCCTCCCTGGCCGCACCCTTCCTTGGAGGAAGGGCCAAGGCTGCGCCCGCCCTCTCCCTTGGCCCTATATATAGTGGGGGGAAGGGAGGGCAGCAACACCTAAGTCCTGCCGCCTCCCTCTCCCTCCCATGACACATCTCCCTCCTCCCACAGCGCTTGGCGAAGCCCTGTTAGAATCCCGCTACTTCCACCACCACGCTGTCGTGCTGCTGGATCTCCATCAACCTATCCTCCCCCCTTGCTGGATCAAGAAGGAGGAGATGTCACTGGTCCGTACGTGTGTTGAACGTGGAGGTGCCGTCCGTTCGGCGCTAGGATCATCGGTGATTTGGATCACGACGAGTACGACTCCATCAACCCCGTTCTCTTGAACGCTTCTGCGCGCGATCTACAAGGGTATGTAGATCCACTCCTCCCTCGTTGCTAGATGACTCCATAGATTGATCTTGGTGATACGTAGAAAATTTTGAATTATTGCTACGTTCCCCAACAGTGGCATCATGAGCTAGGTTTATGCGTAGTTTCTATGCACGAGTAGAACACAAAGTAGGTGTGGGCGTTGATATTGTTCAATATGCTTAATGTTACTAGTCCAATCTTGATTCGGTGGCATTGTGGGATGAAGCGGCCCGGACCGACCTTACACATACTCTTGCGTGAGACTGGTTCCACCGACTGACATGCACTAGTTGCATAAGGTGGCTAGCGGGTGTCTGTCTCTCCCACTTTAGTCGGATCGGATTCGATGAAAAGGGTCCTTATGAAGGGTAAATAGCAATTGGCATATCACGTTGTGGTTTTTGCGTAGGTAAGAAATGTTCTTGCTAGAAACCCTAGCAGCCACGTAAAACATGCAAACAACAATTAGAGGACGTCTAACTTGTTTTTGCAGGGTATGCTATGTCATGTGATATGGCCAAGAAGAATGTGATGAATGATATGTGATGTATGAGATTCATCATGTTCTTGTAATAGGAATCACGACTTGCATGTCGATGAGTATGACAACCGGCAGGAGCCATAGGAGTTGTCTTTATTTATTTATGACCTGTGTGTCAACATAAACGTCATGTAATTACTTTACTTTATTGCTAACCGGTAGCCATAGAAGTAGAAGTAATAGTTGGCGAGACAACTTCATGAAGATATGATGATGGAGATCATGGTGTCATGCCGGTGACGATGATGATCATGGAGCCCCGAAGATGGAGATCAAAAGGAGCAATATGATATTGGCCATATCATGTCACTATTTGATTGCATGTGATGTTTATAATGTTTTTGCATCTTGTTAACTTAGAACGACGGTAGTATATAAAATGATCCCTCATAATAATTTCAAGAAAGTGTTCCCCCTAACTGTGTACCATTGCGACAGTTCGTTGTTTCGAAGCAGCACGTGATGATCGGGTGTTAGATTCTAACGTTCACATACAACGGGTGTAAGACATATTTACACACGCGAAACACTTAGGTTGACTTGACGAGCCTAGCATGTACAGACATGGCCTCGGAACACAAGAGACCGAAAGGTCGAACATGAGTCGTATAGAAGATACGATCAACATGAAGATGTTCACCGATGTTGACTAGTCCGTCTCACGTGATGATCGGACACGGCCTAGTTGACTCGGATCATGTAATCACTTAGATGACTGGAGGGATGTCTATCTGAGTGGGAGTTCATAAGATGAACTTAATTATCCTGAACATAGTCAAAAGGTCTTTGCAAATTATGTCGTAGCTCGCGCTTCAGTTCTACTATTTAGATATGTTCCTAGAGAAAATTTAGTTGAAAGTTGATAGTAGCAATTATGCGGACTAGGTCCGTAAACTGAGGATTGTCCTCATTGCTTCATAGAAGGCTTATGTCCTTAATGCACCGCTTAGTGTGCTGAACCTCGAACGTCGTCTGTGGATGTTGTGAACATCTGACATACACATTTTGATAACTACGTGATAGTTCAGTTAAACGGTTTAGAGTTGAGGCACCGAAGACATTTTTTTTGAAACATCACGAAACATATGAGATGTTTCGAGGGCTGAAATTGGGATTTCAGGCTCGTGCCCACGTCAAGAGGTATAAGACCTCCGACGATTTTCTTAGCCTGCAAACTAAGGGAGAAAAGCTCACTTGTTGATCTTGTGCTCAGATTATCCGAGTACAACAATCATTTGAATCGAGTGGGAGTTGATCTTCCAGATGAGATAGTGATTTTTCTCCGAAGTCATTACCACCAAGCTGCTAGAGCTTCGTGATGAACTATAATATATCAGGGACATATATGATCCTTGAGATATTCGCGATGTTTGACACCACAAAAGTAGAAATCAAGAAGCAGCATCAATTGTTGATGGTTTGAGAAACCACTAGTTTAAAGGAGGGCAAGGGCAAAAAGGGATGCTTCATGAAACGGCAAATCAGCTGCTGCTCTAGTGAAGAAACCCAAGGTTGAACCCAAACCCGAGACTAAGTGCTTCTGTAATAAGGGGAACAACCATTGGAGCAGAATTACCCTAGATACTTGGTAGATGAGAAGGCTGGCAAAGTCGATAGAAGTATATTGGATATACATTGTGTTAATGTATACTTTACTAGTACTCCTAGTAGCACCAGGGTATTAGATACCGGTTCGGTTGCTAAGTGTTAGTAACTCGAAATAAAAGCTACGGAATAAACGGAGACTAGCTAAAGGTGAGATGACGATATGTGTTGGAAGTATTTCCAAGGTTGATCAAATATCGTACGCTCCCTCTACCATCGAGATTGGTGTTTGCGTTGAGCATAGACATGATTGGATTATGTCTATCGCAATATGGTTATTCATTTAAGGAGAATAATGGTTAGTCTGTTTATTCGAATAATACCTTCAATGGTCTTACACCTAAAATGAATGGTTTGTTGAATCTCGATCGTAGTGATACACATGTTCATGCCAAAAGATATAAGATAGTAATGATAGTACCACCTACTTGTGGCACTGCCACGTAAGTCATATCGGTATAAAACACATGAAGAAGCTCCATGTTGATGGATCTTTGGGCTCACTCGTTTTTGAAAAGTTTGAGACATGCGAACCATGTCTATTGGTGTATATGCATGAAGAAACTCCATGCAAATGGACCGTTTGGACTCACTTGATTTTGAATCACTTGAGACATGCAAATCATACCACATGGGCAAGATGACTGAAAGCCTCGTTTTTAGTAAAATGGAACTAGAAAGCAACTTGTTGGAAGTAATACATTTTGATGTGTGCAGTCCAATGAGTGCTGAGGCATGTAGTGGATATCGTTATGTTCTTACTTCACAAATGATTTGAGTAGATGTTGAGTATATTTACTTGATGAATCACGAGTCTGAATTATTGAAAGGTTCAAGTAATTTCAGGGTGAAGTTGAAAGATCATCGTGACAAGAGGATAAAATATCTATGATATGATCATAGAGATGAATATCTGAATTACGAGTTTGGCACAGAATTAAGACATTGTGGAAATTGTTTCACAACTAATACAACCTGGAACACCATAGTGTGATGGTGTGTCCGAACATCATAACTGCACCCTATTGGATATGATGCATACCATGATGTCTCTTATCGAATTACCACGATAGTTTATGGGTTAGGCATTAAAGACAACCACATTCACTTTAAATAGGGCACCACGTAATTCTGATGAGATGACACCATATTAACTATGGTTTAGAGAAACCTAAGCTGTCATTTGTTAGAAGTTTGGGGCTGCGATGCTTATGTGAAAAAGTTTCAGGCTGATAAGCTCGAACCCAAAGCGGATAAATGCATCTTCATAGGACACCCAAAATAGTTGGGTATACCTCCTGTCTCAGATCCGAAAGCAATAAGGGATTGTTTCTAGAATCGGGTCCTTTCTCGAGGAAAAGTTTCTCTCGAAAGAATTGAGTGGGAGGATGGTGGAGACTTGATGAGGTTATTGAACCATCTCTTCAACTAGTGTGTGGCAGGGCACAGGAGTTGTTCCTGTGGCACCTACACCAATTGAAGTGGAAGCTTATGATAGTGATCATGAAGCTTCATATCAAGTCACTACCAAACCTCGTGGGATGACAAGGATGCGTACTACTTCAGAGTGGTACGTAATCCTGTCTTGGAAGTCATGTTGCTAGACAACAATGAACCTACGAGCTATGGAGAAGCGATGGTGGGCCTGGGTTCCAAAATGGCTCGAGGCCATATAATCCGAGAGAGGATCCATATATGAAAACAAAGTGTAGACTTTGGGAGAACTACTTGATGGTTGTAAGGCTGTTAGGTACATATGGATTTTAAAAGGAAGACGGACAATGATGGTAGGTATCACCATTAAGAAAGCTCGACTTGTCGTTAAGATGTTTTCCGACAAGTTCAAGGAGTTGACTGCGATGAGACTTTCTCACTCGTAGCGATGCTAAGAGTCTGTTGGAATTATATTAGTAATTACTGCATTATTTGTGAAATCTTGCAGATAGGATGCCAAAAACCATTGTTTCCTCGATGATTTTTGAGGAAAGGTTGTATGTGATACAACCGGAAGGTTTTGTTAATCCTGAAAGATGCTAATAAGTATGCAAAGCTCCAGCAATCCTTCTAAGGACTGGAGTAAGCATCTCGGAGTTGGAATGTATGCTTTGATGAGATGATCAAAGATTTTTTGGGTGTATACAAAGTTTATGAGAAACTTGTATTTCCAAAGAAGTGAGTGGGAGCACTATAGAATTTCTGATGAGTATATGTTGTTGACATATTGTGGATCAGAAATGACGTAGAATTTCTGGAAAGCATATAGGGTCATTTGAAAGGTGTTTTTCAATGGAAAACCTGGATTAAGCTACTTGAACATTAAGCATCCAGATCTATAAGGATAGATTAAAAACGCTTAACGGTACTTTCAAATGAGCACATACCTTGACATGATCTTGAAGGTGTTCAAGATGGATCAGCCAAAGAAGGAGTTCTTGCTTGAGTTGTAAGGTATGAAGTTAAGACTTAATGCTCGACCACGGCAGAAGAAAGAGGAAGGACGAAGGTCGTCCCCTATGCTTTTGTCATAGGCTCTATACGGTATGCCATGCTAAGTACCGCACCTGATGTGTGCCTTGCCACATATCTGGCAAGAGGGTACAAAGGTAATCTAGGAGTAGATCACCAGATAGCGGTCTAAATTATCCTTAGAGGAATAAGGATATGTTTCTCGGTTATGGAGGTGATAAAGAGTTCGACGTAAAGAGTTGCGTCGATGCAAGCTTAACACCTATCTGGATAGCACTGAGTAGAGATACCGGATATGTATAATGGAGCAACAATTTAGAATAGCTCCAAGTAGAACAATTATTTGAAATGGCTCCAAATATAGCGTAGTAGCTGCATCTACAAGATGACATAGAGATTTGCGAAGTACATACGGATCTGAAAGATTCAGACCCGTTGACTATAACATCTCTCACAAGCATAACATGATCAAACCCAGAACTCATCGAGTGTTAATCACATGGTAATGTGAACTAGATTATTGACTCTAGTAAACTCTTTGGGTGTTAGTCACATGGGGATGTGACCTTGAGTGTTAATCACATATCGATGTGAACTTTATTATTGACTCTAGTGCAAGTGGGAGACTGTTGGAAATATTCCCTAGAGGCAATAATAAATTAGTTATTATTATAATTCCTTGTTCATGGTAATCGTTTATTATCCATGCTAGAATTGTATTGATAGGAAACTCAGATACATGTGTGGATACATAGACAACACCATGTCCCTAGTAAGCCTCTAGTTGACTAGCTCGTTGATCAATAGATGGTTACGGTTTCCTGACCATGGACTGGATGTCATTGATAACGGGATCACATCATTAGGAGAATGATGTGATGGACAAAGACCCAATCCTAAGCCTAGCACAAGATCATGTAGTTCGTATGCTAAAGCTTTTCTAATGTCAAGTATCATTTCCTTAGACCATGAGATTGTGCAACTCCTGGATACCGTAGGAGTGCTTTGGGTGTGCCAAACGTCACAACGTAACTGGGTGGCTATAAAGGTACACTACAGGTATCTCCGAAAGTGTCTGTTGGGTTGGCACGAATCGAGACTGGGATTTGTCACTCCGTGTAAACGGAGAGGTATCTCTGGGCCCACTCGGTAGGACATCATCATAATGTGCACAATGTGATCAAGGAGTTGATCACGGGATGATTTGTTACGAAACGAGTAAAGAGACTTGCCGGTAACGAGATTGAACAAGGTATCGGGATACCGACGATCGAATCTCGGGCAAGTATCGTACCGCTAGACAAAGGGAATTGTATACGGGATTGATTAAGTCCTTGACATCGTGGTTCATCCGATGAGATCATCGTGGAACATGTGGGAGCCAACATGGGTATCCAGATCCCGCTGATGGTTATTGACCGGAGAGTCATCTCGGTCATGTCTGCATGTCTCCCGAACCCGTAGGGTCTACACACTTAAGGTTCGGTGACGCTAGGGTTATAGAGATATTAGTATGCGGTAACCCGAAAGTTGTTCGGAGTCCCGGATGAGATCCCGGACATCACGAGGAGTTCCGGAATGGTCCGGAGGTAAAGATTTATATATGGGAAGTCTTGTTTTGGTCGCCGGAAAAGTTTCGCGCATTATCGGTATTGTACCGGGAGTGCCGAAAGGGGTCCGGGGGTCCACCAAGGGGGTCCACCTACCCCGGGGGGGGCACATGGGCTGTAGGGGTGTGCGCCTTGGCCTATATGGGCCAAGGGCACCAGCCCCAAGAGGCCCATGCGCCAAGAGATAAGGGAAAAGAAGAGTCCTAAAAGGGGAAGGCACCTCCTAGGTGCCTTGCGGAGGATGGACTCCTCCCTGGCCGCACCCTTCCTTGGAGGAAGGGCCAAGGCTGCGTCCCCCCTCTCCCTTGGCCCTATATATAGTGGGGGGAAGGGAGGGCAGCAACACCTAAGCCCTGGCGCCTCCCTCTCCCTCCCATGACACATCTCCCTCCTCCCGCAGCGCTTGGCGAAGCCCTGTTGGAATCCCGCTACTTCCACCACCACGCCGTCGTGCTGCTGGATCTCCATCAACCTCTCCTCCCCCTTGCTGGATCAAGAATGAGGAGACGTCGCTGCTCCGTACGTGTGTTGAACGCGGAGGTGTCGTCCGTTCGGCGCTAGGATCATCGGTGATTTGGATCACGACGAGTACGACTCCATCAACCCCGTTCTCTTGAACGCTTCCGCGCGCAATCTACAAGGGTATGTAGATCCACTCCTCCCTCATTGATAGATGACTCCATAGATTGATCTTGGTGATACGTAGAAAATTTTGAATTATTGCTACGTTCCCCAACATTATTATCTTTATCAGATCTCACTTTTGCGAGTGACCGTGAAGGGATTGACAACCCCTTTATCGCGTTGGTTGAAAGGTTCTTGATTGTTTGTGCAGGTACTAGGTGACTTGTGCGTTGTCTCCTACTGGATTGATACCTTGCTTCTCAAAAACCAAGGGAAATACTTACACTACTTTGCTGCATCACCCTTTCCTCTTCAAGGGAATACCAACGCATGCTCAAGAGGTAGCATCACTCTAAAACCGCTGGCAAGGGGCGTGGCCCTTTGGTTAAGCTATTGTTATATACGTATCTACTATTATGGGCAACCATTTACTTAAAGGAATTTGAATACTCATTTTCTTCAACCTGAAGGGCGAGGACATGACGCAATATTAATTGTAAGTGCATCCAATGACACCCTTAGTTGGTTTTGTAGTATTGACGACAAACATGGTTGAGGGACTAATGTGTTTGTTAGATTCACACAAGAACACATGTAGAAGTCCCTCATTGGTTCGGTTTACTTATCAGAGATGACCCCTCAAAATGTATGAAGACAATGGTGGTTTGTGAAGACATTCACGTCGTAGATAATGACGTGTGAAGACATTCACTTGAAGACAATGGAGTGCAAATACATAGTTTGTTTCATAGTTTTATTTCTTCTTTGTTGAGTCATAGAAACCACCAAACTATTAAGTGGGGTCCAAGTGAACAAAGTCAGAAAAGTGATGTGATGGTCCACTGAAATCCTATGTCTTCGAGTGAAGACAATGAGAGAAAATCTTATCCAGAGTTGGACGAGTCAGCTTTGCAAGAGAGCTGGAGGAGAAAACTACAGCAGCCCTCTGGCTAAAACTGAAGTCAGTTCGCATGTCCAAGGATCTGACCAATAAGATGCACATGAAGATGAAGTTGTTCATGCACATGTCATAAGAAGGTGGTTCAGTGCCAAACCACTAATCGATCTTCAAGGAGATCGTGTCTGACTTACAATATATGGAGGTAAAGTATTATGATGAAGATTTAGGTCTTGTACTTTTATGCTCGCTGCCTAGTTGCTTTGCATATTTTCGTGATACCATATTATATAGTCGTGAAGAACTAACTGTTGCGGAAGTATATGAGGCCCTTCAACAAAAGGAAAAGATGAAAAATATGTTGCAATATGAGGAATCGTCCTCCAAAGGAGATGCTTTGAAGGTATGAGGCAGACCTGAGAAGAGAAGATACAACAAGAGCAGCAACAACAACAACAGCAGCAGCAGCAGCACCACCACCACCACCACCACCAACAACAACAACAACAACGCCACCACCACCACCACCAACAACAACAGCAACAACAACAACAACAACAACAACAACAACAACAGTAGCAACAACAACAACATCAGCAGCAGCAACAACAACAACAACACCAACAACAA
>NC_041384.1:667672300-667675466 GCF_002162155.2 Triticum dicoccoides
CAGCAACAACAGCAACAACAACAACAACAACAACAACAACAACAACAACAACAACAACAACAACAACAACAACAACAAAAACAACAACAACAACAACAACAACAATAGTGATACGTCTCCAACGTATATATAATTTTTGATTGTTCCATGCTGTTATATCATCATTCTTGAATGTTTTATAATCATTTTACAATCATTTTATATCATTTTTTGGTACTAACCTATTGACATAGTGCCAAGTGTTAGTTGCTATTTTTTGCTAGTTTTTTACATCATAAAAAATCAATACCAAACGGAGTCCAAACGCAGCGAAAGTTTTTGTGGAATTTTTATTGACCATAAGACATCCAATGGGCCAGAGAAGCACCTGGGGGATGCCCTGAGGGGGGCACAACCCATCAGGGCGCGCCTGGGCCCCCAGGCGCACCCAGGTGGGTTGTGCCCACCTCGGTGGCCTCCCGCACCGCCTCCTTGCTCTATAAATACCCCAATATTCTAGAAACCCTAGGGGAGTCGACAAAAATCAATTCCAGCCGCTGCAAGTTCCAGAAACACCAGATCCAATCTAAACACCATCACGGAGGGGTTCATCATCCTCATTGGTGCCTCTCTGATGATGCGTGAGTAGTCTTTTGTAGACCTTCGGGTCCGTAGTTAGTAGCTAGATGGCTTCCTCTCTCTCGTTTGATTCTCAATACAATGGTCTCTTGGAAATCCATATGATGTAACTCTTTTTGCGGTGTGTTTGTTGGGATCCGATGAACTTTGAGTTTATGATCAGATCTATGTTTTTATCCATGAAAGTTATTTGAGTCTTTTGATCTCTTATATGCATGATTGCTTATAGCCTTGTATTTCTTCTCTGATATTTGGGTTTTGTTTGGCTAACTTGATCTATTTATCTTGAAGTGGGAAGAGGTGCTTTGTGAAGGGTTCGATCTTACGGTGCTTGATCCTAGTGACAGAAGGGGAACCGACACGTATGTATTGTTGCTATTAAGGATAACAATATGGGGTCTATTTCTACATAAATAGATCTTGTCTACATCATGTCATCATTCTTATTGCATTACTCCGTTTCTCCATGAAATTAATACACTAGATGCATGCTGGATAGCGGTCGATGTGTGGAGTAATAGTAGTAGATGCAGGCAGGAGTCGGTCTACTAATCTTGGACGTGATGCCTATATAATGATCATTTCCTGGATATTGTCATGATTATTTGTAGTTCTATCAATTGCCCAACAGTAATTTGTTTACCCACTGTTTGCTATTTTTCTCGAGAGAAGCCACTAGTGAAACCTACGCCCCCCTGAGTCTCTTCTTTATTATATTTACTTTATTTTCATATCTATTTATCCAAAAACTCAAAAATACCTTGCTGCAATTTATTAATATTTATTTTATCTCGCATTCCCGCAAAATCTATTTGTCCAAGCTACTACAATTTTACCTATCTTTTTACCCGTGAGGGATTGACAACCCCTCTCTTATGTCGGGTTGCAATTATTTGTTCTTTGTGTGCAGGAGCTGTTCACGTGGTGTTGCGTGGTTCTCCTACTAGTTCGATAACCTTGGTCTCATCACTAAGGGAAATACCTACCGTAGCTGTGCTGCATCATCCCTTCCTCTTTGGGGAAATACCGATGTAGTTCAAGCCGCTATCAAAAAGAATTTCTGGCGCCGTTGTCGGGGAGACATCATCAACATCTACCAGGTTCCTAATCTCAAATCTCATCTCCTTGGAATTTACATTATTTGCCATTTGCCTCTTGTTTTCCTCTCCCCCACTTCACAAAAATTTTCCATTTTATTCGCCCTCTTTTTTTGTTTTAGTCGCCGTTTTCTCGTCAGATCTATTTTTGTGTGCACCCTTATTTGCATAGTCATGATGCCTCAAAGAAAATATTATGATGTTCCTTATCCCAATATTTTGCTTGAAATTGAGAAAATTACTAAGGAATATATGACTACACAATTTTAGCACAATAAATATTTTACCAAAGAACTTAAGGAACACTCTGTTTTGCTAGAAACTATAACTAAACAACTTGATGATATCAGTAGAGAAGTTTGCAATCTCCAATCTAGGTATGCTTTTGCTGAAAGTTTGCTAGGTAAAATATCCAATGCACAAGCTACCCTAGTAGATCAAATGGCCGCTAAACCAATCTCATTAGAGGATAAAAGTGATGAAGATCTTAAAATGATTGGTGTTTCCTCTATCAATTCTTTGTTCACTAAAATTAAGATTGACAATAAAGGGACTGAAGAAGCGTCAGCTTTAGCTAGAAGGCATCCGATAATTCGGAGGGTGAAAATCTTGTTGAGAAAATTGATAAAGTGGGCTTGAAGAGGTCAAAACTTTAACTAGTGACGTGCCCACTCTTTTGGATTACAAAGACTTTAATTATGATAGTTTCTCTTTGATTGATTGTATTTCTTTGTTGGAATCCATGATAAATTCACCCCATGCATATGAACAAAATAAAGCTTTTACTAAACATATTGTTGATGCTATGATGAAAGCTTTTGAAGAAAAGTTGGAATTAGAGATTTCAATTCCTAGAAAATTGCATGATGAATGGGAACCTACTATCAAAGTCAAGATTAAAAATTATGAGTGTTTTGCTTTACGTGACTTGGGTGCTAGTGTTTCTACAATTTCAAAATCTTTATGTGATGTGCTTGGTCTTACCGATATTGAAGAGTGTTCTTTAAATTTGCACTTGGAGGATTCTACTATTAAAAAGCCTATGGAAAGAATTAATGATGTTCTTATTCTTATAAATAGGAATTATGTGCCCATAGATTATATTGTTCTTGATATTGATTGCAATCCGACTTGTCCAATTATTCTTGATAGACCATTTTTACGTACTATTGGTGCCGTGATTGATATGAAAGAAGGCAATATTCACTGGTAGAAAAAGGGCCTGTTGTCCCGGTTCGTAAGGGCCTTTTGTCCCGGTTCCTGAACCGGGACAAAAGGGTCGGTACTAATGCCCTGTCCCTTTAGTCCCAGTTCAATTCAGAACCGGGACAGATTTGCCTCCACGTGGCCTGTGCGCAGAGCCCAGGCAGGAGACCCTTTGGTCCCGGTTGGTGGCACCAACCGGGACCAATAGGCATCCACGCGTCAGCATTTCTGTGGCTGGGGTTTTT
>NC_041384.1:667675869-667681878 GCF_002162155.2 Triticum dicoccoides
TTTTGGGGGGTTAATTTAGGTGTTTCATATATTGTGTTAGCTAGCTATAATTAATAGAGAGAAGTGTCCTCTCTTATGTCCGTGCTTGGTCGACGCTACGTACTATACATACGTATAGAGAGGACTAGACACGCTAGCTAGCTAGTAAGCAAATGAAGGAAACAGAAGATCGTCATGAACATATATGCATACAGAGAGAAGTGATATCGACCACCTCTCCTTCTCCGAGAAATTGGTCGAACAACAAGTTCTCATATATCTATCCGACACTACCGGCTACATATATACAATAATTATCTCTTACAAATATAATCATACAGACTCATGGTCCACATAGTATTCTCCGTCTTCAGCGATCACGTGGTCAAGAAAGAATGCCGCCAATTCCTCTTGAATTGCTTGCATGCGAGCTGGTGCTAGGAGTTCATCCCGCTTCCAAGACATCTATTTTGAAGAAGGGGGTCAATACATATATATATGAATGAATGAAACTCAACACAAATGATGGTAATAAAATAAAATTGTTAATGTTGTTATTTACGTACTTCATATTGTTCGTCAGTGTAGCCCCGCTCACCGGTCGTGTGGCGGATGGACTCGCAAATGTAGTATCCACAGAAATCATTCCCTTGTTCCTGCCACAACCACTTTACAAGAAATAGAGGTCAATCAAACTGATAAGCAAGAATGCCAAATGGTATTGATGAAACTAGCGCTTGAATCAATAGGAGATGCGCGGAACATGCTACTATAGTACTTACTTTCGGGTGTCTAAATTGCAGCTTCTTCGGGAGTTCTGGAGCTTTTTTGGAGAATCTTTTCCAAACCCTGCCAGACAAAGAAAACAATTACTTGATATATCAGGAAATGAACAAAGTTGCTGATATGGTGGATAATGATCGATTTAACTTACTTCTCGAGCATTTGAGTCATGTCTGCATAGTCCTGGGGATCTTTTCGTCTTGAGTCTAAGACGGTTACTAGTCCCTGCTCAAGCTTAATCTCTAGGAGAATATAGTGGTAACTGCACACGCATGCATAACTCATCAATTACATTACTATAACCTTGACTAATATATAAGGGAAACCGAATACGCACAAGACAGTAACACTCACTTAAAGTTGTAAGGAAAGAGTATTATATCTTTGTTTTCATTTATTACCAATGATCGTAGCAAGTTGGCCTCGGTATCTGCGGCATGAAATTTAACCTGAGTTGCATCTATGAGATATGTGTTAATGAACCCAATATCACCGACTTGTCTTTTCTTCAATTCGGCGATCTTCAATCTACATAATATATTGAGGATGATTATAAATACATGCAATGAAAGAGCTGAGCTATATAGAGAGACTTAATGACAGAAGTAGTACTACTTACAGACAGTAGCAGGCGACCGTTGTTTTATCGAGGGCCAATTGATTGAAAAACTGAAAGAACTCCTCAAATGGAACAGGCAACAGTTCAATTCCAACGAGGTCATGCTCCTTTTTAACTTTCACATACAAAGTACTCCTCCCCCCAGAGTCTCTGCAGATTTTCAAGTACCAATCATGCAATCTTCGCATCATCGTTGATAGAGATCTTTCATCTTTGACGAGAGGCTTCCCGTACTCGTATCTTTGTATCTGCACCTCCATGAAATCATAATGTACATCGTCGGGCAGGTAATCACCAAGATTGCTATAACCGGGCACCATCCTCGGATCATTAGCGACGTTGTCGCTAGGCACCTTGAGCGGGGGGCACGATTGCTTCGCTTGTTCGCCGAGCTGGGCAATTTGTTTCCCAGCTCATCATTCTTTCAGCCTTTGATCACTGACAGTACTTCCCGACCGCTCCGCTTCAGCAAATTCCTTTCCAATAATGCGCTCATAGTTTCCTTTCGACAGAGACTTGGGTGGTTTTGTCAGGGCAGCCAGAGTGCGCTTCGCTTTCACCGGATCTACCTTCTCCTCCGGAGGTGGATGTTTCTTTGCTTTCACCCCTTCAAAGTAGTTCCTCACTTCTTCTCGTGCGATCTCGGCGTTCTCCTCCGGGGTCCTCTTGTATGGTAACTTCTCTGGAGTCTTTAGAGAAGGACCAAATCTGTATTTCTTCCCGCCTCTGGCTATACTGCTAGACGCCGGCAGAGCAGACGAAACGGTTGTCTTCTTTACTTGCTTACGAGGCGGAGGAGAAGGACTACGACGCGCCGGAGCAGCCGGAGCAGCGGCAGGTCTCTTCCGCCCTTGCTGACGAGGCGGAGAAGGAGGAGGCTGGCTGCTCGGGCGCGTCGGCGTAGGCGGAGTGCCGCCACGCGCTGGAGAAGGAGCCGGTCGAGTGCCCTGATCATCACTCACCGGAGGAGGAGGCGGAGTGCCCTGACTCGCCGGAGGAGGAGGCGGTGGAGGAGGCGGAGTGCCCTGACTTGCCGGAGGAGGAGGAGGAGGCGGAGGCGTCCAGTTCGAAAGGTTGATGAGCTCCTTCCGCCATAGGCATGGAGTCTTCAGAGCAGACCCCAGCCTAGTCTCCCCTTCATCGGTAGGGTGGTCAAGCTGGAGGTCCTCAAATCCCTCTATTATTTCATGCACTATCACCCTAGCATATCCTTCTGGAATCGGCCGGCAGTGAAAAGTTGCGCCGGGTTCAGTAGGATAACCAGAGCCAACAGCCGCCTTGACCTTCAAATTCATCCATTGCGTCATAAGGTGGCAATTTTGAGACTCCGTGATAGCATCCACGGGATAGTTGGCAGGAGCCGTCAAGGCATGCTTTGGCTGAAGCAGCTCGGTGGAAGCCACGCTGCTTCTCCGCTGAGATGGCGGGGTAGCTTCGCGGGAAGCTTCGGCAGTACGTTTGCTGCGATTTGCTTCTCGTTCCTCTATTGCTTGTACCCTTGCTTGCAGCGCCTGCATTTGGGACTGCTGCAATTTTTTCCTCCTCTCCTGGGATTTGTAACCGCCTGCATCCGAAAACCCAACCTTCCACGGAATGGAGCCTGGAGTGCCTCGTGTCCGTCCAGGGTGCTCAGGATTCCCGAGGGCCATTGTGAGCTCGTCGTTCTCTCTGTCTGGAAAGAACGTCCCTTGCCGCGCTGCTTCGATATACTGCTGAAGCTTCCTGACTGGTATGTCCATTTGATCGTTCGTCCAAATGCACTTCCCTGTTACAGGGTCCAAGGTTCCGCCAGCCCCGAAGAACCAAGTCTAGCAACGGTCTGGCCAGTTAATTGTCTCTGGTTCGATCCCTTTATCAACCAGATCACTCTCAGTCTTGGCCCACTTAGGCCGGGCTACGAGGTAGCCACCTGACCCCGTGCGATGGTGATGCTTCTTCTTCGCAGCATTTTGCTTGTTTGTCGCCGACATCTTCTTACTCTTTTCCGATGTCTTGTGGGCCACAAATGCGGGCCAGTGATCTCTGATCTTCTCATATCTGCCCTGGAATTCTGGTGTCTCATTATTTTCGCAAACTTATTCAGCTCTTTCTTCCACCTCCTGAATAGTTCTGCCATCCTCTTAAGAGCAAAAGACTTGATTAATTGCTCTTTAACTGGCTTCTCTGGATCATCCTCTGGCGGTAGGGTGAAATTTGACTTCAGCTCAGTCCAAACATCATTTTTCTGCATATCATTGACATAAGACACCTCAGGGTCTTCTGTAGCCGGCTTTAACCATTGCTGGATGCTGATCGGGATCTTGTCCCTAACCAAAACCCCACACTGAGCAACAAATGCGCTCTTTGTCCGGAGGGGTTCAATCAGTTGGCCGTCGGGCGCAATTGCTATGATCTCAAACTTTTCATCCGAGCTCAACTTTTTCTTTGGGCCTCGTCTCTTTATCGAAGTTGTGCTCGATCTGGAGGGCTAGAAAAAAGAACAAAGACTTAATTAATATGTGTACATACCAAAACAATGAATGCATCAATTAGCTAGTCAGCAAAAGCTTAACTAATATATATACCTGGCCGGACTCGGTTCGGTCACCGGAGACGTCATCACGGTCTCCTTCTTGCACCGGCATTGGGTCACCGGAGCCATCCTCACGGTCTCCTTCTTGCAATATATATACCTGGCCGGACTCGGTTCGGTCACCGGAGACGTCATCACGGTCTCCTTCTTGCACCGGCATTGGGTCACCGGAGCCATCCTCACGGTCTCCTTCTTGCACCGGCATTAGGTCACCGGAGCCATCATAATCATAGCCAGCTGCTTCCAGACCGTCGGTGTCGTTGAGAAACAACGAGCAGACGGCATCACTTCCTCGTGCGATTATGTCCCCCAACAACTCTTCTTGTACTTCGTCTCGGGCGGTGTCCATAGTTTCTACAAATATTGACAACATGGCAATTATTATTCAAACATGACAGATGGATATATTAGTGGCAAACGTAGAACTAATATTAATTAGTGGCCTCGACGCTGCTTTTCTAGGGTTTGGGGTGGCCTCGACGCTGTTCTCTAGGGTTTGGGGTGGCCTCGACGCTGCTTCTCTAGGGTTTGGGGTGGCCTCGACAATGCTTCAAGGATAAAAAAAGAAGAGGAAGAAGAAAAAAAAGAGGAGAAGAAAGAATAGAGGAGTAAGAACTCCTCTATTCTTTCTTCTCCTCTTTTTTTCTTCTTCTTCCTCTTTTTTTATCGGGAACAAGGGTCGTCGAGGGTCACCGAGCGGTAGAGGAAACCCTAAATAGCAAGTATCATGGGTGTGAGATACATGTGGCCGTCGGTGTCGGACACTACATCCACGTCCCACAAGTGACGTGGGCGTCGAAGCCCGCGCCACTTGTGGGACGTGGATGTAGTGTCCAACACCGACGGTACATGTATCTCACACCGACGATACTTTCTATTAGGGTTTCTCCTCTACCGCTCGGCGACCCTCGACGACCCTCGTTCCCGATAAAATAAAGAGGAAGAAGAAAAAAAAGAGGAGAAGAAAGAATAGAGGAGTTCTCCTCTATTCTTTCTTCTCCTCTTTTTTTCTTCTTCCTCTTCTTTTTTTATCCTCTTCTTCCTCTCATGTTCGACGACCCTCGACCCCTCGACGACCCTAGACCCCCTGTCGACCCCCTCATGTCGAAGTTATCGGGTAGGGGGTATATCGACAACGACATACCCGATACATACATACATACATACATACATACATACATACATATCACATGCATCCATACATATATGAACAAAATTAATATCTACTAATTAACAACCTAAATAAAAAAACTAATACATATAGGAGGAAGAAGAAAAAAGAAGAGAAGAAAGAATAGAGGAGAAGATCTCCTCTATTCTTTCTTCTCCTCTTTTTTTTTCTTCTTCCTCTTCTTTTTTTATCCTTTTCTTCCTCTCATGTTCGACGACCCCCTCTCGACCCCCTCTCGACCGTCGACCCCCTCTCGACCCTCATATATAAAACATTTTCTTCCTTCTATTGCTTCTTCCTAAATATATAAAACTTTTTTTAAAATGAAACTAACCTAAAATGTACTAAATCAGAGAACATATATAGATAAAAAATTTCTAATTAAAAATCTAACTTTTGCATATATGTATTTTTAAAACATCATTACAATTAAAAAAATACATACATACATACATACAAAAAACATGTAAAAATACATACATACATATATGAACATACATCAAAAAATACGTATATCTAAAAAATACATACATACACATATATATGAAAATCTAAAAACATGTAAAAATAGCATGTATAATAAAAAAATACACGGCGGCGGCGGGGGCGGCAGACGTGCGGTGCTCACAGAGGCGGCGACGTTCGGGGCAGGGGACGGCGGCACGGCGACGGCGACGGGGCAGGGGCAGCGCGCGTCGGGGCAGGGGACGGCGGCGCGCGGCGACGGTGTCGGCCGAGGGCGCGGGCGACGGCGTCGGGCGAGGGCGTGAGCGACGGCCGGCGAGGGCGCGGGCGACGGCGACTCGGGGCGCGGGCGACGACGACGGCTGGGGCGGCGGGCGGCGTTGGGGTAGCCTGGCGGCGTCGATGTGCTCGGCGTCGTCG
>NC_041384.1:667682615-667701025 GCF_002162155.2 Triticum dicoccoides
TTTTTTCCTGTTTTTTTATTTGTTTTTTGCATTATTTATTTTCTTTTGTTTTTTGCTTTAATTTTTAATTCTGTTTGCTTTTAGGTTAGCAAAATTATAAACTTTCTGTTAGTGCCATTAGTTTTAGAAAAATTATAAACTTTCTGTTAGTGCCATTAGTTTTCAAATTTGAATAGTTAAAATTTGAATTCTTTGAAAATTGTTTGAATCACAAGTTTGTGATTAACTTACTAAAAAATGAGAATAGATGCGCTTATAGAGAAAATTCAACCTAAATTCATAGTAAATTTCTATGAATTTCAGAGAAATTCACTATGAATTTAGGTTAAACTTTTCTCTATTAGGGCATCTATTTTCACTTTGAGAGGAGCTCAACAAGGCAGAGAGGGAAGGGCTTATAAACCAGTGTGAGCCCCCTTCGGTTGGCGAGGTGGGACTAAACTCTGCCCGCAACGAGGACCAACCCTTTAGTCCTGGTTTGTGGCACAAACCGGGACTAATGGTCATGGGCCAGGGGCGAGGAGCAAAATTATAAACTTTCTGTTAGTGCCATTAGTTTTAGAAAGTTGAAAGTTGAAAGTTGGCATGGGCCAGGGACTAATGGTCATGGTATTACGAGGGCCGAACCATAAGACATGAAAGCATTTCAAATGAACTCTGAAAAAGTTGAAAGTTGGCATGGTATCATAATTTCACCCACATAGCATGTGCATGTACAAAACGGACAATGGTAGCATGTTCGTGTGTTACAAAGTTGGCATGGTATCATCATAATAGTTGCGGGAGAAAGTCTTCACTTTTTCTTCGCTTGTGTCATTTGCTTATTGCGCTGTAACCATGGATAATCTTCATTGTTTATCAGGATGCTTGGGTCAGCCTTGACATTGAAGGGAGGAATTTCATGAAACTTTTCATAATCTTCAGACATGTCCTTCACATAGATAACCTGTGCCACATCATTGGCTAGGACGAACGGTTCGTCAGTGTACCCAAGATTTTTCAGATCCACTGTTGTCATTCCGTACTGTGGGTCTACCTGTACCCCGCCGCCTGACAAATTGACCCATTTGCACTTAAACAAAGGGACCTTAAAATCAGGTCCGTAGTCAAGTTCCCATATGTCCACTATGTAACCATAATATGTGTCCTTTCCGCTCTCGGTTGCTGCATCAAAGCGAACATCGCTATTTTGGTTGGTGCTCTTTTGATCTTGGGCGATTGTGTAAAATGTATTCCCATTTATCTCGTATCCTTTGTAAGTCAATATAGTCAAAGATGGTCCCCTGGACAACAAGTACAACTCATCACAAACAGTGTTGTCACCTCTGAGACATGTTTCCAACCAACTGCTGCAAGTCCTGATGTGTTCACATGTAATCCAGTCATCGCACTGCTCCGGGTGTTTGGAGCACAGACTGTTCTTGTGTTCATCGACATACGGGGTCACCAAGGTAGAGTTCTGTAGAACTGTGTAGTGTGCTTGAGACCAAGAATATCCGTCCCTACATATTATTGAGTCTCTTCCAAGAGTGCCTTTTCCAGTCAGTCTCCCCTCATACCGCGATTTAGGGCGACCTATCTTCTTAAGGCCAGGAATGAAGTCAACACAAAACCCGATAACATCCTCTGTTTGATGTACCATGGAGATGCTTCCTTCTGGCCTAGCGCGGTTACAGACATATTTCTTTAGGACTCCCATGAACCTCTCAAAGGGGAACATATTGTGTAGAAATACGGGCCCCAGGATGACAATCTCGTCGACTAGATGAACTAGGACGTGCATCATGATATTGAAGAAGGATGGTGGGAACACTAGCTCGAAACTAACAAGACATTGCGCCACATCACTCCTTAGCCTTGGTACGATTTCTGGATCGATCACCTTATAAGAGATTGCATTGAGGAATGCACATAGCTTCACAATGGCTAATCGGACATTTTTCGGTAGAAGCCCCCTCAATGCAACCGGAAGCAGTTGCGTCATAATCACGTGGCAGTCATGAGACTTTAGGTTCTGAAACTTTTTCTCGGCATATTTATTATTCCATTTATATTCGACGAGAAGCCAGTCGTGACCTTCATACTGATCACGCATTCAAAGAAGATTTATTTCTCTTCTTTCGTAAGAGCGTAGCTGGCAGGACCTTTATACTTCTTCGGAGGCATGCCGTCTTTTTCGTGCAAACAATGCAGGTCCTCCCGTGCCTCAGGTGTATCTTTTGTCTTCCCATACACTCCCAAGAAGCCTAGCGGGTTCATGCAAAGGTTCTTCGTCACGTGCATCACGTCGATTGAAGAGCGGACCTCTAGGTCTTTCCAGTAGGGTAGGTCCCAAAATATAGATTTATTCTTCCACATGGGTGCGTGCCCCTCAGCGTCATTCGGAACAGCTAGTCCACCGGGACCCTTTCCAAAGATTGCGTAGTGTAAATCATTGACCATAGCAAGTACGTGATCACCGGTACGCATGGTGGGCTTCTTCCGGTGATCTGCCTCACCTTTGAAATGCTTGCCTTTCTTTCGACATTGATGGTTGGTTGAAAGAAATCGACGATGGCCCAAGTACACATTCTTCCTGCATTTGTCCAGGTATATACTTTCAGTGTCATCTAAACAGTGCGTGCATGTGTGGTATCCTTTGTTTGTCTGTCCTGAAAGGTTACTGAGAGCGGGACAATCGTTGATGGTCACGAACATCAACGCCTTAAGGTTAAATTCCTCCTGTCTATGCTCATCCCACGTACGTACATTGTTTCCATTCCACAGCTGTAAAAGTTCTTCAACTAATGGCCTTAGGTACACATCAATTTCGTTGCCGGGTTGCTTAGGGCCTTGGATGAGAACTGGCATCATAATGAACTTCCGCTTCATCCAAGGAGGAAGGTTATACATACATAGAGTGACGGGCCAGGTGCTGTGATTGCTGCTCTGCTCCCCGAAAGGATTAATGCCATCCGCGCTTAAAGCAAACCATACATTCCTTGGGTCCTTTGCAAACTCATCCCAGTACTTTCTCTTGATTTTTCTCCACTGCGACCCGTCAGCGGGTGCTCTCAACTTCCCATCTTTCTTTCGGTTCTCACTGTGCCATCGCATCAACTTGGCATGCTCTTCGTTTCTGAACAGACGTTTCAACCGTGGTATTATAGGAGCGTACCACATCACCTTCGCAGGAACCCTCTTCCCGGGGGGCTCGCTGTCAACATCACCAGGGTCATCTCGTCTGATCTTATACCGCAATGCACCGCGTACCAGGCATGCGTTCAGATCCTTGTATGCACCGCGATAGAGGATGCAGTCATTAGGGCATGCATGTATCTTCTCCACCTCCAATCCTAGAGGGCATACGACCTTCTTTGCTGCGTATGTACTGTCGGGTAATTCGTTATCCTTTGGAAGCTTCTTCTTCAATATTTTCAGTAGCTTCTCAAATCCTTTGTCAGCCACAACATTCTCTGCCTTCCACTGCAGCAATTCCAGTACGGTACCGAGCTTTGTGTTGCCATCTTCGCAATTGGGGTATACCCATTTTTTGTGATCCTCTAACATGCGATCGAACTTCAGCTTCTCCTTTTGACTTTCGCATTGCGTCCTTGCATCGACAATGACCTGGCCGAGATCATCATCATCGGGCACATCGTCTGGTTCCTCTTGATCTTCAGCAGCTTCACCCGTTGCAGCACCATTGGGCACATCGTCTGGTTCCTCTTGATCTTCACCAGCTCCCCCCATTGCAGCATCACCGTATTCAGGGGGCACATAGTTGTCATCGTACTCTTCTTCTTCGCCGTCTTCCATCATAACCCCTATTTCTCCGTGCCTCGTCCAAACATTATAGTGTGGCATGAAACCCTTGTAAAGCAGGTGGGAGTGAAGGATTTTCCGGTTAGAGTAAGACCTCGTATTCCCACATCCAGTGCATGGACAACACATAAAACCATTCTTCTTGTTTGCCTCAGCCGCATCGAGAAACTCATGCACGCCCTTAATGTACTCATAGGTGTGTCTGTCACCGTACATCCATTGCTGGTTCATCTGCGTGCATTATATATAATTAAGTGTCCAAATTAATAGAAGTCCATCATCACATTAAGACCAAAGTGCATACATAGTTCTCATCTAACAACATATAGCTCTCCAGAGCATCTAATTAATTAAACCATACATTGAAACTATGTAAAACATTTCAATGCGAAAACAAATGCGATCATAATTGCAACCAAGGTAACAATTGATCCAACAGCATAGTGATACCAAGCCTCGGTATGAATGGCATATTTTCTAATCTTTCTAATCTTCAAGCGCATTGCATCCATCTTGATCTTGTGATCATCGACGACATCCGCAACATGCAACTCCAATATCATCTTCTCCTCCTCAATTTTTTTTATTTTTTCCTTCAACAAATTGTTTTCTTCTTCAACTAAATTTAACCTCTCGACAATAGGGTCGGTTGGCATTTCCGATTCACATACATCCTACATAAATAAAATCTATGTCACGTTGGTCGGCATAATTTTCATAAACAATAAATGAACCAATAGTTATAAAGATAATATATATACCACATCTGAATCATAGACAGGACGAGGGCCGACGGGGGTGGATACCAAAACCATCACACTATATAAGATGCAATAATAAAAGTAAGAAAATAATACAAGTATCTATGTAAACATACAAGTAAGAATATTTTTCCTTTCAGAAAGAGATAAGAACAAGAGGCTCACCACGGTGGTGCCAGCGATGAGCTCGGCACGGGTGATCGACGGCGGTGAAGACGGGGACAGGGCATGATGGACCGCTAAACCTAGACAAATATTATGGAAAATGGAGCTTGGAGGTCGAGCTTGGAGAGGAGAAAGCTTAAGTAGTGTGGCTCGGGCATTCCATCGAACACCTTGTGTGCATAGGAGGTGAGCTAGAGCACCACCAAGCCCTCTCCCCCTCGGCCAGAGAAAAACATAGCACTGGGGTGCTCTGCTCGCGGGCGAGGGGTATATATAGGCACCTCATTGGTCCCGGTTGGTGACATGAGCCGGGACTAAAGGGGAACCTTTGGTCCCGGTTCAAGCCACCAACCGGGACCAATGGTGGTGGGCCAGGAGCGAGGCCCATTGGTCCCGGTTCATCCCACCAACCGGGACCAAAAGGTCCAGATGAACCGGGACCAATGGCCCACGTGGCCCGGCCGGCCCCCTGGGCTCACGAACCGGGACCAATGCCCACATTGGTCCTGGTTCTGGACTGAATCGGGACTAATGGGCTGACCCGGCCTGGACCAAAGCCCTGTTTTCTACTAGTGATTAAATTTCAGTTTCCACTAAGGAAGGGTATGGAACACTTCCCTAGAACTAGAATTAAGCCACCATATGAATCAATAATGAGGGCATATTATGGATCTAGAAACAAAGATGACAATACCTGATCCTTTGCATTATGCCTAGTTAGGGGCATAAAACAATAGTCCTTGTTGGGAGGCAACCCAATGAATAAAATTTATTTTTGTCTTTTTCTTTCTGTTCATGAGTGTTTGCACAATTATGCTACTGTTATGATTGTGTTTTTTGTGTTTTAATTAGTGTTTGTGCCAAGTAGGACCTTTAGGATCATGTTGGGTGATAGTAGATTTGATCTTGCTGAAAAACTTTTGCGCCTAGAAAAATAATTTTCATTTTTAAAAAGTGTAATAAAATACTGATTATTTCTGTAGAAGATTAATTTACAAATTTCTCACGTTTTCCTAAATTTTTCTGAATTTTTGGAGTTACAGAAGTATTCGAAATATCCATATTTCTACAGACTGTTCTGCTTTTAACATATTCTGTTTTCTTTGCGTTGTGTGCTTGTTTTGATGATTCTATGGTTTTCTTTGAAGAGTTTTTGCCATAGAAAAGTTGTAATACAGTAGATATAATGCAAAAATAAAATATGAATGGGTTTTCTATAGTACTTATAGTAGTGATTTGCTTTCTTATACTAACGGATCTCACGAAGGTTTTGTTAAGTTTTGTGTGATTGAAGTTTTCAAGTTTTGGGTGACTTTACGATGGATGAAGGAATATGGATTAGCAAAGGACTAAGCTTGGGGATGCCCGAGGCACCCCAAGATCAAGAAGTATCAAGCAACTAAGCTTGGGGATGCCTCGAGTGGCATCCCCTCTTTCTTCTAACAACCATCGGTATTTTACTTGAAACTATATTTTTATTCGTCACATATTATGAGTTTTGCTTGGAGTATCTTGTATGATATGAGTCTTTGCTTGTTTTGCTTTGTGTTCTTAGTCATGAATCCTTCCTGGACACACCTATTCGAGAGAGCCAAAATTATGCCATACTTGTTAGAATTGCTCTCTATGCTTCACTTAAATCTTTTTGGGCTATGGAATTGCTCTAGTGTGCTTCGCTTATATCTTTTCCAGCACGGTGTGCTTTAGTATTTTTGAAGAAATGCTCTCATGCTTCACTTTGATTTATTTGAGAGTTAGTAAATTTTTTAAGAAATTCTCTCTTGCTTCACTTAAATTATTTTGAGAGAAGAAAATTTTTATGCTCATGTTCTTCACTTAGATTTGTTTGAGCTATCAAAAGCAACATATGAAACTAGTCCCAAAGTGATAGATATCCAAGGAGGATATAATAAAAACTTTCATGAAGATCACTGGAAAAAATAAACTTGATTCCTTGTAATAGTTTTGAGATATGTTGATATAATATGTGAGTCATGTTGATGAGTAATTATGCTTTAGTAAGAATATTGGTGTTAAGGTTTGTGATTCCCTATGCAAGCAAGAAAGTCAATAGTTATGCAATGAAATTACATCCTACTTGTGGTGCATTATTCGGTGTTAGTTATGCTTAATGCTGGCTTATGGGAATTTTTGTTTCTTGGTTGGTCACTTCTCAATCTCTTGCTAGCCTTCATTTTGCACCAAGTATGATCACTACTTGTGCATCCAAAATCCTTTAAACTAGTTTTGCCACATGAGTCCACTATACCTACCTATATGCGGTACTCTTTTGCCGTTCTAAGAAAATTTTGTATGTGCCATCTCTAATTTTAAAAATAAACTTCTCTTTTGTGTGCTCGTACCGCTCATGAAATGGTAGGGGGTGGCCGATATATTTCCATGCATGCTAGATGTGTTATTCTCAAGATGAGTGTTTATTCACTTGTCATTGCACGAGAGTACGACAAAGGTATTAGGGATGCCTAGTCCCAAAATGAAAAATGAATTTACTTTATGTTGTCAGATAATAAATTCCTTAAAAAGTGTTGGTATGGAAGGCACCCGTGAATACGGTTAGTCATGGAAAGTGAAAGTATGGTGGAAAAAGGAATAAACTTTATTTTTTGTTTGGGAACCGCCTATGATATATCTAGCATGGAAAGTATGGGGAACTACTCGATCATTTTCGTTGACAGGAAAAGCATGCCTCCCAAAATGTTTTTATCTCTATATTTTTTGCTTTGAGCTCTGGCACTCTACAAATCCCTACTTCCCTTTACGAAAGGCCTTTCTATTTAGTTTATGCAATTTTTATTTTTACTTGAGTCTCCATCTACTCTTATAAAGCACCAACTAGGGGCACTATGATCGTACTTGAGCATTGAGTGTAGCTAATATGCGAGTGTGTTTCATAAATGGATCAATGATTGAGCATAAATGGTCTAGGGATAACTTGCTTTAGTGTTCATATTTTGAAAGACATGGTTGCTTGTTGATATGCTTGAGTATTAAAGTTTTCATGTCAAAACTAGACTATTGCTTTGAACCATATAAAAGTCCAAATGTCCATGCTATAAAAGAAACAATATGTGATGAACATGTTAGGCAGCATTCCACATCAAAAATTCTGTTTTTATCATTTACCTACTCGAGGACGAGCAGGAATTAAGCATGGGGATGCTGATATGTCTCCAATGTATCTATAATTTTTGATTATTCCATGCTGTTATATTATGATTCTTGGATGCTTTACAATCATTTTATATTATTTTTTGGTACTAACCTATTGACATAGTGCCAAGTGCTAGTTGCTATTTTTTGCTTATTTTTTACATCGTAGAAAATCAATACCAAACGGAGTCCAAACACAGCGAAACTTTTTTTGGAATTTTTATCAACCAGAAGACATCCAATGGGCCGAAGAAGCACCTAGGGGGTGCCCCGAGGGGGCACAACCAACCAGGGAATGCCTGGGCCCCATGCGTGCCTAGGTGGGTTGTGCTTGTTGGGGAACGTTGCAGAAAACAAAAAATTTCCTACGGTTTCACCAAGATCCATCTATGAGTTCATCTAGCAACGAGTAATCGGATGCATCTACATACCTTTGTAGATCGCGAGCGGAAGCGTTCAAAGAACGAGGATGAGGTAGTCGAACACGACGTGATCCAAATCACCGGAGATCCTAGCACCGAACGGACGGCACCTCCGCGTTCAACACACGTACGGTCAGCGTAACGTCTCCTTCTTCTTGATCCAGCAAGAGGGAAGGAGAGGTTGAGGGAGATGGCTCCAGCAGCAGCACGACGGCGTGGTGGTGATGGAGCTGCAGTATTCCGTCAGGGCTTCGCCAAGCGCTATGGAGGACGAGGAGGTGTTGGAGAGGGAGAAGGAGGCAACCAAAGGCGTGGATCAAAAAGCCCTCCTTCCCCACTATATATAGGAGGGCCAAGGGGGGGGGGCGGCGGCCTAGGAGATCCAATCTCCTAGGGGGCGGCGGCCAAGGGAGGTTTCCCTCCCCCCAAGGCACCTAGGGGGTGCCTTCCACTTGTGGGACTCCTCCCCTTTTGGAACCCTAGGCACATGGGCCTCTTGGGGCTGGTGCCCTTGACCCATGTAGGCCAAGGCGCACCCCCTACAGCCCATGTGGCCCCCCCGGGGCAGGTGGCCCCACCCGGTGGGCCCCCGGGACCCTTCCGGTGGTCCCGGTACAATACCGATGACCCCGAAACTTGTCCCGATGGCCGAAATAGCACTTCCTATATATAATTCTTTACCTCCGGACCATTCCGGAACTCCTCGTGACGTCCGGGATCTCATCCAGGACTCCGAACAACATTCGGGGTTACTGCATATACATATCCCTACAACCCTAGCGTCACCGAACCTTAAGTGTGTAGACCCTACGGGTTCGGGAGATATGTAGACATGACCGAGACGACTCTCCGGTCAATAACCAACAGCGGGATCTGGATACCCATGTTGGCTCCCACATACTCCACGATGATCTCATCGGATGAACCACGATGTCGAGGATTCAAGCAACCCCGTATGCAATTCCCTTTGTCAATCGATATGTTACTTGCCCGAGATTCGATCGTCGGTATCCCAATACCTCATTCAATCTCGTTACCAGCAAGTCACTTTACTCGTACCATAATGCATGATCCCGTGACCAGACACTTGGTCACTTTGAGCTCATTATGATGATGCATTACCGAGTGGGCCCAGTGATACCTCTCCGTCATACGGAGTGACAAATCCCAGTCTTGATCCGTGTCAACCCAACAGACACTTTCGGAGATACCCGTAGTATACCTTTATAGTCACCCAGTTACGTTGTGACGTTTGGCACACCCAAAGCACTCCTACGGTATCCGGGAGTGACACGATCTCATGGTCTAAGGAAAAGATACTTGACATTGGAAAACTCTAGCAAACGAACTATACGATCTTATGCTATGTTTAGGATTGGGTCTTGTCCATCACATCATTCTCCTAATGATGTGATCTCGTTATCAATGACATCCAATGTCCATAGTCAGGAAACCATGACTATCCGTTGATCAACGAGCTAGTCAACTAGAGGCTTACTAGGGACATGTTGGTGTCTATTATTCACACATGTATTATGATTTCTGGATAACACAATTATAGCATGAATAAAGACAATTATCATGAACAAGGAAATATAATAATAATGCCTTTATTATTGTCTCTAGGGCATATTTCCAACAGTCTCCCACTTCCACTAGAGTCAATAATCTAGTTACATTGTGATGAATCGAACACCCATGGAATTCTGGTGTTGATCATGTTTTGCTCTAGGGAGAGGTTTAGTCAACGGATCTGCTATATTCAGGTCCGTATGTACTTTACAAATCTCTATATCTCCATCTTGAACATTTTCATGAATCGAGTTGAAGCGACGCTTGATGTGCCTTGTCTTCTTGTGAAACCTGGGCTCCTTGGCAAGAGCAATAGCTCCAGTGTTGTCACAGAAAAGCTTGATCGGCCCTGACGCATTGGGTATGACTCCTAGGTTGGTGATGAACTCCTTCACCCAAATTGCTTCATGTGCTGCCTTCGAGGCTGCCATGTACTCCGCTTCACATGTAGATCCCACCATGACGCTCTGCTTGCAACTGCACCAGCTTACTGCCCCACCATTCAAAATATACACGTATCCGGTTTGTGACTTAGAGTCATCCAGATCTGTGTCGAAGCTAGCGTTGACGTAACCCTTTACGACGAGCTCTTCGTCACCTCCATAAACGAGAAACATTTCCTTAGTCATTTTCAGGTACTTCAGGATATTCTTGACAGCTGTCCAGTGTTCCTTGCCGGGATTACTTTGGTACCTTCCTACCAAACTTACGGCAAGGTTTACATCAAGTCTGGTACACAGCATGGCATACATAATAGAACCTATGGCTGAGGCATAGGGGATGACACTCATTTCTTCTATATCTTCTGCCGTGGTCGGACATTGAGCTGAGCTCAATTTCATACCTTGTAACACAGGTAAGAACCCCTTCTTAGATTGATCTTCTTCAATATCTTATCAAGGTATGTGCTTTGTGAAAGACCTATGAGGCGTCTTGATCTATATCTATAGATCTTGATGCCTAATATATAAGCAGCTTCACCAAGGTCCTTCATTGAAAAACTCTTATTCAGTTAGGCCTTGATGCTGTCCAAGAGTTCTATATCATTTCCCATCAAAAGTATGTCATCTACATATAATATGAGAAATGCTACAGAGCTCCCACTCACTTTCTTGTAAACACAGGCTTCTCCATAAGTCTGTGTAAACCCAAACGCTTTGATCATCTTATCAAAGCGAATGTTCCAACTCCGAGATGCTTGCACCAGCCCATAAATCGAGCGTTGGAGCTTGCACACCTTGTCAGCATTCTTAGGATCGACAAAACCTTCCGGCTGCATCATATACAATTCTTCCTTAAGGAAACCATTAAGGAATGCCGTTTTGACGTCCATTTGCCATATCTCATAATCGTAAAATGCGGCAATTGCTAACATGATTCGGACTGACTTTAGCTTTGCTACCGGTGAGAAAGTCTCATCGTAATCAACCCCTTGAACTTGTCGATAACCCTTAGCGACAAGCCGAGCTTTATAGATAGTCACATTACCATCCGCGTCTGTCTTCTTCTTAAAGATCCATTTATTTTCTATGGCTCGCCGTTCAACGGGCAAGTCAGTCAAAGTCCATACTTCGTTTTCATACATGGATCCTATCTCGGATTTCATGGCTTCTAGCCATTTGTCGGAATCCGGGCCCGCCATCGCTTCTTCATAGTTCAAAGGTTCACCGTTGTCTAACAACATGATTTCCAAGACAGGGTTGCCGTACCACTCTGGTGCGGAACGTGTCCTTGTGGACCTTCGAATTTCAGTAGGAGCTTGATCAGAAGTATCTTGATCATTATCATTAACTTCCTCTCTAGTCGGTGCAGGCACCTCAGGAACATTTTCTTGAGTTGCGCCATTTTCCGGTTCAAGAGGTAATACTTCATCAAGTTCTACTTTCCTCCCACTTACTTCTTTCGAGAGAAACTCCTTCTCTAGAAAGGATCCATTCTTGGCAACAAAGATCTTGCCTTCGGATCTGAGGTAGAAGGTATACCCAATAGTTTCTTTAGGGTATCCTATGAAGACGCATTTTTCCGACTTGGGTTTGAGCTTTTCAGGTTGAAGTTTCTTGACATAAGCATCGCATCCCCAAACTTTTAGAAACGACAACTTAGGTTTCTTACCAAACCATAATTCAAACGGTGTCGTCTCAGCGGATTTCGACGGAGCCCTATTTAAAGTGAATGCGGCAGTCTCTAAAGCATAGCCCCAAAAAGAAAGCGGTAAATCGGTAAGAGACATCATAGATCGCACCATATCTAATAGAGTGCGATTACGACGTTCAGACACACCATTACGCTGAGGTGTTCCAGGCGGCGTGAGTTGTGAAACTATTCCACATTTCCTTAAGTGTGTGCCAAATTCGTGACTCAAGTATTCTCCTCCACGATCTGATCGCAAAAACTTGATTTTCCTGTCACGTTGATTCTCAACCTCACTCTGAAATTCTTTGAACTTTTCAAAGGTTTAAGACTTGTGTTTCATTAAGTAGACATACCCATATCTACTCAAATCATCAGCGAGGGTGAGAACATAACGATAGCCACCGCGAGCCTCAACACTCATTGGACCGCACACATCAGTATGTATGATTTCCAATAAGTTGGTTGCTCGCTCCATTATTCCTGAGAACGGAGTCTTGGTCATTTTACCCATGAGGCATGGTTTGCACGTGTCAAATGATTCATAATCAAGAGACTCTAAAAGTCCATCTGCATGGAGCTTCTTCATGCGTTTGACACCTATGTGATCAAGGAGGCAGTGCCACAAGTATGTGGGACTATCATTATCAACCTTACATCTTTTGGCACTCACACTATGAACATGTGTAGCATTATGCTCGAGATTCATTAAGAATAAACCATTCACCATTGGAGCATGACCATAAAACATATCTCTCATATAAATAGAACAACCATTATTCTCAGATTTAAATGAGTAGCCATCTCGAATTAAACGAGATCCCGAGACAATGTTCATGCTCAAAGCTGGCACTAAATAACAATTATTAAGGTTTAATACTAATCCCGAAGGTAAATGTAGAGGTAGCGTGCCGACGGCGATCACTTTGACCTTGGAACCATTCCCGACGCGCAACGTCACCTCATCCTTTGCCAATCTCCGCTTATTCCGCAACCCCTGCTTTGAGTTACAAATGTGAGCAACTGCACCGGTATCAAATACCCAGGAGCTACTGCGGATACTGGTAAGGTACACATCAATTACATGTATATCACATATACCTTTTGTTTTGCCGGCCTTCTTGTCCGCTAAGTATTTGGGGCAGTTCCGCTTCCAGTGACCACTTCCCTTGCAATAAAAGCACTCAGTCTCGGGCTTGGGTCCATTCTTTGGCTTCTTCCCGGCAGCTTGCTTGCCGGGCGTGGCAACTACCTTGCCATCCTTCTTGAAGTTCTTTTGACCCTTGCCCTTCTTGAACTTAGCGGTCTTATTCACCATCAACACTTGATGTTCCTTCTTGACTTCTACCTCTGCTGATTTCAGCATTGAAAATAACTCAGGAATGGTCTTTTCCATCCCCTGCATATTGAAGTTCATCACAAAGCTCTTGTAGCTTGGTGGAAGCGACTGGAGGATTCTGTCAATGACCGCATCATCCGGGAGATTAACTCCCAGCTGAGTCAAGCGGTTATGTAACCCAGACAAAGTGAGTATGTGCTCACTGACAGAACTATTTTCCTCCATCTTATAGCTGAAGAATTTGTCGGAGACTTCATATCTCTCGACCCGGGCATGAGCTTGAAAAACCATTTTCAGCTCTTCGAACATCTCATATGCTCCATGTCTCTCAAAACGCTTTTGGAGTCCCAGCTCTAAGCTGTACAGCATGCCGCACTGAACGAGGGAGTAGTCATCAACACGTGTCTGCCAAGCATTCATAACGTCTTGGTTCTGTGGAACGGGTGGGTCACCTAGCGGTGCTTGTAGGACATATTCTTTCTTGGCAGCTATGAGGATGATCCTCAGGTTCCGGACCCAGTCCGTATAGTTGCTGCCATCGTCTTTCATCTTGGTTTTCTCTAGGAACGCATTGAAGTTGAGGACTACGTTGGCCATTTGATCTACAATACATATTGTAAAGATTTTAGACTAAGTTCATGATAATAAAGTTCATCTAATCAAATTATTCAATGAACTCCCACTTAGATAGACATCCCTCCAGTCATCTAAGTATAACATGATCCGAGTTCACTAGGCCGTGTCCGATCATCACGTGAGACGGTCTAGTTAACATCGGTGAACATCTTCATGTTGATCGTATATTCTATACGACTCATGCTCGACCTTTCGGTCTTCTGTGTTCCGAGGCCATGTCTGTACATGCTAGGCTCGTCAAGTCAACCTAAGTGTTTGCATGTGTAAATCTGTCTTACACCCGTTGTATGTGAATGTCTGAATCAAACACCCGATCATCACGTGGTGCTTTGAAACAACAAACTGTCGCAACGGTGCACAGTTAGGGAAACACTTTCTTGAAATTATTATGAGGGATCATCTTATTTACTACCGTCGTTCTAAGTAAACAAGATGTGCAAAACATGATAAACATCACATGCAATCAAATAATAATAGTGACATGATATGGCCAATATCACATAGCTCCTTTGATCTCCATCTTGGGGCTCCATGATCACCTTGTCACCGGCATGACACCATGATCTCCATCATTGTGTCTCCATGAAGTTGCTCACCAACTATTACTTCTACTACTATGGCTAACGTGTTTAGCAATAAAGTAAAGTAATTTACATGGCGTTTCTCAATGACACGCAGGTCATACAAAAATATAGACAACTTCTATGGCTCCTGCCGGTTGTCATACTCATCGACATGCAAGTCGTGATTCCTATTACAATAGCATGAACAACTCATACATCACATATATATCATTCATCATTCATCACAACTTTGGCCATATCATATCACAAAGCACTTGCTGCAAAAACAAGTTAGACGTCCTCTAATTGTTGTTGCAAGTTTTACGTGGCTGAAGTAGGGTTCTAGCAAGAACGTTTTCTTACCTACGTGAAAGCCACAACGTGATTTGTCAACTTCTATTTACCCTTCATAAGGACCCTTTTCAATCGAATCCGCTCCAACTAAAGTAGGAGAGACAGACACCCGCCAGCCACCTTATGCAACTAGTGCATGTTAGTCGGTGGAACCGGTCTCACATAAGCGTACGTGTAAGGTTGGTCCGGGCCGCTTCATCCCACAATACCGTTGAAGCAAGATAAGACTAGTAACGGCAAGAGAGTTGACAACATCTACGCCCACAACAAATTGTGTTCTACTCGCGCAAGAAGAACTACGCATAGACCTAGCTCATGATGCCACTGTTGGGGAACGTTGCAGAAAACAAAAATTTTCCTACCGTTTCACCAAGATCCATCTATGAGTTCATCTAGCAATGAGTAATCGGATGCATCTACATACCTTTGTAGATCGCGAGCGGAAGCATTCAAAGAACGGGGATGAGGTAGTCGAACACGACGTGATCCAAATCACCGGAGATCCTAGCACCGAATGGACGGCACCTCCGCGTTCAAGACACGTACGGTCAGCGTAACGTCTCCTTCTTCTTGATCCAGCAAGAGGGAAGGAGAGGTTGAGGGAGATGGCTCCAGCAGCAGCACGACGGCGTGGTGGTGATGGAGCTGCTGTACTCCGTCAGGGCTTCGCCAAGCGCTATGGAGGACGAGGAGGTGTTGGAGAGGGAGAAGGAGGCAACCAAAGGCGTGGATCAAAAAGCCCTCCTTCCCCACTATATATAGGAGGGCCAAGGGGGGGCGGCATAGGAGATCCAATCTCCTAGGGGGCGGCGGCCAAGGGAGGTTTCCCTCCCCCCAGGCACCTAGGGGGTGCCTTCCACTTGTGGGACTCCTCCCCTTTTGGAACCCTAGGCGCATGGGCCTCTTGGGGATGGTGCCCTTGGCCCATGTAGGCCAAGGCGCACCCCCTACAGCCCATGTGCCCCCCCCCGGGGCAGGTGGGCCCCCGGGACCCTTCCGGTGGTCCCGGTACAATACCGATGACCCCGAAACTTGTCCCGATGGCCGAAATAGCACTTCCTATATATAATTCTTTACCTCCGGACCATTCCGGAACTCCTCGTGACGTCCGGGATCTCATCCGGGACTCTGAACAGCATTCGGGTTACTGCATATACATATCCCTACAACCCTAGCATCACCGAACCTTAAGTGTGTAGACCCTACGGGTTCGGGAGATATGTAGACATGACCGAGATGACTCTCCGGTCAATAACCAACAGCGTGATCTGGATACCCATGTTGGCTCCCACATACTCCACGATGATCTCATCGGATGAACCACGATGTCAAGGATTCAAGCAACCCCGTATACAATTCCCTTTGTCAATCGATATGTTACTTGCCCGAGATTCGATCGCCGGTATCCCAATACCTCGTTCAATCTCGTTACCGGCAAGTCACTTTACTCGTACCGTAATGCATGATCCCGTGACCAGACACTTGGTCACTTTGAGCTCATTATGATGATGCATTACCGAGTGGGCCCAGTGATACCTCTCCGTCATACGGAGTGACAAATCCCAGTCTTGATCCGTGTCAACCCAACAGACACTTTCGGAGATACCCGTAGTATACCTTTATAGTCACCCAGTTACGTTGTGACGTTTGGCACACCCAAATCACTCCTACGGTATCCGGGAGTTACATGATCTCATGGTCTAAGGAAAAGATACTTGACATTGGAAAACTCTAGCAAACGAACTATACGATCTTATGCTATGTTTAGGATTGGGTCTTGTCCATCACATCATTCTCCTAATGATGTGATCTCGTTATCAATGACATCCAATGTCCATAGTCAGGAAACCACGACTATCCGTTGATCAACGAGCTAGTCAACTAGAGGCTTACTAGGGACATGTTGGTGTCTATTATTCACACATGTATTACGATTTCCGGATAACACAATTATAGCATGAATAAAGACAATTATCATGAACAAGGAAATATAATAATAATGCCTTTATTATTGCCTCTAGGGCATATTTCCAACAGTGCTCACCTCGGTGGCCTCCCGCACCACCTCTTTGCTCTATAAATACCCCAATATTCCAGAAACCCTAGGGGAGTCGACAAAAATCAATTCCAGCCCCCGCAAGTTCCAGAAACACCAGATCCAATCTAAACACGACCATAGAGGGGTTCATCATCCTCATTGGTGCCTCTCCGATGATGTGTGGGTAGTCTTTTGTAGACCTTCGGGTCCGTAGTTAGTAGCTAGATGGCTTCTTCTTTCTCGTTTGATTCTCAATACAATTGTCTCTTGGAGATCCATATGATGTAACTCTTTTTGCGGTGTGTTTGTTGAGATCCGATGAACTTTGAGTTTATGATCAGATCTACGTTTTTATCCATGAAAGTTATTTGAGTCTTTTGATCTCTTATATGCATGATTACTTATAGCCTCGTATTTCTTCTCCGATATTTGGGTTTTGTTTGCCCAACTTGATCTATTTATCTTGCAATGGGAAGAGGTGCTTTGTGACGGGTTCGATCTTACACTGCTTGATCCCAGTGACAGAAGGGGAACCGACATGTATGTATTGTTGCTATTAAGGATAACAAGATGGGGTCTATTTTTACATAAATAGATCTTGTCTACATCATGTCATCATTTTTATTGCATTACTCCAGTTCTCCATGAACTTAATACACTAGATGCATGCTGGATAGGGTCCATGTGTGGAGTAATAGTAGTAGATGCACGCAGGAGTCAGTCTACTAATATTGGACATGATGCCTATGTAATGATCATTGCTTGGATATCGTCATGATTATTTGAAGTTCTATCAATTTCCCAACAGTAATTTGTTTACCCATTGTTTGCTAGTTTTCTCGAGAGAAGCCACTAGTGAAATCTATGCCCCTGGGTCTCTTCTTTATTATATTTTCCTTCGCGATCTATTCTTATTTTCTTTTATCTTTAGATCTATTAATCCAAAAACCCAAAAAATACCTTGCTGCAATTTATTATTATTTGTTTTATCTCGCGTTCCCGCGAGATCTATATATCCAATCTACTACAATTTTACCTATCTTTTTACCCATGAGGGATTGACAACCCCTCTCTTATGTCGGGTTGCAAGTATTTGTTCTTTGTGTGCAAGAGTTGTTTACATGGTCTTGCGTGGTTCTCCTACTGGTTCGATAAACTTTGTCTCATCACTGAGGGAAATACCTACCGTAGCCGTGCTGCATCATCCCTTCCTCTTTGGGGAAATACCGACGCAGTTCAAGTCGCTATCAAACAGCAGCAGCAACAACAACAACAACAACAACAACAACAACAACAACAACAACAACAACAATAACAACAACAACAACAACAACAACAACAACAACAACAACAACAACAACACCACCACCACCACCACCACCACCACCACCAACAACAACAACAGTAGCAGCAACAGCAGCAACAGCAACAACAATAATAACAACAGCAACAACA